>NC_086450.1:226988117-227288117 GCF_028390025.1 Pseudophryne corroboree
AAGCGGAGTCCCTGCTTCGCGACCAACCTGTTCTGATTCAGTCAGACAACATCACCGCAGTGGCTCATGTAAACCGCCAAGGCGGCACACGGAGCAGGGTGGCGATGGTAGAAGCCACCAGAATTCTTTGCTGAGCGGAGAATCACGTAAGCGCACTGTCAGCAGTGTTCATTCCGGGAGTGGACAACTGGGAAGCAGACTTCCTCAGCAGGCACGACCTCCACCCGGGAGAGTGGGGACTTCATCAAGAAGTCTTCACGCAGATTGCAAGTCGGTGGGAACTGCCACAGGTGGACATGATGGCATCCCGCCTCAACAAAAAGCTACAGAGATATTGCGCCAGGTCAAGAGACCCTCAGGCGATAGCTGTGGACGCACTGGTGACACCGTGGGTGTTCTAGTCAGTCTATGTATTTCCTCCTCTTCCTCTCATACCCAAGGTGCTGAGAATCATAAGAAAAAGAGGAGTGAGAACAATACTCATTGTTCCGGATTGGCCAAGAAGGACTTGGTATCCAGATCTGCAAGAAATGCTCACAGAGGACCCGTGGCCACTGCCTCTAAGACAGGACTTGTTGCAAAAGGAGCCCTATCTGTTCCAAGACTTACCGCGGCTGCGTTTGACGGCATGGTGGTTGAACGCCGGATCCTAGCAGAAAAAGGCATTCCGGATGAAGTTATTCCTACGCTGATAAAGGCTAGGAAGGATGTGACAGCTCAACATTATCACCGTATATGGCGAAAATATGTGGCTTGGTGTGAGGCCAGGAATGCCCCTACGGAGGAATTCCAGCTGGGCCGTTTCCTTCACTTCCTACAGGCGGGAGTGACTTTGGGCCTTAAATTGGGTTCCATTAAGGTTCAGATTTCGGCCTTATCCATTTTTTTTCCAAAAGAACTGGCTTCTCTGCCTGAAGTTCAGACGTTTGTAAAGGGAGTGCTGCATATTCAGCCCCCTTTTGTGCCTCCAGTGGCACCTTGGGATCTTAACGTGGTGTTGAGTTTCCTGAAATCACACTGGTTTGAACCACTCAAAACGGTGGAATTGAAATATCTCACGTGGAAGGTGGTCATGCTATTAGCCTTGGCTTCGGCTAGGCGTGTGTCAGATGTGGCGGCTTTGTCACATAAAAGCCCTTATCTGGTTTTCCATGCGGATAGAGCAGAATTGTGGACCCGCCCACAATTTCTGCCGAAAGTGGTTTCATCCTTTCATATAAACCAACCTATCGTGGTGCCTGTGGCTACTACTGACTTGGAGGATTCCGAGTCACTGGATGTGGTCAGGGCTTTGAAGGTTTATGTAGCCAGAACGGCTAAGGTCAGGAAAACAGAATCTTTGTTTATCCTGTATGCTTCCAACAAGCTTGGGGCGCCTGCTTCAAAGCAAACTATTGCTCGCTGAATCTGTAACACGATTCAGCAGGCTCATTCTGCGGCACGGTTGCCGCTGCCTAAATCAGTTAAGGCCCATTCCACAAGGAAGGTGGGCTCTTCTTGGGCGGCTGCCCGAGGGGTCTCGGCATTACAGCTTTGCCGAGCGGCTACTTGGTCAGGTTCAAACACCTTTGCAAAGTTCTACAAGTTTGATACCCTGGCTGAGGAGGACCTCATGTTTGCTCATTCAGTGCTGCAGAGTCATCCGCACTCTCCCGCCCGTTTGGGAGCTTTGGTATAATCCCCATGGTCCTTACGGAGTCCCCAGCATCCACTAGGACATTAGAGAAAATAAGATTTTACTTACCGGTAAATCTATTTCTCGTAGTCCGTAGTGGATGCTGGGCGCTCGTCCCAAGTGCGGACTTCTTCTGCAATACTTGTATATAGTTATTGCTTAAATAAGGGTTATGTATAGTTGCATCAGGGTTGATCTGATGCTCTGTTGTTGTTCATACTGTTAACTGGGTAAAGTTATCACAAGTTATACGGTGTGATTGGTGTGACTGGTGTGAGTCTTACCCTGGATTCCCAAAATCCTTTCCTTGTACTGTCAGCTCTTCCGGGCACAGTTTCTTTTATGCTGCATTCAGATCGCAAATGCTGGATCCTACCCGGTAAGAGAAACGTGTACTTACCGGGTGGGATCCGGCATTTGCTCTCCGTTGCTGGCTTTCCGACCCGGCAATATACCGGGTCGGTTGCCATAGCAGCGGAGGGCGCAGCAGCAGCAGGGGCGGGGGTAGAGGCGGCGCTGGGAGATGAGCTCATCTCCTGCGCCGCCTCTCCCTATGCTGTGAATGGGAGCCGAGTCGCATCGGAACGGCTCCCATTCACACTGCGCCTGACCCGGTAATCAACCCGGTAATAACCCTTCTTTTTTACCGGGTTGAATTACCGGGTCAGGTGACCCGCTAATTCTGAAAATGAGCTTTCACATCGCACACTGACCCGTTTCGACACGGCAATATGCCGTGTCGATACCGGGTTTTTAGTGCGATGTGAAAGGGGTATAACTGAGGTCTGGAGGAGGGACATAGAGGGAGGAGCCAGAGCACACCAGAATCCAAATTCTTTCTTAAAGTGCCCATGTCTCCTGCGGAGCCCGTCTATTCCCCATGGTCCTTACGGAGTCCCCAGCATCCACTACGGACTACGAGAAATAGATTTACCGGTAAGTAAAATCTTATTTTTTCTCTGTGTATTTTCAGTCACCATATACCGCTTAAATCCTCTGTTTGTGTTCTGCGTTTGCAATCACCTTACACAGGGGTTTTTTGTCCGGTACTGTGTTTGTCTGGCTATATTGTACTACTACGCTCTAAGGCTACATTTCCAAGTAATGTCTGCTACACAGGATGGGAATTCCGTGGACGCTCCTGCCTCATGCAGTGCTGATGCCACTGTTTTACCTGAGGAAAATATTTAAGCAGAGGGTCCAGGTACTGGGTCTTCTGCACCCCCTAGTTAGCCTGCAGCACCAGTGGCATACCAAAACCCGCCTTGGGCTGCTTTCTCTAATATGCTGACTACGCTGGTAACAAGACTTACGCCCCCTGTGGGACCTCCTGTGCCATTACAGCCGTATATTGTCCCTGTAGTTAATCCGCCATGGGCAGATATTCTGTCAACTCTGTTACAGAATTAAATCAGTCCTTGGTTAAACAGAAATCTAACCCTCGCCCTCCTAGGACCAAAGGGTCATCTAAGCTGGCAATTTCTTCCTCACAATCCACTCATGGTTCAGATACTTCATCCGATGAAGATGGGGAATATACTGATCCATCAGACACTGATGCAGCTGCTTCTGATGAGAAATCTATAACACAGGTTTAGGTACCTGACCTAGTGGAGGCTATCACACTGATTCTTCAGATTGATGACCCCCCACATATGTCTAAGAAACCTGATAAGTTCAAACGTCAGAAGGTTACTAAATTAGTTTTACCACATTCTGAACATTTAGTTGACATACGTCAGGAATCCTGGGAGTCTCCAGGAAATAAATTCTCCCTGTCTAAATAGATGCTAGCTCAGTATCACCTTGCTGCAGAGTTAAGTAAAAATTGAGAAACACCACCTCTGGTGGACTCATGTTGCACGTCTGGTGGTGTCTTCTACTCTGCCTGTCACTACCGTGTCACCTCTGTGAACCGACGGATAAGCGTGTGGAGGGTTGTTTGAAGTCTATTTACACTCTTGCAGGTGTTGTACTTAGGCATACTATAGCAGCTTCTTGGGCTGCAAAAGCTATTGAAGCCTGGGTTCAAGAAGTTGAGGCGGAGCTACATCTGTATTTTTCTGATAATACCAGACAGTGGGGTAAATTTACTAAGGTGAGAGATTTTAAGAACTGGTGATGTTGCCCATGGCAACCAATCCGATTCTACTTACCATTTATCTATCTGCTTCTAGCAGATAATAGATATAATCTGATTGGTTGCTATGGGCAACATCACCAGTTCTAAAAATCTCCCACCTTAGTAAATTTACCCCAGTGTCTTTCAAATATTACCGCAGGAGGCGGCTTCTTATGCCAGCGTGCTGGCGGCTAAAGCGTCTACTATGTCCATTCTGGCTTGCCGGATTCTGTGGTTGCGGTCCTGGTCTGTGGATCTGGACTCCAAAAATACTTTGAAGGTGATCCATTTTAAGGGAAACATCCCTTTTTGGGGAAGATTTGAACAAGATTGTTGCTGGCTTAGCGTCTGCTAAAACTGCATGTCTGCTGAGTACTAATCCTTCGTCTCCGAAGGCTAAGAGTACCACCTTTTCGTTCCTTTCGACCTCCAAGTAAGGCAAAGGGTCAGGCGTACCCAAAACAGGCTCGCAATGCCAAAACCTCTAAGCCCAAACCTAAACGTTCCTGGGCTGCCCGTCAGCCTGCTTCCAAACCAGACAAGCCTGCTGCATGACGGAGCGGGCCTCCCCCTGGGGGACCCCAGGGTGGGAGGACGACTTCTGCGGTTCGCCCAGGTATGGTTACAGACCACTTCATACGCCTGGGTGAGGGAAGTCGTCGCTCACGGATACGCCATCTCTTTCAAGAAACGTCCACCTCGCCAGTTTTGCTCTACAAATATCCCTTCGGATCCATTGAAAGCAAATACTCTACATTTGGTGGTACAACCCCTCCTGGACACAGGAGTGTTAGTGCCGGTGCCTCTGGCTCAGAGAGACAGGGGGTACTATTCAGCGCTGTTCCGAACCCGAATGTATCCTCCCGGCCCATTCTCAATCTCAAGTCTTTAAACAGATTTCTGAAGGTATCCAAATTCCGTATGGAAACTCTTCGTTCTATTGTTCTGGCCTTGGAACCCAAGGACTATATGGTATCCCTGGGCATACAGGATGCTTACCTACATATACCTATTGCCATGTCGCATCAGCAATATCTGCAGTTTGCTATTGCCAACCTACATTATCAATTCCAGGCCTTTTGGACTGACCTCGGCTACACAAATCTTCACCAAGGTCATGACTGCCCTTCTCCACTGTCAGGGTATCAGGATCCTGCCGTATCTGAACGACTTGTTGATCCTGGCGAACTCCCCAGAAGTTCTCCGTCATCTGGACCCGACGTGCAAGCCCACGGGTGGCTCATCAACTGGATGAAATCCTCACTGGTCCCTGCTCAGAGCATGGTGCACCTGGGGGTATTACTGGATACACACAACCAACGGTTGTTTTTGTCTCCGGAGAAGGCCCTGAAACTTCAGGACAGGATAAGATGCTTCCTCTCTCGCCCCCAAGTGTGTCGATACACTCGGCGATGCAAGTACTAGGCCTCATGGTGTCTGCTTTCGACATGGTAGAGTACGCTCAATTTCATTCTCTCCCTCTGCAGTGGTTAATCCTTTCCAAATGGCACAGCTTGTCTCACCGGATCAGGTCTCACATGATTTCCTTTACTCCGGAAGTTTGTCTGCCTCTGAGCTGGTGGCTCCAGGACCAACTACTGAGCAGAGGTCGTCCCTTCTGGATCTCCAGCTGGGTTCTCCTAACAACGGATGCCTGTCTGGGGAGTTGGGGTGTGGTGCTGGAGCAACACTCTCTTCAGGGTCGGTGGACCAGGGAGGAATCTCTACTTCCGATAAACATTCTGGAGCTGCGGGCAGTGTTCAATGCTCTGAAACTGGCCCTGCCTCTGGTACAGAACAGGCCTGTTCAAGTACAGTCGGACAACGCCACTACGGCGTACATAAATCATTAAGGCGGCACTCAAAGCCGCATGGCAATGATGGAAGTGTCAAAGATTCTTCTATGGGCGGAACGCCATCTGCCAGCCATATCGGCAGTGTTCATTTCTGGGGGTCCTTAATTGGGAAGCGGACTTCCACAGTCGTCAGGCCGTACATGCCGGAGAGTGGAGCCTTCATTCGGAAGTCTTTAAACCCCTAGTGGACAAGTGGGGCCTACCAGATATAGACCTGATGGCGTCTCGACACAATCACAAGGTTCCGGTCTTCGGAACAAGGACAAGAGATCCTCAAGCAGCGTTTGTGGATGCGCTGGCAATTCCAAGGAACTTTCGGCTACCGTATATGTTCCCTCCAGTGTCATTCGTGCCCAGGGTAATAAGGAAGTTCAAGCAAGAAGGAGGAATACTACTTCTAATCGCTCCGGCGTGGCCCTGACGGCATTGGTTCTCAGAACTGCAGGTCTCTCGATAGAGCGTCATCTTCTACATCCGCGATGCCCAGACCTCTTCGTTCAGGGCCCTTGTGTCTACCAGGATCTGGCCCAACTGGCTTTGACGGCGTGGCTCTTGAAGCTTCAGTTCTGAGGGCCAAAGGATTTTCTGAGGCGGTCATTCAAACTATGTTGAAAGCCCGTAAACCAGCTTCGGCTCGGATTTATTATAGGGTCTGGAATTCTTACTTCACCTGGTGTGCAGCTAAGAATTATGATGCATACAAGTTCAGTACTGCCAATTTTTGGCTTTCCTGCAACAGGGCCTGGACTTAGGCCTTCGTCTGGCCTCCCTCAAGGTTCATATTTCAGCCTTATCGGTATGGTTTCAGAGAAAAATTGCGTCTCTGCCTGACGTTCATACTTTCACTCGGGGTGTTTTACGGATTCAACCTCCCTATGTTCCTCCTGTGGCTCCTTGGGATTTGTCTGTTGTTCTGGATGCCCTATAAAAGTCTCTGTTTGAACCTCTTGAGTCTGTGGAACTTAGGTGGCTTACACTTAAGGTCTTGTTTTTGCTGGCTATTGCCTCTGCTAGAAGGGTTTCAGATGCCTTATACTGTCGGTAACCCTATCTGATTTTTCACCTTGACCGTGCGGTTCTTAGAACTCGCCCTGGTTATCTGCCTAAGGTGGTGTCGTCTTTCCACCTGAACCAAGAGATTGTGGTTCCGGCCTTTATCTCTCCTGGTTTGTCTTCCAAAGAACGGTTTTTGGATGTGGTACGGGCTCTCCGTGTATATGTGAAGAGAACCGCCTCTCTTAGGAGATCTGATTCTCTCTTTGTCCTTTTTGATTTTCACAAACGTGGCTGACCTGCGAATAAGCAGACCTTGGCCAGATGGATTAGAATGGTGATTGCACAAGCTTATGCGCAGGCTGGACTTCCAGCTCCTGCTACTATCAAGGCCCATTCTACTCGACCTGTTGGACTTTCTTGGGCTGCCCGCTGTGGCGCTTCCCTGGATTAATTGTGCAAGGCGGCTACGTGGTTCTCAGTGAACACGTTCATCAGGTTCTATGCCTTTGATACTTCCGCCTCCCAGGATGCTTCCTTTGATTGCCGGGTTCTTGTGCCTGCTACAGTGCGTCCCCTCCCTTGAGGAACTGCTTTAGGACATCTCCACTGTTATTCCCTGTGGAATTCCAGTGTACCCCGCAGCAGAAAAGGAGATTTATGGTAAGACTTACCGTTGTTAAATCTCTTTCTGCGAGGTACACTGGATTCCACAGGGCGCCCACCCTGACGCACTTACCTTCTTTGGGTTTGTATGGCATTAGCCGCTGGTACCTTCTCCTGTCGTGAGAATGTGGTTATCTGTGTCTACTAACTACTGTCATCTCTTTTACCTGCTACTGCATTGGACTGATTAACAAAACTGAGCTCCAGTGCCTGGAGGCGGGGATATAGAGGAGGCGGTTCAGTGCATCTTGGAAACAGTCAAAGCTTTAGCCTGTTGGTGCCTCGGATCAAGATCCAACCCTACACCCCAATGTTATTTCCTATGGAATCCAGTGTATCTCGCAGAAAGAGATTTAACAATGGTAAGTCTTACCATAAATCTCCTTATGCCTTTTTGACATATCTGAATTACTTCTTGAACCACTACATTACGGCATGGCAAATGCAGCCAGTACGCCTACTATTATATATATACAAGCCAGCCCTCCTTGATATAATAATACATGAAAATAAGCAAAGAACCAGCACTCATGTTTATGAAGCTTTTATTTTGAAACGATCATTCCAACCAACTTGCCCCCGAAGAAGACCAACAGCAAGTTGGTTGAAACGATCGTCAGGCAGGCTGTTGCCGCTGATCCCTAGACTTTTCATGGACTCGTATGGGTTTTTCAGAACTAAAGTGCTGCTTTCTTGCTTCTATATATATGTGTGTGTGTGTGTGTGTCCGCAAATAGATTTGGGATAATCTTAACTGTATCTCCATCGAATTATCTGACATCTCCTTGCTTATGAGGTCCGTTACCCTTCTTCCTACCTAGACCCTAGGCTACACAAATATTTTTACACATTCAAACATCCTATCACCCTACACCTTCTTTAGGGAGCGCAGGACACCATACTCAAATTAATACATGTTGTGTTTATACTGTATATAGAGTGATTTAAAAGTTACAGCCAGAAAACTGCGCTGAAACAAACACAGCTGTGTTCATTTTTTTTACGCCAGGTTGTGATATCCTTCAACCAATTAGGTGCCAGCAGTGTCAGCAGAGATTAATTGCTGTTGAATTAGTAACAATATCACTATCCCTTTATTATTATTTTTTTTGTCAAATATACAACCACAGATTAAACATGTAATAAGCAGGAAAAAGGATGAGGGGGGTATAGGATTTATTTTTTATTTTTTTCAGTGGGGGACAAGGTGAAAAGAATGAGAACAAGCAATGAGCAAGAAGGGTAACGGAAGACTTCATAAGCAAGGAGTTGTCAAAGAATTAGATGGAGATACTGTTAAGACTATCCCAATTCTCTTTGTGGTCACTTAGTACTGGGATGCTGGGAATTCCAACACCTAAACAATGAGGTACCTAACCCTAATCCCTAACACTATCCCTCCCCTCCCCGCAGCCTAAACCTAACCCTCCCCCACCTGCAGCCTATAAAGGTGCATACACATGGTGCGATGTAACCTTACGATTTTGACTATATAGTCAAAATTGTAAGGAAAGTATATGCAAATAGCACCGTGTGTACACAGCTTCTGATACCGATGCACGGGATCGGTATCGCAAGAAAAAATAGACTATGCAGGCAAGGCAATTTTGTCTATCTAGTACAAAGTTTAGTATAGTCAAAATCGCACATAGCCAGTATCGCACCGTGGGGGTAATTCCAAGTTGATCGCAGCAGGATTTTTGATAGCAATTGGGCAAAACCATGTGCACTGCAGGAGAGGCAGATATAACATGTGCAGAGAGAGTTAGATTTGGGTGGGGTGTATTCAATCTGCAATCTAATTTGCAGTGTAAAAATAAAGCAGCCAGTATTTACCCTGCACAGAAATAAAATAACCCACACAAATCTAACTCTTTCTGCACATGTTATATCGGGATCCGGTCTGAAGATCGACAGTATCTAGGTCGACAATGTTTAGGTCGACCACTATAGGTCGACAGTTACTAGGTCGACATGGATGGAAGATCGACAGGGTTTCTAGGTCGACATGTGCTAGTTCGACAGGTCTAAAGGTCGACATGAGTTTTTCACATTTTTTTTCTTTTTTTGAATTTTTTCATACTTAACGATCCACGTGGACTACGATTGGAACGGTAATCTGTGCCGAGCGAAGCGGTAGCGGAGCGAAGGCACCATGCCCGAAGCATGGCGAGCGAAGCGAGCCAAGCGAGGGGACGCGGTGCACTAATTTGGGATCCCGGTCACTCTACGAAGAAAACGATACCAAAAAAAATCCTCATGTCGACCGTTAGACCTGTCGACCTAGCACATGTCGACCTAGAAACCCTGTCGACCTTCCATCCATGTCGACCTAGTGACTGTCGACCTATAGTGGTCGACCTAAACATTGTCGACCTAGACACTGTCGATTTGATGAACCACACCCTTTATATCTGCCTCCCCTGCAGTGCACATGGTTTTGCCCAATTACTATTAAAAATCCTGCTGCGATCAACTTGGAATTACCCCCTGTGTGTGTAGACAATATCGATGCTTCTCAACTCTGGGGGAGTTCAGGGGAAATCGCAAAGTTAAAATCGGCACTTAGTCTATATCTCACCATGTGTATGCACCTTAACCCCAACCTTCCCTGGTGGTGCCTAACCCTAACACCCCACCCCCACCAACACCCTTCCTGCAGCCTAAACTTAACCCTACCTCCCCACAGCCTAACTCTAAACCCTCACTGGGGGTGCCTAACCCTAACCCTCCACCGAAGCTTACATCTCCTGAGTAGCAGCAGTTCCCTATTCAGGATACCGGTGTTCGGGGTAACGGCGCCGACATTGTATTCCATGTCGGGATTCCGGAGTCTGTATTCTAAACGCCGGGACCGCATCCCATATCAACAATTCTCTTTACATTTTCCAACTTGTATTTAGTAAGATACACACTGGTTACAAGTGCGACGGGTTATATACAGTGATGTCAGTGCCCTTCCTCAAATTCTTCTGGGCAGAAAACATTTTTCTAACTAGACCTTAACAGCATATGTTCAAGACATGAGTCTGCTAACTGCAACTTTCCTCTCTCCTTTCAGGTACCATTATTTTCTGCAGATAAAACAGGACATCCTCTCTGGGAGGTAAGGCAGCACTCAACCAGTGTTCAATAAACTCTGTGTACAGACATTAATGTTTGCTTTGTACGACTGTTCCTGTCTGCAAGGAATAGGAAGACTACACTTTGCAGGAAGTGTCTTTAGTGGTGCAATGGCTACAGCCGCTATGAGGTACAGAGGTGAATGATCCCTCCCCCCCCCCCCCCCCCCACACACCTCTACTAACACGTCCCATCTCTAGGCCCCTGGCGTACTTTCAAACTATAAGGCACTCCACGTTAGCAGAGCTGCCTTTAAGCTGCGTGCTGACTCAAGCCAGGCATCCAGGCATCTCCTGCTACATGACATATTGAGGCAAAATGTATGAGGACTCATCTGTAGGTTTCTTTTCTGCTTCAGAGCAGCACATTTTGCCTGCAGTGCCAGGGAAGGCAATTTAACTCAGTAGCAAGAATACAAATATTTTTTTTGCAGGACATATGTCATTTTGCCTTGTGATTGAGAGCTGACAGACCAGCTCAGTTTATATTGTCCAACAAAACTTGTGGCGAGAGAACGGAAATTCCATCCATATTGTAACCAGGCAAATAATCAATGCATACAGCTCCTGCCATAGACAGTTATGCATATAAAGCTGCACATCTGCATTCTCCTTTTACTCCTCTGAAGGGTGATTACACCTGAGAATATAAACTAGTGGGGGTTACTCTTTTGACATATGTGTGACAATAAAACCGGTTGCTGTTACAATAAATGTGTATCACACCAAACTTGCTAATTAATTGCTTCACACTGAATAATTATATGTAGCAGGATCTTCAAACCACTCTTTATTTTGTCTTATAGGAATACATATATTTCCAGTTTGTTTGTATATTATCATATCGTGTAATCTTCAAAACTATTTTGTATTGGCTACTTCTTGTCCCATCATTAAAAGCAGCTTTCAGTAAATGTTTGTATATATAAACTTAGAACAATTTCCAGCACAATTCCTAATATATAATACAATAGAGCTCGAATTATGATAGTACAGTTTTCATTAATATCTAACATTGGGGGAAATTCAATTAATATCCCTCAGCTATATCTCCCAGCTTAACCCGGGGTATGCATCTCCGTGATACTATTTTAATCCCCCAATGTAGTAGGTTAGAGAAAATTATTATTATACCTCCATCTGTGCCACAGCTGTACACCAGGCTCGCATCTTTTAGTGCATCCCCACAAACACCACCCACAGGGGATCATTCTGATGTGGAGTTACTGTCTCTGTCACTGCTGCTACTTTGGAAGCAGCAGAAATAGCATTGCATGGTGATGCAGCAGGTGGCGCCTATTGTGCCGAGCTACGTCCTAGGACTTGGCATCGGACCACTCATTCACCATCGGTGCCTTATGGCACACATGGTGCCGCGCAAGCTGGCCATTACAGAGGCCAGGAAATCTCTGTCCTACGACGGAGATTCCTGACCTCTTCCCACCCTGTAAGCGGCAGCGCCATGCATCCGTTTTCACAAGAGGAGGCCGTTGCCGCCCCCCAAGTCACAGCAGACTGTCAGTCACTGCAGCTCTGCATCCCATGTTGCAGGATCTGTTCACGCATGCACAGAATGGGCATGCATAAAAGTCAGTACTTTGCAGTGATTGGCACAGCTGCAACCGCTCCTGAATGATCCCCACACTGCTCAACTTGGGACATTCCTCTGGATCCCAAAGACATCAGACGTTCTCTTCCTCCTCTACCCAGTGGTTACTCCTAACAACTATACGTAGAGTCACTTTTCAAGCATTGCATGATCTTGCTATAATCACTCAACTGCGAAAACATCAACATTATGTACATCTCTGAATCAGGCCCTATATTATTTATTTTTCTCATACGTCCTAGAGGATGCTGGGGAAGACATCAAGACCATGGGGTATAGACGGGATCCGCAGGAGACATAGGCACACCAAAAACTATTCATTGGGTGTGAACTGGCTCCTCCCTCTATGCCCCTCCTCCAGACCTCAGTTTTAGAAATGTGCCCAGGTCGACTGGATGCACTCTGAGGAGCTCTACTGAGTTTCTCTGAAAAGACTTATGTTAGGTTTTTTATTTTCAGGGAGATCTGCTGGCATCAGACTCCCTGCTTCGTGGGACTGAGGGGGCAGAAGAAGAACCAACTTCCTCAGAGTTTCATGGCCCTGTTTCTGGCTGACAGGACACCATTAGCTCCTGAAGGGAACTGAACGCTAGCCGTGTCTAGATGCTCACTCCCACAGCACGCTGTCACCCCCCTCACAGAGCCAGAAGTCAGAAGACAGGTGAGTATGAGAAGAATGATCTTCAATCAAGTAAGTGACGGCTGAGGTGCGGCGCAGCTGGAGGGAGCGCAGCGCGCCATTGCTGCCCACACACACAAGCACTGCAGGGCGCGGGGGGCACCCTGGGCAGCAAGAAAAATACCTCAAACTGGCTAAAAGGGGGCATAAGATGCCGCTGGCACATCCCTACCCCCTCCAGTATAAATATTGTCATGGATACTGAGGGGCGGAGCTTCTTCCTCAGGCAGCCAGCACACTACTCAGCACCATTTTCTCTCCTCAGGCTGCAGAGAACACGCTGGTCCTCTCCTCCACTTCTGACAAGTACAGGGTGCTATAAAGGGGGGGGGGGGGGGTCACAAAGCGATTGTGGTGCATTTGATAGTGTATATTACTATTTAAAAGCGCTTTTGCGCTGTGGACATACTGTGTTCACAGGCAATACTGGCGCTGGGTTTGTGAACTGGCTGCTCCTATCCTGTGTCCCTCTGACAGATTTTACTGTGTCCCCAAAATAAGTCCCAGTGTGTCTGTGAGTGTGGTGTACACGTGTGAGGCATGTCTGAGGCAGGGAGTTCCTCCCCGGAGGAAGCCATTTTAGGGACACAGAGTTGTAATGTGGTGGGGCACACCGAGAGCCTGCATGGGTGAAAGAGCTACGTGACAGTATGTATCTGATTAACTGTAGATTAGATAAGTCTGAATCTAAGGCTGCATGCTGGAGAAAATCTGTGGAAGATGTGATTTTTCAGGATGCTGTTATTCCTTATGCGGGCGGCCCCTTTGGGTCACATAAGAGACCATTTGCAAATGTTGGCAAAAAGTATACAATATATGATTGTGGCTATAAGGGACGTGTTGGAGGTTACAGAAAGCACTCCTGTACCTCAGGAGAAAGTTTATTTATGTAAGGAAAAGAAATTCAAAGTCACGTTCCCTCCTTCACACGAACTAAATGCTCTGTTTGAAGGGATGTGGGTGAATCCTGATAAAAAAAATTGTATTCCCAAAAGGATTCACATAGCTTATCCTTTCCCGGTTGAAGACAGGAAAAAATGCGAGTCACCCCCTGTGTTAGACAGTGCACTTTCCAGGTTGACAAAGAAGGTAATTCTCCCTGCTCCTGGCACGGCTTCTCTTAAAGAGCCGGCAGACCGCAAAATGGAAACGACATTGAAATCCATTTATGTTACCAATGGTACACTGCTCACAGAAAGCGTGTCATCAGAAATTGACACGATTGATAAAGATGAGATACTCAAGTTAGGGAATATCAAAGACGCTGCCGCATACATGCTAGAAGCGATGAAAGATATTGGACTCTTGAGTTTACAAGCCGCTACCATGGCAGTATCGGCTAGGCGGGCGTTATGGATTCACCAGTGGAACGCGGATGCAGATTCCAAAAGAAACATGGAGGCTCTCCCATATAAAGGTGAGGCCTTATTTGGCGATAGCCTTGATGCGTTAGTCTCGGCGGCTACCGCAGGTAAGTCAACATTTTTGCCCTCTGCGCCTGCACCGGCAAAAAAGACCTATCACCCGCAAATGCAGTCCTTTCGGCCCAATAAATACAAAAAGGCGAGAGGTTCCCCCTTCTTTGCAGGTAGGGGAAGGGGAAAGAAGCCCACACCGGCTCCAGGTTCCCAAGAGCAGAAGTCTACCCCTAATTCTGCCAAATCCCCACAATGACGCTGGAACTCCCTTGTGGGAGGCCGCTCGGGTGGGGGCACGTCTCAAACTCTTCAGCCAGGATTGGATTCTGTCTGGCCTGGATCCTTGGGTGTTGCAAATAGTATCCCAGGGATACAAACTAGAGTTTCAAGACGTTCCTCCATGCCGATTTTTCAAATCGACCTTGCCAGCTTCTCTGCCAGAGAGAGAAGCAGTAACAGTGGCAATCCAAAAATTATGTCAAGACCAGGTTATAGGCTGGCACCGTTATCACAACAAGGGCGGGGTTTTTATTCAAGCCTCTGTTGTTCCGAAGCCGGACGGCTCGGTCAGACCGATCCTAAATCTAGATCTGAATTTCTTCCTGAAAAGGTTCAAGTTCAAGATGGAATCACTTCGGGCGGTGGTTGCCAGTCTGGAGGAGGGGGACTACTTAGTGTCGGTGGACATAAAGGATGCTTACCTGCATGTTCCCATTTATCCTCCTCACCAGGCTTATCTGAGATTCGCGATTCAGGATTGCCATTACCAATTCCAGACGTTACCTTTCGGTCTCTCCATGGTGCCGAGGGTATTCACCAAGGTGATGGCGGAGATGATGGTCCTCCTTCGTCAGAAAGGAGTCAATATAATCCCTTATCTGGACGACCTCCTGATAAAGGCAAGATCCAGGGAGCAGTTATTACAAAACATATCCCTCTCCCTGTCAATACTCCAACAACACGGGTGGATCATAAATTAACCAAAGTCACAGTTGGAACCGACGACAAGGTTGTCTTTCCTCGGGATGATTCTGGACACAGAAGTTCAGAGAGTATTTCTTCCGCTGGAAAAGGCTCTGGAAATCCAGAAAATGGTAAAACAGATATTGAAACCATCAAGTGTGTCGATCCATCAGTGCATTCGGTTGTTGGGGAAGATGGTGGTGGCCTACGAGGCCATACAGTTTGGCAGGTTCCATGCCAGAGTATTCCAGTGGGACCTGTTGGACAAGTGGTTGGGGTCACACCTACACATGCACAGAAATATAATCCTGTCGTCAAAAACCAGGATTTTGCTCCTGTGGTGGTTGCACAGCTCTCACCTGCTAGAGGGACGCATGTTCGGGATTCAGGACTGGGTCCTAGTAACCACGGATGCAAGTCTCCGAGGCTGGGGAGCAGTCTCTCAGGGAGAAACCTTCCAGGGACGTTGGTCACAACAGGAAGCCTGCCTTCACATAAACGTTCTGGAGCTAAGAGCCATTTACAACGGCCTTCAACAAGTGGTACATCTTCTTCAAGACCGTCCCGTGCAGATCCAGGAGGACAATGCAACAGCGGTTGCATACATAAACAGGCAGGGCGGAACGAAAAGCCGAGCGGCAATGGCAGAGGCGACAAAAATCCTCCGCTGGGCAGAAAAACATCTACAAGCTCTGTCGGCAATATTCATTCCGGGAGTAGACAACTGGGAAGCAGACTTCCTCAGCAGACATGATCTCCATCCAGGAGAGTGGGGCCTCCACGAAGAAGTCTTCGCAGAGGTGACAAGTCTTTGGGGAGTTCCTGAAATAGACATGATGGCGTCTCGTCTCAACAAGAAGCTTCAGAGATACTGTTCCAAGTCGAGAGACCCACAAGCAGTAGCACTGGATGCACTGGTGACCCAGTGGGTGTTTCCGTCAGTGTATGTTTTCCCTCCTCTTCCGCTGATCCCAAAAGTACTCAGGATCATAAGAAATACAAGGGTTCGAGCAATCTTCTTTGCCCCAGACTGGCCAAGAAGGGATTGTTACCCAGATCTTCAGCAGTTACTCATAGGAGATCCTCGGCCTCTTCCTCCTCGGGAAGACCTGCTGCTACAGGGGCCGTGTGTGTACCAAGACTTACCGCGGCTATGTTTGACGGCATGGCTGTTGAGCGCCGTATCCTAGCCAGGAAGGGTATTCCTAAGGAGGTCATCCCCACCCTTATTCAGGCCAGAAAGGGAGTAACGTCAAAACATTACCACCATATTTGGAGTAAATATGTGTCTTGGTGTGAATCTAAGAAAGCTCCTACGGAAGAGTTTCACTTAGGACGTTTTCTCCATTTTTTGCAAGATGGTGTGGAGACGGGCCTACGATTGGGATCAATCAAGGTCCAGATTTCGGCCTTGTCAGTGTTCTTCCAAAAACAATTGGCCTCTCTTCCAGAGGTTCAGACCTTCGTGAAAGGGGTTCTGCACATCCAGCCTCCATTCGTGCCTCCAGTGGCACCATGGGACCTTAACATGGTACTGCAGTTCCTTCAATCGGATTGGTTTGAGCCTCTACAAAAGATAGAGTTGAAGTTTCTCATTTGGAAAGTGGTGATGCTTTTGGCATTGGCATCTGCAAGGCGGGTGTCGGAATTGGGGACCTTGTCTCACAAGAGCCCTTACCTGATTTTCCATGAAGATAGGGCAGAGTTGCGAACTCGCCAACATTTTCTTCCAAAGGTGGTTTCTGCTTTTCACATAAACCAACCTATTGTGGTGCCAGTAGTTACTGACACATTCACGAATTCAAAGTCTCTAGATGTGGTTAGAGCTTTGAAAATCTATGTTGCTAGATCAGCTCGTTTACGGAAAACAGAGGCTCTGTTTGTCCTGTATGATCACAGCAAGATTGGCTGTCCTGCTTCCAAGCAGACTATTGCACGTTGATTAGAAATACGATTCAGCAAGCTCATACTACGTCTGGATTGCCGTTACCGACGTCGGTAAAGGCCCACTCCACTAGGAAGGTGGGCTCATCCTGGGCAGCTGCCCGGAGGTCTCGGCATTACAACTTTGCCGAGCAGCTACTTGGTCAGGGTCAAACACATTTGCTAAGTTCTACAAGTTTGACACCTTGGCCGATGAGGACCTAAAGTTTGGTCAATCGGTGCTGCAGGGTCATCCGCACTCTCCCGCCCGTACTGGAGCTTTGGTATAGACCCCCATGGTCTTGATGTCGTCCCCAGCATCCTCTAGGACGCATGAGAAAATAGGATTTTGATAACCTACCGGTAAATCCTTTTCTCCTAGTCCGTAGAGGATCCCAGTGCGTACTTTACCTGCAGTTTAGTTATTACAGTTACACAAGTTGTGTTATCTTGGTTTCAGCATGTTGCTGCAATTAGTTCATGCCTGTTGGCGTGTGTTATGTTGAATGCCATGTGTGCGGCATGGTT
Organism: Pseudophryne corroboree; assembly: GCF_028390025.1. Lineage (NCBI taxonomy): Eukaryota > Metazoa > Chordata > Amphibia > Anura > Myobatrachidae > Pseudophryne > Pseudophryne corroboree. The sequence goes on from NC_086450.1 coordinate 227,005,672, forward strand.
GAGGGTGTGAGTTGGTAGATATCTCACCACTAGTTAAGAAATTCCTTTCCTCGAAATGTCAGTCAGTCTCCCTGGGCACAGTTCCTACAACTGAGGTCTGGAGGAGGGGCATAGAGGGAGGAGCCAGTTCACACCCAATGAAAAGTCTTTGGAGTGCCCATGTCTCCTGCGGATCCCGTCTATACTCCATGGTCTTGATGTCGTCCCCAGCATCCTCTACGGACTAGGAGAAAAGGATTTACTGGTAGGTTATCAAAATCCTATTATTATTATTATCGGTTATTTATCTTGCGCACACATATTCTGCAGCGCTCTACAGAGAATATTTGGCCATTCACATCAGTCCCTACCCCAGTGGAGCTTACATTCAATGGTGAAAATTTTTTAGGCAGGTGTGGAAAAAGTGCTGCAAGTAAGAATGCTTTCAAAAATAGAAGTGTTAATAGTTTATTTTTATTAATTAATAAGATGCAAAGTGAATGAACAGAAGAGACCTCTAAATTAAATCAATATTTGGCGTGACCACTCTTTGCCTTCAAAACACGCTCAGTATGACTTACCAATGGACAGGATGCCGACGGTCAGTATACCGACTGCGGCATCCCGTCCATCTGAATCCCACAGCCTCCCATTTGGGCCCCTAAACCTACGCTAACCCTCCTTTTGTGGGTACCTGACCGTAACCCTCCCCGCTTGGTGCCTAACCCTAACCCTCCCTCCCCCACTGCCTAAACGTAACCCTCCCCGCTTGGTGCCTAACCTTAACCTCCCCTTCTATGTGCCTGATCCTCCCTCCCCAGTCCCTAACCCCCTTCTGCTGCCTAAACCTAACCGCTGCCCCGCTGCAGGACGGCAGTGCGTCCTGCTTTCAGGACGATCGGGATGCCGACCTGTCTATACTGACCACCGGCATCCCGTTTGTGTCGGTATTTCAACTCCGGCATTGTGTCCTTCTTCGGGATCCCGGCGTTGGTCTATCGACCGTCGGGATCCCGTTCGTCGGGAAGCTAACTGCTTCCCTTCAAAACAGCATAAGTTCTTCTAGGTACACTGGCACACAGTTTTTGAAGAAACTCTGAACTCGGCACCGAGGTTGTTCCAAGCATCTTGGAGAACTAACCACATATCTTCTGTGGATGTAGACTTGCACAAATTCTTTTCTCTCTTTATGTAATCACAGACAGACTCGATGATGTTGAGATCCGGGCTCTGTGGGGGCCATATCATCACTTCCAGGACTCTTTGTTCTTCTTTACGCTGAAGATAGTTCTTAATGACATTGACTATATGTTTGGGCTCGTTGTCTTGCTGCAGAATACGTTTGGAGCTAATCAGACACCTCCCTGATGGTGTTGCATGATTGAAAAGTATCTGTCTGTATTTCTCAGCGTTGAAGACCATAGAAGCAGTGGTCGGCCAAGGAAACTTAGTGCACCACATAAGACACTTCACGTTTACTTCCCTTCGAACTCGGAAGATGTGCAGCAGTGCCATCAGCTCAGAACTGGCAGAAACCAGTGGGAGTCAGGTACTCCCATCTACTGTTCAGAGAAGTCTGGCCAGAAGTGGTATTCAAGGAAGAATTGCTGCCAAAAAGCCATACCTTCGACATGGAAAAAAGGCCAAGCGACTTAACTCTAAACGAAAACCGAAAAACCCGTGTGCAGAAAACTGGCGGCTGCTCTGGACTGATAAGTCAAAACTTTAAATATTTGGCAGAAGGCAGTTTGTTTGCTAAAGGGCTGGAGAGCGGTACAATAATAGGTGACTGCTGGCAACAGTGAGGCATTATGGAGGTTCCGTGCAAGTTTATAGCTGCATTTCAGTAAATGGAGTTGGGGATTTGGTCAGGATTAATGGAGTCCTCAATGCTGAGAAATACAGGCAGTTACATATCCATCATGCAGTACCATCAGAAAGGCATCTGATTGGCTTCAAATTTATTCTGCAGCAGGACAACAACCCCAAGCATACAGCCATTACATTACAGTGTAAAGAAGAGCAAGAAGTCCTGGAAGTTATGCTATGTCTCCCACAGGGCCCTGATCTCAACATCATCGAGTCTGCCTGGTATCACATGAAGAGACAAGGATTTGTTCAAGCCTACATCCACAGAAGATCTCTGGTTAGTTCTCCATGAAGTTTGTAACAACCTCACTGCAGAGTTACATCTATAACTGTGTGCAAGTGTACCTAGAAGATTTGATGCTATTTTGAAGACAAAGGGGTATATTCAATTGATGTCTGATCCTTTCCGACGGAAAGGATGCAACATCTGAGTATTAAATGAGCAGCAGCTGCTACATTGCCAATCCAGCTTTTATTAAAGTCGGATTGACATTGTCAGAAACGGGGCCAAAACCTGTCCGATTTGGCTTCCGCTTCCGACAAAACACGTGGATCCGAAGCTATTCTACCGATCCACGTGTTTTCTGACAAGTCTGAATTCCCGACTTGTCGGAAAATCTGAGGGGACATTGATCAGGTCGGAACGCCTTCCGACCTAAAAAAATCGGAAACTGCCTTATTTCCGACAAGAATTGAATACACCCCAAAGTAGATTGATTTGTCTGTTCATTCACTTTGCACTTTGCATTAATTGATAAAAATAAACTATTAATACTTCTATTTTTGAAAGTATTCTTACTTTGCAACGTCGGGGCTCTATGCCCATGTGTGCTACTCATTTACCATTCCAACACAGACATGGTTCAAGGATTACATTGTCTCCTCTTTCTGGTGTTCTACTTATATTTAACTTGCATTTGGTTAAAGCATATCTTAGGCACAGGAATACCATTGGTTGGTGGGCAAGAAGAGCCAAACATAACCCTATTTTCATAGTAAATGAATCTATTAAGATTTTATATGAAAGAATGATGTTATACTATGCATATTAATAAATCTGTGTGTATGTATATATATATATGTATGTGTGTATGCATGTGTACCCAGTATCTTATGCTAGGTACACACTTGAATGATACTACATCTCCAGTTCTTCTGGTCGTATGTATATCTGATATGTCTCTGAATGACATTGTTTAAAGACCTATGAAGGTTGGCCGTGCAGCACAGCCAATGCCAATATATCGTATCGGCACGTCTGGCTGTGTGTACGACTGACCCACGGGCCATCCCATATGCAATGACGTCACAGATGGGTGGGCAAATTCAAATGGCCAATACTAGTCAGAATGGTGTCCTAGTGTGCACCTAATGCCTGCTCAGTTGTGATGTCTGCCCAGGTCTATCCATCAGCCGATTGGTAAGTGTGTATGCTTGGCAAATCGTCTACTCTGTTGTCTGATCCATTGGTTGGTAGATCCGTGGGCATAGTCTGTACCCAGCATTAGGTTTTCTTAGCAAGAAGAGTCTTGGAGAATAGGACTATACTGTACCTAATGTATTATTCAGTCTATAGATGTCCTGTTGCTTTATTCTTTTTTTCCCCTCATCTTTACAGATTGCCCTGCCCTTACAATACTGCAACCCTTTTGGCTTCTTATGCAGTTCAATGTAAGTATTACTGCAAAAGTTACATACTTTATATTATATCTGTGTATCTGAACTTAAACTGTGAGTACCATAGATCTATTTAACAGCAATCTGTATAATGAAATATGTAAAACTACATACCCACATTTCTCAATTCAGGCTAATATGTTAACTACCATTTTTTTTTGGTGTGTAATCTTGTTTTTGTACCCCAATGGTGACTGTACATAAATATTACTGTTCTGTAATGTCATTAGATCACCTACTGTACTTTAATTCTGTCTGCTGCCTCGGTACAATTGCTGACAGTCTGCCACTATTCATTGATAACTCGGATAAGAATTTGCCAACGCTTCTCTGAAGTGTCTCTAGCGCACCATGTTTTTCAGATTTCCTGATTCGCCTAATCATTTACTAAAATCCTGAATACATTTCATATGTGGTAGATCTTGATGAGACGGGCACTGTTTTCTAGACTCTAATTATGCCTGTACTAAACATGCTCAGTTGCAGTATGTATTTAAATTCCATGTAGTATGAACATCTAATTAATAGCATCTTCTTCCCTGCAAGCTGAACTGGGAGACTACAGTCATTCGGAGCACTTGCCCGGTTATCTTTCTGACTACGTTTTTATCCCTAACCAACCTCTGGACTTTGAGAAGGAAATTGCTAAATTGCATCAGCAGCACAGGTGAGATATTGGGGCATGTTGCTGTCCATGTTCTGTACTTTCATTGGTCAGGAGACCACTTTGTATGTTATTAGGGGATACAGTCAAAATACCGACAGTTGGGATCCCAACAGTCAGAAGACTGACCGCAGTATCCCGACGGTCAGAATTCCTATGATCCCAGAGGTAAGTACCAAGGTTAGGGTTAGCCTGCGGGAGTGTTGGGAGGTTAAGGTTAGGCTGTGGGGAGGGAGGGTTAGACTGCCGGAGTGGTAGGTTAGTATTAGAGGTAGGGGAAGGAAGAAATAATTACACGCAAGCTGCCTGGGATTTTGGCCCTCAGTATCCCGCTGTCGATCTTCTGACTGTCTGGAATCCGAATGCCGGGATTTCGTACACAACCCGCTATTGGGATAGACATTCCATTCCATGGATAAAACATGTAAATACTCTGCTCTCAAATAGCTTTTTAATTATAAATAATTAACTTTTCCCCTCTGCTTTTACAGTTTTGCCGTAGGGTTATTGGTCTCTATTTATTACTGTTTGTTCACTGTTGTAAAGCAGTATGTAATATTTTGGTGATTATATAAATACATTTTAGTAATAAAAATGGTATTGCACTGAAAATACCAAGTGTTCAGACTTTCCGTTTCTATGATCCAAGAGTGATCTCCTATATAATAGCCCAGATCTGTGACTTTGTGATTCATTTGCTAACGCTGGGCGGAGTCACAACAGTGGGCGGAGTTAGTCAAATGAGTCACAGATCTGGCCAAATCTATAGGAGACTAGGAGCAGAAACAGATAGTATGGGCATGGCACAGGCAGGGGTGCATACCTCCCAGCTTTCTGCAGGAGCTTTCTTCAGACAGAAGGAGGGACACACACTCGGCGAAAAGGGGGCGTGGCTTCACGGGAGGGCCCTGTTTTCGTCAATGAGGGGGCATGCCCAGCGCTCTGTGAGCTGCTGGCATGCCCCCAGGGGCTGATTATGAGTCCGGGGGGAAGCAGGGCACTTGAGATAGAGGAGCCCTATCTCATTGCTGTGCCTGCTGTGGGTTGGGGGCGTGGCCTAATCGCGGACGCGAGGCCACGCCCCCTTACGCAAATTCCGTTGTTGTTTTTTTTATGGAATTTTGGCCCCTCAGCTAGGGGTAAATCCAGAGGAGGTGGTCGCTCCCCTCTACACACCCGCACAGGCAGAAGAAAGCAGGGAGACTGCTGCCTCCCTGCAACACCACAGACCTGCCAATACGCAGCAGCGTGTGCTGACAGTAGCACAATGCTGCCGTTGTTGCTGGCAGGACGGGGGGTGGGGGGGCTTCTGAGCTGGGACAGAGCTACTCGAGCCGGGGGGCCCCCTAAAACTGTGGGGCCAACGGTACGTACCCCCAGCGAGTACAGGAGCTTTCCAACTGACCCCCGTCACCGCGGGACACTGCGACCCGCGGGTGGGACAGCGGGACAGACCCAAAAAAATGGGACTGTCCCGCGAAAATCGGGACATTTGGGAGGTATGCGGGTGTGTGAGGGGGTATGCCGTACAGACAGACGAGCACCGGCTCACTGTGTGCTTGACCCCCCCCCCTCTCTGGCGCAGAGGAGCGTCACTTTCTGGCACACTCCACGCTTCTTAGCTGCAGTTTTGTGGGGCACCTGCCGCTGTGCAGGTTCCGTACTGCCTCTGTTATCTCCAGCCCCGGCAACCCCACCGCTAGCTGCAGCGCTGCCACCCACAGTGAGGTGCGCCCAGCTCCTTCACACACTTTAGCCGGCTGGTAACGCTGCAGAAGTCCGAGCTGCTTGCAGGCTCCGACCCCCTCCTCCCTCCTCCCTCCAGCCGCAGCATCTCCTGGGGGCTAACCAGTCACTCCCAGTCTCCCCTTACCACAGTGCCCGGCAGCTGCGCGAGGCCTGCGGTGTGTGACTGAGGAGGGGGGGAGGGATGCGGACGGGCAGAGGAAGCAGGACTCCAGCCTAAGAGAGTCAGCCATGCCAAGTCTCCACCAGCAGCAGATCCCAACAGGTTGGAGTGGAACAGCAGCAGCCAGCAGCAGTGACTCCGGTAAGACACATCTGTCTGTCACCACTGTTTTGTCCCTAATACCAATCTCTCCCGTGCCCTGTGTTCTGTCATGTCCCTGTCACCCCTGGCCTTGCCCTGCCACCCTTATCCTGGCCCTTTCACCCTTATCCTGGCCCTGTCACCCTTATCCTGGCCCTTTCACCCTTATGCTGGCCCTTTCACCCTTATGCTGGCCCTGTCACCCTTATGCTGGCCCTGTCACCCTTATGCTGGCCATGTTACCCTTATGCTGGCCCTGTTACCCCTATCCTGGCCCTGTTACCCCTGTGCTTGCCCTGTCAACCCTATACTGGCCCTGTTACCCCTGTCCTGTTCCTGCCACCCCTACCCTGGCCTGTCACCCCATCCTGTCCCTGTCATTTCTGTCCTGGCCCCGTCGCCCCTGTCCTGGCCCCGTCGCCCCTGTCCTGGCCCCGTCACCCCTTTTCTGACCCTGTCACCCCTGTCCTGGCCCCGTCAACCCTGTTCTGACCCTGTTACTGCATACCCTCCAACTACCTTTTTGGCAGGTACAATACCCGCAGCGCCTCCAGACCTCTCCCCAATGCACCACACCTCCGCACCTTCCCCTCCACCCCTCCCCCACACGCTGTGCCTCCAGACCCCCTACACCACCCGCGGCTCCCACTCCTCCGCCCCTTCACCACCCACAGCACCTCCAGGCCCCCTCCACCATCCACCCCCTTTATATGTCTCCCCCCACACCTGCCCCCCTCCACCCGCAGCATCTGCAGACACCCTCCTCCATCCGCGGTCCCCCCCTCACCCACCCCTCCCCCACCAATGGCACCACCGCACCTGCCCCTCCACCACCAGCAGCACCTCCGGATCTCCTTCCCTATGCGCCGCACCACCCGTACCTGCCCCTCCCCTACCCATGGCGCCTGCGGACCCCTACCCCACCCCCGGCACTCCCGCCCCTTCCCATCCCACAGCACCTCCGGAACCCTTCACCCATCCACAACATCCCCACACCTGCCCCTCTCCCACCCATGGCACCCCTGCCCCTCCCCCACCTGCAGTGCCTCCGGGCCCCTCCCCAATCTGCATCCCCCACTCCTCTGCCCCTCCCCCACCGGCAGCACCTCCCGACTCTTCCCCATCCGGGCCCCACCCCCACTTCTGCCCCCCCTCCACCTGCAGCATCTACAGACACCATCCGCAGTCCCCCCCGCACCCGCTACATTCTGTACATCGTGCCCTGCAGGTGCTGTTCACGCCGTCGCAAGGGGCTGCGCCTCCTTCACCATCGCACGCCCTTTCATTGTGCAATATTTAACCACTAACAAAGGAATGCAGGTAATACTTTATATAATACAAATATTGAACCCCAGAAAGGCATGCAAGGGTTAAGGGGGCGTAGCCCCTTGCGACGGTGTGAAGAGCGCCCGTAGGGCGCGATGAAGCACCTAGTAAAGAAATAAATGTCATGTTTTCTAGGATAATTCCACTTTAATCTAAGTTGTTTAGGTGTTATGTATTCTCACCGGTATCATTCATTGGCATATGTGTTGTTAAAGTATCAGTTCTATTGGTGCTTTCATACATAATAATTTGCTTATTACGTCTTCTCTATTAAATGAAACATACTGTATATAGTATAGTCTCAATCCTTTTTGTACATTCATTATAAGGTCTATTAACCAACTACTGATTTGATCTCCTGTCTCACTTTTTATGTGTTTCCTTTTATTTCTTAACGATTAATGATTAATATAATTGTATTACTTTATTATATTGGCAATTTCTTTAATCTCTTACACTGGGTATTTGCCCCTTTAGCGTTCTATGATACAGTTGTGTAGCACTTTATTAAACTTACCTGGTAATGTTTTCATCTTTCCCAAAAATGGTATATATTCTACATGACATCATGTTTCTGATGGACAGCATTTCCCACTGCCCTTTACTGATAATACATACTGTGCTTGCCCCCTGACAATAATAGCATATACCTTGCAGTAATTGAGCCCATCTTCACCATTTCACTCTGTAATGTCCTGGCATCAGTGGCACACAACATAGGGTAGTAATGTTGGGGGATTACCTGCTAGCCTTTCACCGCCTATACCAGTGAGATGGCAGCGCTTATCACAGTGACTGCTCTTTCAGAAGAGGAGAAAATGGAAGTTATAATTGCATTTCCTTGCAAACCTTGTAGCCCATTGGTTGCTTGTTTTGGCTTATAGACTATGATTCCCAAACCGTGTGCCAGGACACGTGTTACGTTATTAGGATGCATGTGTCACAAGAGCATTTAGTCGAACGTGGAAAACAATATCTCTGTTGTAATCGAAACAAATTTCTTTTCACTCATTTTTGGTTTCTTATAAAAACGTGATTCTGGTTTTATTTAATGCAATATTTTAAAATGTGTCATAACATATTGTGACCCCTGTAATTCTGATGGTGGATTTTGTATTTTATCTTTCAGGGGTCTGTCTCCAGCAGAGTCTGAGTTCAGCTATCTCAGCACTGCTCGCACCTTAGACCTGTATGGAGTGGAGCTACACTATGCACGGGTTAGTGAATTTCTTATGCTGTGGCTTTCTAATTGCACAATGCAGTGACAACATTTGTTATGTGTCTCACTGAGCATATGTACTAAAGGAAATGTGTTCCCAGACTGATGTAAAGATTGTCAGAACATTGCTGTGAGTGAAATAAATCATGTTTTGCATGCACATCTGCCTTGTAAAAGGTGCTTTGCAATGTAGCATTGCTGCCCACCAGTTAGTCATGAGGCTGCTCAACAGAGCCAATTTTTCTTTGTGGCTTTTACTTTCCTGAATTCCTGGAAATGTGATTTCAGGGAGCAGTTACTGTGGCCCCTATTAGAGGGGAGGAAGAAGTTAATGAAAACCAGCACTTTTCCAGTGCTTTGCTTAATGTAATTTAGGTAAAGGTGCTTTGATATAGTAAGACGTTATTTATGTATGCTATTTATGTACCCGCACACACTGTGATTTGTCTATATCAAATGTCCATTCTGGATCTTTTCCCAGTCCAGATCCTGGCTATAAGACGCCCAATTAGTGTTGTCCATTGTCCTGCGTTGGCCATTTGTCGTTGTTCCCTCTCTCTCTCTTTCTCCCCCCTCCTTATGCCTTCTCTGTATCTCCCCATTTACACCCATTACCTATCTCCCTCTCTCTCTTTACCCATTTTCCCCCATCTTTCTCATTCCCCAGTCTCACTCCCTCCCCCCCTCTCTCTCTCTCTCTCTCTCTCTCTCTCTCTCTCTCTCTCTCTCTCTCTCTCTCTCTCTCTCTCTCTCTCTGTCTCCTTTGCCGCCCCTATTCTCTACCACCACCCCATCCAGGGTTTTTTCAACCATTTCTCTTACGTCCTAGGAAATACTGGGAATCCATTCAGTACCATGGGGTATAGATGGGTCCACTTGGCTCCTCCCTCTATGCCCCTCCTACCAGACTCAGTTTAGAAAATGTGCCCGAAGGAGCAGGTCACATCTCTGGAAGTTCCTGAAGAGTTTTCTTCATTTATTTTTAAAGTTTGTTATTATCAGGCAGGACTGGATGGGACCAGCCTACCTGTTTCGTGGGACTTAGGGGATGAACAGCCCAACCCCACTAAGGGTTAATGGTCCCGTTCACGCTGACAAGATGCTAGCTCCTGAGGGAGCTATTCGCAAGACCCACCATGGCAAGCGTACATTTCCGCAGCACGCCGCCACCCCTAACAGAGCCAGAAGACAGAAGAGTAGGGAGTACTAAGCCGGCGTCCTAGGTAGCGGGTCGCCGGCCATCATGGCGGCATGAGGGTACGGAGACGCATGGCTTCAACACGAGGCAGAATGAGTCTCCAGACTTAGTACACTGTAGTGTACACAGTACCCAGACTGGCAATACAGGCTTAAAAGGGGGATAACTCCATTTTATGCACTCAGACACATAAAGCCAGTATAAAGAAGAGCGGGAAGAATGCGCGCCATTGAAGGGGCGGGGCTTCACTATGAGCGGATCCAGCAGCTCTCAGGCGCCATCTTACTCTACTGCAGCTACATAGATGCTGACTACTGGGACGCGTAACTCCTCCGGAGCCTCCAGATTGGGGGTCATAGCAGGGGGGAGCTTTATTCTAGTGTACTAAGTCCCTAATCTAGGTACTTAGTCTGCGACCCGGCTAAGCTTAACTTTAGCGATAAGGGTGCTGTGTACTGGTTCTATCCTCTCTCTGTGTCTCTGTGAAAGGGTTCTTTGTGGGTTAATTGTGCATTTAACCTTTTCCTGTGTGTGTGTGCTGTCACTGCTGCAGTATGTCAGGCAAAGAGTGTGTTTCATGTAAGGCACAGTGTTCCTCTTCTCCAGGGGAGAGAGATAAAGGCTGCGTCCAGGGAGCAGTTGTTCGAGAATATTGGTCTCACGACCAGATAAGTCCTGGATCATGGGTGGATTCTGAACCAACCAAAATCTCACCTAGCACCAATGCAGAAGCTTAATTTCCTGGTAATGTTACTTGACAGAGTCTCAGAGAGTGTTCCTTCCTTGGAAAAGGCAATGGTGATCCAGTCGATGGTTCGGGCTGTCTTGAAGCCGTCCTGAATCTCAGTACATCTGTGCATCTGCCTTCTGGAGAAAATGGTTTTCTTACGAAGCAATTCAGTATGGAAGGTTTCATGCGAGGACCTTCCAGCTGGATCTGTTGGACAAATGGTCCGGATCGCATCTTCACATGCATCAGAGGATTCATCTGTCGCCAAAAGCGAGGATCTCCCTCCTGTGGTGGCTACAAACTTCTCACCTAGTGGAGGGTCGAAGGTTTGGTATCAGAATTGGATTCTTCTGACCACAGGTGCATTCACCCAGGGGGTGCAGTTTCAAGGAAGAGGGTCAAGTCAGGAAAGCAAAGAGAGAGAATTACCCAAAGGCAATTGACTCCTGCGCTAGGTAGTTCAGACCTCAAGAGTGTGGAAATACAAAGCAATAAAACATACAGTGCTAAGATGGTCAGAAATGAGATGAGATGATCAGTATAATACACATTTAATAAAACACTTAAGATCAAAATTCAGCAGTCTCAATAAGAGGTAAATAGGTATGGTAAATTAAAAACTAGCAAAATTTAATAAAAAAGCGTCTAAAAGTACATTTAGTGCTGCTCCTGATCGGAAATGTGGATGAAAAAACTGAATAGTTCCAAAGACCTGTTACGATATTAATAGTCCCGTGTCCTCCTTAGACCTCAACATTCAATGGATACGTATGTTTATAGTTACCACAGGCGAATTCAAGGCATTCGGCGTCACGCAAATAGCAGTCCCTTGGTAAACGCAACACAATAGAATGAGGTCTCTCCCAGAAAAGCGGTCTGGGTGAAGTGGTGTCGGGGGCTTGGACCAGGTCTCTTCAGTTTCCGTTGTAATGAGTCCGTAGGAGCAAGGATGGGTAACAGATATCACCAACGCGTTTCGTTGCGTTAACGCAATTGTTTCAAGGTGCTTGTAGTGCTGCTGGTAAGGGTTTATATACCATAAACAATATGGCTGCTCATTTGCATATGTGATTACTCATGACCATCTCATCTCATAATGTCACCAAATAACAACAGACAAAAACATCAATAATGTTCCTTCCAATATTCCCAGTCATATATATATACAGGTTGAGTATCCCTTATCCAAAATGCTTGGGACCAGAGGTATTTTGGATATGGGATTTTTCCGTATTTTGGAATAATTGCATACCATAATGAGATATCATGGTGATGGGACCTAAGTCTAAGCACAGAATGCATTTATGTGTCATATACACCTTATACACACAGCCTGAAGTCAATTTTAGCCAATATTTTTTATAAATTTGTGCATTAAACAAAGTGTGTGTACATTCACACAATTCATTTATGCTTCATATACACCTTATACACACAGTCTGAAGGTCATTTAATACAATATTTTTAATAACTTTGTGTATTAAACAAAGTTTGTGTACATTGAGCCATCAAAAAACAAAGGTTTCACTATCTCACTCTCACTCAAAAAAGTCCGTATTTCGGAATATTCCGTATTTCGGAATATTTGGATATGGGATACTCAACCTGTGTGTATATATATATATATATATATATATATATATATAAAATCCATACTAATATTCCAAATATTCATCAGAATAGTATTATCCCTTGCGGTCACATGACCACTAATTTCCAAGTTAATTTGTATCGGCTTGAAAACCTGGAATGGTATCTACCTATTATTGCCTTAACAGACAGTAGTGGCAGTGGTGTATTTCGAATCACATGTTCAAAGTGGCTTATGGCTTGATACCTCCGCCTCCTCACTAATGCGGATGTGATCCGCCAAAACAGATGAATAGCATCCAGGGTGTACTTCCGCTCCGTCACTCTGCCGCACTTAAGTGCGCACAGGAAGTGACGCGGGGTGAGGCGCACATCAGTGTCGAGGAGGGCAGTGCGTGACCTTATACGTCACTTCCTTCTGCCCTCTCTCTATGGTAACCGCTCCAATGTCGTTGGCATCAGATAGAATAATAAGTGGGCCTCTCTAGATCCGCTCTGTATGCCATCTGTACGTCAAATGGCCAACCAAATTGCCAACAAGAATAACCCGTTCACAGAACGATAGTATCATCTATTTTTACAATGTTTACATAAACATAATAACAGCCATAGTATAAAATTCATATATAGAGTAAACAATATAAATGTACTGATTCATAATTATTTTTATTCTTATTCAAAAATGTATATATATATCGTAATACATGAATATACTACATCAAAGAATACCAAGACCTAAGATCAGAAAAGCTATATTACACATAATTTTCATTATTATGCACATTCTTATTTCATTAATGCTTCGTAACCAGACACAAATGAGATAATATATGTAAATATATGTAAAAGAGGGGGTGGAGCATCACCGAACTGAATTGAGTTCAACAGCTTCATTCAAACCTAATATATAGTATTCAATTTGAACATCCTATCAAAGTCGAAAAATATTGCAGTACACACATCACGTACAAACTACACACAGATGGCCTCAGCGCGTGTACTTGTTCTGACGTGCGTGCACATATCCGCAATTTGCGTATGGTCGCTCCCGCGGTCCTGCGTGGTATGGGTATGTACGGTAGAGTTTGTGAACGCATGGAAAGCTATCAAAACACATTACATATTTAATCCAAATAGTGCACAGTGTAAACATAGTCTCCCTGCACCACATCAGTAAGTTACAGCAGTTTAAATGGTAACAGAACAAAGGGATTCACCTTTACAGGATAGGAGGGGACAGAACAAGGTTATAAGGTGGTGTTTGGTATCCAGCCTTAGAGTATTGTAAGGGTAATATTCCGGTGTTGGTTTGAAGAAGATCGCATGTTCCTGCGAATAGTTATGTGCAGGAGCAGAATATAGATATAAACTGTATTTACTGTACATTATGTATGCGGTGGGAATCCAGAGGAGACCACCCACAAGAGCAGTTGGAACAGACATCGCCCACCTATTCAAACCGACCTATGACCTCTCCTGTACTGTAAATGACCATCCCTGTGTCCAATGGACAAAGAGATTACAGTATCCATTGTGTTAGGTTTTGGAAGAATTGTATAAAGAGAGCCTGCTGCAGGCCTGGTCAGACACAAGACTCACAAAGTTATCTATCTAGATGACGGAGGACCAGACTGGGTAGCGCAGCGAAATCCAAACAAGTATGTAACATTGACTGTAGCCATTATTCTGGTGTATTGTATTGTATATATTGTAACCCCCTTTCAGTAATAATATGCTGTGGTGTCGGAACCCAGCAGTTTAATTACAATCTGGTGTCGTGTCTTCCTTTCCCTGCTAAGGTTTAAAGTGTATTATTATCGCATTGCATAGCTGTTAAGGGTTTGCGGTGTATCTCTGGTTGTGTACGCGCTGTGTGTACTTTGTAGCGTCAGCGCGGCGTTTGTGCGCAAAGTCCGTACACAGTACGGGACTCTTTTCACTAACAGCGTAAAGAGTACGTAGAGTGTGTATTAAGTATAGCGGCCGCAGCGGCTCCATGGTAAAGTGTATTTGAAGTGTTAAGGTATAGCTTTTCATTCCTGTATATAAATCAGCATTCTCAATCCAATAAAGTTCTTGTCTGCATAGAATTTTGTAACGATCCCCCCCCCCTCTTTTAGTGACCATAGTGTGTTCAATGGCTATCAAATGGAGAGAACTGGGATCGCTCACATGGAAGTCACTAAAGTGTCTTGAAATACAGTGAATATGTAATTTGTTTACAATATTCCGACGATGGTCCATGAAGCGTACTTTAATGCTTCTTGTTGTACGACCCACATATCTCTGGTTACATCCACAAACCAAGAGATAAATTCCATAAGTCGTATCACAGTTCATAAAACTGGTTCATACTGGAGTTCATACTCCTCTTTCCCATCTCTAACAGGGAGATGTGTGGTTTTCCTGTATATATGTTTACAAGTGGTGCATGTAGTGCCCCCACATCGATAGAAACCTTGTGGTCTTTGGGGTAACCACATTTCGTGTGGAATCCCTTTCTCCTCTTGTGGCACTACTTTCTTAATTAAATTATGGGCAAGAATAGTTTTAAGAAATTTACTTTTTTATATATAAATTTTGGTCTATCTGGTATATGGCCCCGAAGTAGATTATCTTGATTTAAAATCCTAAAGTTTTTACAGACAATTTTCTTTATCTCCATACTTTTGTTATTATACATGGATATGAAGGCTAACTCCTCTTGTTTAGCATCGGTATCTTTATTTTTATTATTATTATTTCGTTTTCCCAGACTTCAGTAGGCTATCCCTACTTATTTCGGAGACCTCTTTCATAGCTTTTTCTAAAGATAATTGAGGATAACCCCTATCACTGAATGCTTCCATCATGGATCCAGCTTGTTCCATGAATTTAGTGTTTTCCATACAGTTGCATCTTAAACGCGGGAACTGTCCCCTCAGAATGTTGTTCTTCCAAGGGGGGTAATGGGCACTTCGGTAGTGCAGGTAGGAATTGGTGGCAACCTCCTTATTATAGTTGGAGGTGTGTATTTTTCCATCTCTGGCCTCTAGAGTTATATCCAGGAAATGAATTGTGGTAGGGTGAAAGGAGTGCGTGAATTGAAGGTTAAAGTGATTGGAATTCAAACAAGAAACAAAGTGTTGTGCTGATGACAGATCCCCATCCCAAATAATAAACAGATCATCAATGTAACGGCCTTGGAGGACCAGGTTCACACCGAACCTGCCACCCCACACATGGGTGTTCTCAAATAGGCCCATGTATAGATTGGCATAGTTCAGCGCAAACCTGGTCCCCATGGCCGTACCCATCACCTGCAGATAAAAAGTGTCCATAAACAAAAAATAGCTGTGTTTAAAAATATAGGAAATGGCATCCAGCAGAAATACCCTGTGTCTCTCTGAAAGATCGCCATCAGCCCTAAGTCTAGTTGCTATTGCATCGAGACCTAGGTCATGTGGGATGTTCGTATAGAGACTTTGTACGTCTAGTGTCATAAAGGCATATGTCTCTTTCCAGACAAAATCCTGTACTAATTGGAGACAATGAGTGGTATCTTTGATATATGATTTTAAGGAAGAGACACGGGGCTGGAGAAAAGAATCCACAAAAAGGACAGATTGGAGGACAAAGAACCTATACCGGAGATAATGGGACGCCCAGGTGGTGAACTCTAAGTGACTTGTGTATTTTCGAGAGGTGATAATAAATCGGAATAGTGGGGTGCTTAATGAACAAAAAATTTAATTCCTCCCTGGATATAACTCCATCGGCCAATGCATCATCCAACAGATGTTGTAATTCTATCAAATAGATTGGTGTCGGATCGAATTCCAATCTTTTATAGAATTCGGTATTGCGCAATTGTCTATTCGCCTCCATGATATAATTCTCCCTACCCTGCACCACTAGGCCAACCCCTTTGTCTGCCTCCCTGAAAATCAAAGAGGTATCTTTTGTAAGATTCCGTAGGACTTTTCGTTCCCATTTATTTAAGTTGGTTTTGACTTTTCTGTTTGTTGACATGCCTTGCTGGCACAGATTTCTAAAATCATCCAACCTGGTCTTATAAAAGCATTCCACCATATTGCTCTTGTAGGTAAGGGGATAGAACTCAGATTTGCGTCTAAAGATATTTCTCCTTATATCAAACAGTTTACTTTTATCTCTTCTTCAGAATCAGGCCATTCAAGTTCAGTCGGACAATGGGCGTAATTAAGACCTGATCGCTGCTGTGCGTTTTCGCGCCGCAGCCGTTCAAGTCTGAACTGCGCTTACCCCGGCGCCGGTGAGTTGCGGCGCATGCCAGACAGCAAATGGCCGTCCCAGCCTTGCGATCGCCTCTGCCTGATTGACAGGCAGAGGCGGTCGTTGGGCGGGTGGGGGTGGGCCGGCGGCATTTGCCCGCCGTTTTAGGGGCATGGTCCAGGCAATGCAGGCGTGCGCCGACTGTGCGGGGGGCGAGCAGCGGAGGCTGCGTGACATCACACTCAGCCGCTGTGAACGGTGCAGCGACTAGTAGCTTCCTGCCAGAGCGCAGGAGCTGCGCTGGTACGGAGCTTCTCTTCAAGTACAAAAGCATCGCCGCTGTGCGATGCTTTTGTACTTGTGCGGCGGGGTAGGGTCTGACATGCGGGGTGGACTAGTCCTGTGCTTGGCGTCCCCCCGCCTGTTAGGGAAGCTGATCGTAGATGTGCTAAATTTAGCACATCTACGATTAGGTCTGAATTAGGCCAAATGTGACAACGGTGACAATCGACAGGGCAGAACAAAAAGCAGAGCCGCAATGTCAGAGGTGTCAAGGATTCTCCTCTGTGTGGAAAAACACGCCATGGCGTTGTCGGTGATCTTCATTTCGGTAGTAGACAACTGGAAGCAGATTTCCTCAGCAGACACGACCTGCATACGGGGGAATGGGGCCTCCACCCGGAGATGTTCCAGTGGCTAACACGTCGATGGAGGTACCCAGAGATCGTCATGATGGCCTCTCTGCTCAACAAGATGCTCAAACGGTATTGTTCCAGGTCGAGGGACCCACAAGCTGTAGCGGTCAACGCCCTGACAGCTCCGTGGGTATACCAGCTGGTGTACTTGTTTCCTTCTCTTCCACTGATCCCAAGAATTCTCAAAAGAATAAAAAGGGAAAGAGTTCAAGCATTTCTCATTCCTCCGGACTGGCCGCGAAGGGCCTGGTATGCGGATCTTCTCAAGATGCTAATCGGAGATCCGTGGCCTCTGCCTCTTTGCGAGGATCTTTTGCAACAGGGCCCGTTTGTCTATCAAGACTTACCACAGCTGCGTTTGACGGCATGGAAGTTGAACGGCTGATTCTAACTAGGAGAGGGATTCCTGACAAGGTCATCCCGACTATGATCCAAGCCAGGAAGGGGTAACGTCAAAGCATTACCATCCTATCTGGGAAAAATATGTCTCTTTGTGTGAGCGCAGACATTATTCCACAGTGGAATTTCATCTGGGATGTTTCCTGCTTTTTCTGCAGTTGGGAGTTGACGTGGGCCTACGCCTAGGCTCCATAAAAGTTCAGATTTCGTCCTTGTCTGTTTTCTTTCAGAAACACTTGGCTTCTCTCCCCGAGGTCCAGACGTTCTTGAAAGGTGTTCTTCACATCCAACCTCCTTTTGTGCCTCCCATGGCACCTTAGGATCTCAATTTGGTTCTGACGTTCCTCCAATCGGACTGGTTTGAACCGTTACAGGAGGTAGACGTAAAGTATCTTACGTGGAAGACCGTCACGCTGTTTGCCTTGGCTGTGGCAAGGCACGTGTTGGAGCTGGGAGCGTTGTCTCACAAGAGCCCCTACTTGATTTTCCATGAGGACAGAGCTGAACTCAGGACTCGTCAGCAATTCCTTCCTAAGGTGGTGTCGGCGTTTCACATCAACCAGCCAATTGTGGTCCCGGTTGTTACTGACACCTCTGCCCTTCAAAGCCCTTGGACGTTGTAAGGGCTTTGAAGATATATGTCTAGCGAACTGCTCGTCACAGGAAATCGCTGTTCGTTCTATATGATGCCAACAAAATTGGGTGTCCTGCTTCAAAGCAGTCAATTGCTCGCTGGATCAGGCTCACTATCCAGCATGCTTATTCCATGGCAGGCTTGCCGATTCCAAAATCTGTACAGGCCCACTCTACTAGGTCGGTGGGTTCCTCTTGGGCAGCTGCCTGGGGCGTTACAGCTCTGCCGAGCAGCTGCTTGGTCGGGTTCGAACATGTTTTACAAGTTCGATACCTTGGCCTCTGAGGACCTTAGGTTTGGTCAGTCAGTTCTGCAGGAACCTCAGCACTCTTCCACCCGGTTTGGGAGCTTTGGTACTTCCCCATGGTACTAAATGGATTCCCAGTATCCCATAGGACGTAAGAGAAAATAGGATTTTAATGACCTACCGGTAAATCCTTTTCTCGTAGTCCATAGGGGATACTGGGTGCCCACCCGGTGCTTTGTTCTTCCTGCACGGTTACTTGTTGAACTACTGTTGTTTGGTTCAGCTGTTGCTGTTCCGGTTTTTAAGTTGGGTTAGCATGGCTTTCCTCTTGTTCTGGTTGTGCTGGTTCGAAATCTCACCACTTTCTTTATCTATGTGCTTCTCTCAAAGTATGTCCTTCTCCTCGGGCACAGTTTCCTAGACTGAGTCTGGTAGGAGGGGCAGGGTGGGAGGAGCCAGCACACGTTATCAAACTTCTATAGTGCCCATGGCTCCAAGTGGACCCGTCTATACCCCATGGTACTAAATGGATTCTCAGTATCCCCTACGGACTACGAGTAAAGGATTTACCGGTAGGTAATTAAAATCCTATTTTTTCTTTTTTCACTCCCTTCTAATTTAATGTGGACAGTGCAATTATCATTTTGGAAGCTATAACGATGTATCAATATCGAAGACTCAAAGATGCGTGCAGGAGGCTGTGCCCTGTAAAACAGCCAGTGAAATCGGTGAGTTAAGTTGGCAGGGGAATATGACCTGGCAGGCATCCAGTGAGAGCTGGGAGGGGCGGGTCTGTATCATAGCAGGTAGTTAGTGAGAGCTATGAGGCGAGGTGGCATGAGGCTTGGCCTATAAAGACACTAGGTCCGTTATATAATAGATCTGCTGCTTTTGTTTATTTTATACTTCTGGTTACTTTATACAGTACTTTGTGCTGTCTGTGCGTGTGAAACAGTTACTTGTGCTTTTTATATTATTTGCTGTGAGTGGCTCTTATCATTTTGAAATCTTCCACCTTAATCTTTCCAGAAATGACACTGCAGGAAAATCCTGATTTATCCCTGTAGTTCCACCTGGCTAGAATTTTGTATTTAATGTGAGTTTTTTTTTTAATCATACTTCTGTCAAATAGCAGAGTGTTTATAAAGCAAATGATAGCCATCTGTGTGCTGAAACCCTTGTACAATATGTTTATGTACCAGATACACATACATGGATGATGGATCAGTCCTGTTGCATTCACTTGACATTACATATTAATGATCCAGACAGGTTACTTCTTCCAACTGAAAGACCCCTATGGGACCTACACTCTTTACTGGATTAAACTGTACTGTAAGCATTTACTGGTCAGTCTTTGGCCCTGTGTTAGATGTTGTTTTTCAGTCTTGTTTAACTGATCAGAGCTGATCCTGTTGCTGTTGTCCTTTTTTTCTTCTTCTTAAATAGGGAATGTTTTATTGTTTTTTAAAAAATAAACAAAAAGAGAGCACACAGTTAAAGAAAGCAGACAAAGTGATTGTGCCTGTTACAATCGCATAATATACCGACGTGTAACAGAGTTGACATCACCAAATGCATGTTACTATGAAATCTACAAAAGACCTGATTAGCTGTAATCAGATAAAATGTAACAGCTAAAAAAATGAATAGATTTGAGTCTCGGGAGTACAGCAGCACCCTGAACTCCAAAAGGTATTATCACTGACCTGGTTTGAGGAGGTTGTGGACTCGGGGTTTCTTCCGATGACCGGGAAGTGGAACCGCAACTGGGCCGCAGCAGAGATGGCCGGATGTAAGTCTTCCTCATGCAGGATCTGATCGGCGGACAGGAGGCACGTGCGTACGCTGAAGGTCTCCTGAAAGAGAGAACTTGACAGGTGCTGGTAAATCACGGAGGTGCTTGGAGGCACGGAGGTGCTTGGAGGCACGGAGGTGCTTGGAGGCACGGAGGTGCTTGGAGGCACGAATGTGCTGGAGGCACGGAGGTGCTTGGAGGCACGGAGGTGCTTGGAGGCACGGAGGTGCTTGGAGGCACGGAGATCACAGGTACAGTTGAGCGATGATACTCAGGCGCCGGAGCACTGCCCGGCGTCTGAATTTAAACTTCCCGCCAGGGCCTAATTGGAGGACGGGCCGATGACGTCACCCGCAGCTCCCGAGGACGTCGGACGTGGAGGCCTGCTAGACGGAGCGCCGGACGCCGGGACCCGCCAGCGAGGACGGCCGCACGGAGACCCAGCGCGCCCGGAGAGGTAAGTATGAAGACCGCGGCGCCGTGACAGTACCCCCTCCACTAGGAGTGGCCCCTGGACACTTTCCCGGCTTCGTAGGATGTCTAGCATGGAAGATCCGGACTAGTCGAGGAGCCGAGACCTCAGAAGCCTTTATCCAACTTCTCTCCTCAGGACCATATCCTTTCCATTCCACCAGATATTGCAGATTCTTGTGAAGGTAACGCGAGTCTAGAATATTTTTGATCTCGAAGTCTGTTCCTGTTTCAGTCTCCACTGAGGTGGGGCTAGAGGTCTTTGAATGGAAACGATTAAGGACGAGAGGACGAAGAAGAGAAACATGGAAGGCGTTCGGTATACGTAGGTGCGAAGGTAAACCCAGCTTGCAGACCACAGGATTCAGGACTTGTAGCACAGGGTAAGGACCGATGAATCTTGGAGCAAACTTCATGGTGGGCACCTTCAACCGGAGATTACGTGTGGACAGCCATACCCTGTCGCCAACCTTGTATTGTGGAGCGGCTCGCCGTTTCTTATCCGCAAAGAACTTGTACCGGACTGAAACCTTCTTAAGATTAGCATGAACCTTACTCCAAATTTGTCTGAAGTGTAGTAGAGTGGACGTTACGGCTGGAACCTCTTCCATCGGAAGGCTTAGTAATTCTGGAACTCTTGGATGGAACCAATAGTTGATGAAAAATGGAGATTCACCAGTGGAAGAATGAAACGAATGATTATGGGCAAACTCTGCCCAAGGTAACAACTCCACCCAGTTGTCCTGTGAAGGGGAGAGATAAAGACGGAGGAAAGTCTCTAGATCTTGATTGACTCGTTCCGTTTGTCCATTCGTTTGGGGATGATAAGCGGAGGAAAACGTAAGTTTAATCTGTAGAGTCGAACAGAGGGCTTTCCAAAACCTTGCGGTGAACTGTACCCCACGATCAGAGACTATTTCCTGTGGCAACCCATGCAACCGAAAATGTTCTTGGATGAACAGTAGAGCTAGTTTCGGGGCTGTTGGTAGACCAGTCAAAGGAACGAAGTGTGCCATCTTCGAAAAACGGTCGACGATTACCCAAACGGTGTTGCAACCCTTGGAATGGGGCAAGTCAGTGATGAAGTCCATGGAAATATGAGTCCAGGGTTTCATAGGAATGGACAGAGGACGAAGCAACCCAGCAGGAGGTAAACGGGGAGATTTATGCTGTGTACACTGGGGACAGGAATTAACGTAATCCTGTACATCCTTCCTTATGGAGTCCCACCAGTAAGATCTTTGCAGAAACTTGTACATCTTCTGGGCGCCGGGATGACCGGAGAATTTGGAGATATGGGCCCACTGAAGTATCCTCGACCGGAATTTGACCGGTACGGACATTCTTCCAGGAAGAGGATCTGGAGTAGTCGAGGCAGCAGAGACAGAAATTGGATTTAGAATTAAACTCCGTTCAAAGGAATCCTCATCATCTGTGGGAGTTTGTGAACGGGACAGTGCATCCGCTTTGGTATTGAAAGTCCCGGCTCGGTATTTGATAATGAAAGAAAATCGAGTGAAGAAAAGTGCCCATCTAGCTTGGCGAGGATTCAAGCACTGTGCGGTTTTGATATACAACAAATTTTTGTGATCAGTGTAAATGGTAGTCACATGTTTGGCCCCCTCTAAGAGATATCTCCACTCTTCCAAGGCAGATTTAATCGCCAAGAGTTCCTGGTCTCCAATAGTGTAATTCCGTTCAGCTGGAGAGAATTTACGGGAGTGAAAGCCGCACGGATGTAATTTCTTATCTGAGGCATACTGAGAGAGAACGGCCCCAACTCCGACCGAGGATGCGTCGACTTCTAGGAAGAAAGGTTCCTCGAAATTTGGTTGTTGGAGTACTGAAGCGGACATAAAAGCTGATTTCAAGTGGGAAAAGGCCTCTATGGCTTCGGGAGGCCACAACCCCGGGTTGGAACCCTTTCTCGTTAGGGCGGTAATGGGTGCAACAATGGTGGAGAAACCTCTAATAAACTTTCTATAATAGTTCGCAAAACCCAGGAACCTTTGTATTGCTTTCAAGGAGAGTGGCTGTGCCCAGTCCCGAATGGCAGAGAGTTTCTCCGGATCCATGCGAAGCTACTTCCCCGAGATAATATAACCAAGGAACGGTATTGATGTTACTTCAAAGGTACACTTGGACATCTTGGCATAGAGATGATTCTCACGTAGACGGCGGAGTACCTCTTTGACTTGTAATCTGTGTTCAGCAAGGTCTTTTGAAAAAATCAGGATGTCATCCAAATACACCACGACACTTAGATATAACATGTCTCGGAATATTTCATTGACGAATCCCTGGAAGACTGCAGGAGCATTGCTAAGACCGAACGGCATAACCAGGTACTCATAATGCCCATCCCGGGTATTGAAGGCGGTCTTCCATTCATCTCCCTCTCTGATGCGTATAAGGTTATAGGCCCCCCTTAAATCGAGCTTGGAAAAAACATGGGCACCACGAACTCTATCAAATAACTCTGTGATTAGAGACAAGGGGTATTTATTTTTGATGGTAATATCATTTAAGCCGCGGTAGTCGATACATGGTCTTAACCCTCCGTCCTTTTTTTTCACGAAGAAAAAGCCCGCTCCAGCCGGGTAAGTAGAGGGGCGGATGAATCCCTTGTGAAGATTGGTTTTGATATAGGCAGACATAGTCTGTGTCTCTGGGAGGGACAGAGGATAAATGCGACCCCGAGGCGGCATTTTTCCAGGGATAAGGTCAATGGGGCAGTCCCAAGCTCTATGGGGTGGTAACTGGTCGGCTGCTTGTTCCGAAAACACATCTCTAAATTCTTGGTATGCCTCTGGAATAGGTTCCTCCTCCGCCTTAGAAGAAACACGAAGCGGACAAACAGGGGTGAGACAGTTAACGTGACAAAAAGAACCCCAAGACCGAATCTGTGCGGTCTTCCAATCGATATGGGGATTGTGACTTTTGAGCCAAGGTATTCCGAGAACCAGATCGTGATGCATTTCCGGGATCACCAGGAACTCCAAGTATTCTTGATGTAGAGCCCCGACCTGTAGTTTAACTGGAACCGTGCGTTCTGTTATGATACCCTTGGATATCCTAGTACCATTGATGGCTGTCAAGGAAATAGGCCGTTCGATGGACCGTACTTCCAAATTCAGGCTTTGAACACAGAGGGAAGAAACGAAATTCCCCGCAGCTCCAGAGTCCAACAGGGCTTCAAAAGACTTGGAAGTGGCCTTGGTGATTAACGTTACAGGAAGCAAACAGTGGGAGAAGATTTGGTCGTAACCCCCAACTTGACTCCTCCGGAACAAGCTAGGCCTTCTCGTTTCCCGGACGGGATTTGCAGGACTTGATGAAGTGACCCGCAGCTCCGCAGTACAGGCAGAGCTTACCCTCATGACGACGTTGCCGCTCCTCCGGGGACAATCGGGATCGGTTAATCTGCATGGGTTCGTCTAGACTTGGACCCACCGCTTGCCTTGCAGGAGGAAGCCGGAACCTAGAACGATCCGATCGACTACGTTCTCCTCCACGTTCCTGCATCCGGAGATCTACCTTGACACAGAGGGAGATCAATTCCTCTAAAGAATCCGGAAGCTCTCGAGTGACCAACTCGTCCTTCAGGCGATCAGAAAGACCGTTCCAGAAAGCAGCTCTCAGAGCCTCATTATTCCAACGAAGTTCAGAGGCAATGGTTTGGAAATGAACCACATACTGACCCACGGATCGGGAGCCTTGACGGATGCGGAGTAAGTCAGAAGAGGCCGAGGTCATCCTGCCGGGCTCGTCAAAAATTTGTTGAAAAGACGTGATGAATTCGGAGTAATTGGAAACCAGTAAATCAGAACGTTCCCATAATGGAGACACCCAGTCCAAGGCAGATCCTTCCAGCAGAGAATTAATATATGCTACCTTGGACCGGTCTGTAGGAAAGTTGTGAGCTAGTAGCTCGAAATGTACCTCGCATTGGTTTAAGAAACCACGACAATTCTTAGGATTCCCATTGTAACGGGATGGCGTAGGCAGCTGAATTCGCGGAGTGGCACCGGCCGATGGTTGGACATTGCTGGAGGTGGCAAGTGGTGCAGCTACCGGAACTGGTGCCGGAATTACTGAGGCTAGAGACGCCTGAATCTGATCCAGACGTCCGGACAACTCCTGGAGGTACTGCATCACCTGACCTTGTGCCGCTTCCTGACTTTGTACACAGGAAGCCAGGTCCTGGATGGCACTTGAGTCCGTGTTCCGATTCCATGGGGCCTGAGTATACTATCACTGACCTGGTTTGAGGAGGTTGTGGACTCGGGGTTTCTTCCGATGACCGGGAAGTGGAACCGCAACTGGGCCGCAGCAGAGATGGCCGGATGTAAGTCTTCCTCATGCAGGATCTGATCGGCGGACAGGAGGCACGTGCGGACGCTGAAGGTCTCCTGAAAGAGAGAACTTGACAGGTGCTGGTAAATCACGGAGGTGCTTGGAGGCACGGAGGTGCTTGGAGGCACGGAGGTGCTGGAGGCACGGAGGTGCTTGGAGGCACGGAGGTGCTTGGAGGCACGGAGGTGCTGGAGGCACGGATGTGCTGGAGGTGCTTGGAGGCACGAAGGTGCTTGGAGGCACGGAGGTGCTTGGAGGCACGGAGGTGCTTGGAGGCACGGAGGTGCTTGGAGGCACGGAGGTGCTTGGAGGCACGGAGGTGCTTGGAGGCACGGAGGTGCTGGAGGCACGGAGGTGCTGGAGGCACGGAGGTGCTTGGAGGCACGGATGTGCTGGAGGCACGGAGGACTGGAGATCACAGGTACAGTTGAACGATGATACTCAGGCACCGGTGCACTGCCCGGCGTCTGAATTTAAACTTCCCGCCAGGGCCTGATTGGAGGACGGGCCGATGACGTCACCCGCAGCTCCCGAGGACGTCGGACGTGGAGGCCTGCTAGACGGAGCGCCGGACGCCGGGACCCGCCAGCGAGGACGGCCGCACGGAGACCCAGCGCGCCCGGAGAGGTAAGTATGAAGACCGCGGTGCCGTGACAGGTATCTGAGATATACCCTAAGTTTTAATCATAATGTAATAAAGGCAGCAACAAGGAGGCTGGGCACGAGACGGTTGTTAACATACTTAGATTACAGACATCTACTCCATATATTTAGTCAAATTTGTTCTTGGTATTTTGTGTAATGAAAAGGTATAGCTCATGGGTAATAGTAACTTCGAAGAACAGGCCTTAGCTACATACAAAGGTCAATAACGTATTGTCTGGTATATTTATCTAGGGATACCTACAGCTAAATTCCCAAGAAAACGCATTGCAGGTGGGAGAATAGAAAAAGTGATAAATACCAGCTCGGCCTCCAAATATAAATACCCAAGATAATTCCTATGTATGGACTAGAAACCCTTGAGTTTGCTGAAACTGAATAGAAGCAGTAGAGACATGCAGACTTGGGGATTCCCTGTTTCTCCCCAGTGCAGCAGAAACTACATTAGATCTATCAGGTTCCTGAACTTGCTTTGCTCACTTTCCCGGTGGAGAAGAATGTTATATCTACTAAGCACCCAGACAAAGTACGACGTGCATTCACCACAACGCAACTTTTTATTACAGTTTTTACATTTCTTTTAAGACACTTAATTTGGTCCTAATTTAACTATCGCTCGGACACAATAAGTTACTGGACCTATTTTGCTACAGGGGAACTGGTCCTGGACTATCAGCTATCATTGGTGAACATACTGTAGTTCTTGGAACAAGTGTTGCATTACCGGTTTACCATAGATGTATGTACACTCTATTCTCAAGGACTTTGGTTTGAATGTATCAAGCATTGCATTTTGCTTGCAATGCACCCCGCCACTCTTAGCATGCATAACAGCGTTTATTAACACTGAATGCTTGAAGACAATCCCAAAGGACAGCTCTTGCGGTAAGAGCTGTCCTTTGCGATGTTGGGACTTCGGGTGTATGATTCATAGTCCTATCTGAGCTTCCTTCGTCAGATGTGCATGTCGAGGGGTGTGCTGGGAGGGATCCAGTTGGATCCCTCAAAGATTTGTTTAGCTACTGCATCCAATCCACGGTTCCTATCGCATTCCAGGGCTTGGTGCATTTGTGGTAAGTGGCAAAACCTCAGAAAACTGCATTTTCTGAGGTTTGGCCGCATTTTGAACCTTGGTGCTTCCTGCCCTCTATAGTTTTTTAGAATCTTTATCCATTTTAATCCCTACTTGGGCTTATACTGTTTAAATAAAACAAAAATTACTTTGCAAATATGTATATCGGAGTAGTTGTTGAAAGTTATGTTGTTTGCTCCTATGCACAATTTTTTTACTGTAATTTTATATGAATGCTAAAAGAATTGTTTTTGTGTAGGTTGCATCACATTTCTTTTGGTATATTTCAAATAGCACACCACAGCTATTGGTTATCTGTAAGTAGGGAGCTCATTCACAGATCCTCTGTCCAATAAACTGTAATTCCATCCTGTAGTGCTGTCCCAAATGAACACATAGTGGTGCGATTTACAGTTTTCCCTTAACTGCACCATGAATCACAGGCAGAAAATGTTTTTACTAAATAAACCTAATGTATATGCATGCAGTGATCGCGCTGAGCAAAAAAAATTGTGGGTCCCGGGGACTCCTCCCTTTGAAAAATTGGGGTCCTATTCCGCTATTTCTGGGTCCCGTCACATATTATGGGATGTGAGGGCAGGCAAGTAGGAGGTTAGGCGCAGGCAGTACTGGGGGTTTGGAGGGGGTAGGGAGGGGACAAGCAGTTGGGGCAGTGCTGAGGGCAATGAGGGGGTTAGGGCAGGCAATAGGCACTCCATTAAACTGAAAACTGTGCCCGGTGCCTCCACATACTGTATTCATAGCATATCCAAAACAGTGAGGCACTCCCAGCTATTGAAAAATGACACTTGACACAGTGGTGACTCATACCGATCGTCTGAAACGTTGTCAAGTGTCGTTTTTCTTTAGCCGGGGTGCCACACTGTTTTGGATATATATAAGTGATACCCGTCGATGGTCAAGCCTGCATTTCCGTATAATAAAATGCGGGCCAGTCAGAGCCCGGGGCTAAACTCCGTACCCTGACACTGAGATGAAAAAAAAGCAGTGAACCATTGATCGACATCGGTCATCGAGCATCGATGATTTTGAATCATCGATGGTCGATGGCCATCCCTACATTTCAGTACGGGCTGAGGCGCACAAAGGACTGACTCACAGCCTGTCCTGTAGGATCCGCTCATTTTTGAAAAGTGAGTCCCCCGCTGACTGTAGCGCGTAAAAACGCGCTATAGAGAGTATTTTGCAAACACTGGCATGTGTCCGGTTGTACCATGCTTGCGTTACTGATGGTGTTTATACAAAGTTGCCGTACAGATTCAGACACGCACCAAAATGTGTATTATAAGTATGTTGGTCGGTCACAAGGGATTTGCTACTCAGACTCATATGTAACGTAGTATGGGCATGTTGCTGAAAGTGGTTGCGTATAAGACACTGAATAACAATTCATATTAGGAGGAATACTCAGACGGATGCTCTACACCTAGCATAGGTCTGGTGAAAGTTTTAACGGTGCGACTTATGGTGGTGTCTAAAGACATACAAAGCATGAGTGCAGAATCTCTAGGCACTGACCCTGGGCGTCCCAGGCCTGGCACAGTTAGACTCACGGATGTACATCAGAGAAGGGCTTTGTAGAGGCATAAGGATAAAGTCGCAGATGCAATTGCAGAGAAAAATGCAAGGAAGGTTGCAACTGCGTCCAACTCAAAATCAGGTCCTATGAGGATATCCTTTCCCCCTCGGTAGACCCCGCCCCCATTGGGGCTGCTATATATTTCTCAGGCTGTTTTTCCACCCCAGTCCACCCCTGTAGGTCCCACATCCAAACATATTCTAAGATGATGCAAGTCTGTAGAATGAAGGAGAAGAGAGTTCTTTGGGAGCAAATAGAGCAGAGAAACTTATTGAGCAGTATAGGGGGAGGCACAACTGAATATTCTTCATTAAGGACATGTCAGAGTTGAAGGTATCTATAAAAAATAATTGGGAGGGAGCTGGTACACAGTGTGCAGTAGAGTGAAGGATTTTAAAATATATTTGTCATACAGCTGTCCCAGTTTAGACACCCCCTGGTTATTCCACACCTCCCTAGATTGAGTTCTGATAAGGATTTGGATCTCCATATTGGAGTTTCAGGAACAATACCTTGGAATTTTATCCGGTTGGTAACAGCCCAAATGTTACTGTTTGTGTAACCAGTGAGAGTCCCAAACCAAAGCTCTCTGCCACTAAAGGGGGGTACTCACGGAGCGATATTCTAAGCAATCTGACTAGATTGCTTAGAATATCAGCATGATCGCTCCGTGTGTAGCCCCCTCGGCGATAGCGATGCGCGGCCCCGCACATCGCAATCGCTGCTGCTAGATTGGCCTGCATGCAGGCCAATCTAGCGGGTCGCTCACTTCACCCGCTGGGTGAAATGAGCGGCCTGCCGTCTCCCCCCGTACGCTCAGCACAGATTGCGCTGTGCTGAGCGGCAGGAGAGATGTGTGCTGAGCGGTTCGCTCAGCACACATCTCTCCTGCATCGGCCCGTGGGTACTGGGCTTAAGTAGAGCCTGTAGAGGTGTATGACCAGGGATTGTCTGTGCAACCAATAGGAGTGTGCAAAGCGTCAGAAAATTCATCCAGTAACCACAGCCACAAGTGTGCTAACTGCATTGCATAATAATAAAATCTGAAATGAGGTAATGCTAGGCCACCCTTGGATTTGGAACTAGTGAGAACATTAAGCTAGATACGGGCACGGTGATCCATCAAGACCAGAGAGGAAATTACTATCTAATTTCCAAAACAAAGATATTGGGAATAAACATAGGAATTTGGGCTGGATCGCCATTTTGACCAACTTAACCCAGCCAGAAAGATTAAGATTGAATTTACACCAAGTGTGTGTTCTATCCCTAAGGTATAGTTATGCAATCCTGTCAGTAGCTATTCAAATACCCAGCGAAAGAGAAGAGACCACAGCAGAGAGGTAGGACAGTAAGGAAGAATGTAAGATTTACCCCAAGTAATGGTGATGCCAGAATATACACCAAACTCCTCTACCAGCTGAAGG
Organism: Pseudophryne corroboree; assembly: GCF_028390025.1. Lineage (NCBI taxonomy): Eukaryota > Metazoa > Chordata > Amphibia > Anura > Myobatrachidae > Pseudophryne > Pseudophryne corroboree. The sequence continues at coordinate 227,035,569 of NC_086450.1, forward strand.
ACAGGGGGCTTTGACACTGTAGAATCTGATAAGAAAAGTAGAAGATCATCAGCATACAATGCCACCGTGTCTGTCCTACCACCAAGCCGGAGCACCGTCCCATCCTGGTGGGCATGCAGTAAACAAGCTAGGTGTTCTATAGCCAGTGCTAAAAGAGCCAGGGACAAGGGGGATGCCCTTGCCTCATACCTATAAACAGTGAAAATGAGGAGATAACCCCATGAATAGAGACCAGAGCACTCGACACTGAATACAATAATTGAACCAACTTCAAAAAAGCAGGGCCTACACCAAAGCATTGCAGGATTTCGCACAGGAAGGTTCGCTCCACAGAATCAAGTGCCTTAGCGCAACCTATAACCGCGGAGGACTCCTTTCTGTGCGAGTCCTGCATATGGGTAAAAAGTAATCTTCTATTGCAGGAGTTCTGCAAATATGTAAAAAAGCATATTCTATTCACTGAAGCAGATTGCCTTTTATGGAATCCGTCTGTTCTGGGTAGATTATAGTAGTTATCTGATTAAGTCAAATGGACAATATTTTAGCTAAAATCTTTGCCTCAGTAGTGATTTATGAAATAGGGTGATTTGAATCGGGAAACCAAAAGTTCTTCTCAGGTGTGGGCAACACATTAATTAGTGCCTCAGATATTAAGGAGGAAAAGGAGTTTGCAGAATACTGGTTGTTAAAAAGCTGCAGAAGTTTAGGAACATAAAGCATAAACTCCACAAGTATACCGTCAATACCTGGATCCTTACCCCCAGGGTAGCACATAATGGCAAAATCCACCTCTTATAAAGTCGGCCTACATATATTGGGATTGTGATGCGAACATTAGCCTGCCAGTAGCTCACTCAGTCCAGGCACTTTAAACATATATCCAAGTAAATCTAGAGGGCTCCAGTCTTTCTGCCAAGTAGGTCAGTTCAAGGTCCCTGCTCGTAGTCTCAAGCTCCATCTCCCCATTCTATAAAAAAAGTTATTTTAGCAAAGTTACCCTTTAAAAAGCCTTAAAGGCATCCCTTACAGCATAAGATGAGGTCAACCCAATATTGTTAGAGAAACCACCTGTCCAGTGTGCTTACAGCTCAGAACCCGCACCCATCTGTAGTAATCCGGGTGGGTATAACTTCCAAAATACCTGTCCATCATAATCTGAAATACCTCTGGCTTTATATTTTACCAAGGATATTTTGGGGAGTAAGAGACCAAGGCCAAGTCAATTCTTGAAAAAGAGTAAAGTAGTAGGTATGTGAAGAACAAGAACATTTATACATCAGGGCGTTTTACTCACCAAATATAAACCCAGCCAAGGTCAATGACAACATTTGCAAATCTACCCACACCTCGCAGAGGAGTATCTAGAGACTCTCAGCATCTGTCCATGGTTGACTTTAAAACATTACTAAAGTCTCCCAAGCAGATCACAGGAGTAGTAGGGATCAAATCTTTTTAATACATAATGGGAAAATGGCAGCGGTATGTAAATGGGATCTGTTCAGGTTACTAGCGTTTGGCATCCTGTCAGTAGGAATGCTGACGCCAGAATCCCAACATGGATCGAAATGCCGGCGTTGGTAAGCCGGGGAAGGGGGGGGGGGGGTCGTGGAGGTCAGATTTAGGCTTTAGGGAGGAGGGGGTTAGGCACCCCCAAGGATGCTTAGGTTTAGGCTGTTTGGGTGGAAGGGTTAGGTTTTGGGTGCGGGGGAGGGCGTTAGGTTTAGACTGTGGAAATGGAGGATTAGGGGTGGGGGAGAGGGACAACATACTTACCAGACCCCTACCGGGACACTCTGCTTTGGGATGCCAGTGTCTGTCAAATAACCGCTAGCATCCCATCTGCCAAGATATCGTATGTATCCTATATAAATGGCCAAGATAAAGAAGGGAGTAGAATGAATTTTACATTGTATGAACTGACCCAGGGGGCAAGTATGTTTTTCTACAGAGTATAAGACAAAATGTACAGTTTTCTTAATAAGTATAGGAACCCCCCAGAGGAGGATGTGGAGAGCCATGGTATGTCCAGCCTACCCAGGGCATTTAGAGAGAAAGTATTTTACGATCAAGTGAGTTTCAGTCAGAAAGATAATTTGTGAACCGTATTGCATGAGCTGTCTAAGGACCAGATACTGCTTGAGTTTGTCATTGATACCCCGATCGTTCCATTTGCAGACTTTAAGCATAGTGACAGATTCAAGTACTAGGATAATTGCAATAACACCAAATATTAGTGGTCTTCCCTGCCATTTGTATGCAGGGACCTCTGTCCCCATAATGTAAAGAGTCACACCAATGTAACACTATACTGTATAAGATATAAAAGTGTAACCTGTAAAGAAGGAAGACAAAGCATAAAAGAAAAAAATAGTAAGTAACAAGAAAAAGACAACAAAAGTAACCCCAAAACCAAACACATCCCCAAGTCCCCCCGACCCTGTATACCTCCTCAACCTGCAGTATACCTGAATCCCCAAACCACGCTACACTAACCCAGGTAAACAGGTACTTACAAAGTAGTGTGGGCAATGAATAAAAGTAATAACAAATGCATAGGGGTTCTCCAGCCGTAGAGGCCCAGGCAGCATGCTGTATATACAAAACCAGCTAGCTGAAACTGTGTAACGGCTATTAGCAGAAAATAACATATACTGTAGCATAAAAATAAAAAAATACATAACATGTCAGTCCAGTTGCATTGCATGCATTAAAATTAATTTCAATACATGTGCCCTCATTGAATTCTGCAGATCTTGACGTAACAGTGAGATGTCTAATTGAACTTTCCCGATTTTGTCAGAGAGCCTTTTCTCACTCTCATGCTGTAGGGTGACATCTTGAGAAGCGGGAGGATAAGATAAGGTACCCGGTGTGTGCCCCTCCCCCCGCCCCTCCCTCCCACAGAGGCAGGGGAGGAACATGAATATCTTTCTAGTTTAGCTACAGTATGGTGTGTCTTCACCATAATCAGAGACAAACGGTATATACAGTGTGTGGCCCAGAAAAGTCACTGATATAACAGGAGTAATAAGCCATATGGCTAGTGAAGCAAAGAAAATTGGCTGCTACCACCAGCAGGATTCAGCCCACGCTAGACAGTGGAGAGGGGCCACCAGCGATTAGCAGGAGGAAACAAAAGACCTTGCAGTTTGCACACAGCTCTGGAGGAGATGACGGCCAGCCCAGCTCTGTAGCAGGAGCAGCAGCAGAGACATTCTTCTGGAGGACCCAATAGGCTGCAGAGTGAAAGGAGTGCCGTCACAAGAGCCACACATCAGACTGATCACCAAGGGCTCTACAGGACAGGAAGGTTAGCACCGACTCCCAAAACTGCCTCGCTAAAATCATCAGTATAACTGCAGTGGATGATTCGGCTGAAGAGAACGTGGACCTGCATCTCACTCTGATGCCGTTGTGGCCACCCCCTGCTCAGTGGCAGATACTTGATGTAATGTACAGACATGACCTCTGACATAATAACTTCCCCATAACTTTTTTTCTCTAACGTCCTAGTGGATGCTGGGGACTCCGAAAGGACCATGGGGATAGCGGCTCCGCAGGAGACTGGGCACAAAGTAAAAGCTTTAGGACTAGCTGGTGTGCACTGGCTCCTCCCCCTATGACCCTCCTCCAAGCCTCAGTTAAGATTTTGTGCCCGAACGAGAAGGGTGCAATCTAGGTGGCTCTCCTGAGCTGCTTAGAGTAAAAGTTTAAATAGGTTTTTTTATTTTCAGTGAGACCTGCTGGCAACAGGCTCACTGCATCGAGGGACTAAGGGGAGAAGAAGCGAACTCACCTGCGTGCAGAGTGGATTGGGCTTCTTAGGCTACTGGACATTAGCTCCAGAGGGACGATCACAGGCCCAGCCATGGATGGGTCCCGGAGCCGCGCCGCCGGCCCCCTTACAGAGCCAGAAGAGTGAAGAGGTCCGGAAAATCGGCGGCAGAAGACGTCCTGTCTTCAATAAGGTAGCGCACAGCACCGCAGCTGTGCGCCATTGCTCTCAGCACACTTCACACTCCGGTCACTGAGGGTGCAGGGCGCTGGGGGGGGGCGCCCTGGGACGCAATGAAAATACCTTAAATGGCTAAAAATACATCACATATAGCTCCTGGGCTATATGGATGTATTTAACCCCTGCCAGTTTTCCACAAAAAAAGCGTGAGAAAGGCTGCCGAAAAAGGGGCGGAGCCTATCTCCTCCGCACACAAGCGCCATTTTTTCCTCACAGCTCCGTTGGAGGAAGGCTCCCTGACTCTCCCCTGCAGTCCTGCACAACAGAAACAGGGTAAAACAAGAGAGGGGGGGCACTAAATTGACATATTAATATATACAGCAGCTATATTAGGGAAAAACACTTATATAAGGTTATCCCTGTATATATATAGCGCTCTGGTGTGTGCTGGCAAACTCTCCCTCTGTCTCCCCAAAGGGCTAGTGGGGTCCTGTCCTCTATCAGAGCATTCCCTGTGTGTGTGCTGTGTGTCGGTACGCTGTGTCGACATGTATGAGGAGGAAAATGGTGTGGAGGCGGAGCAATTGCCTGTGTTAGTAATGTCACCCCCTAGGGAGTCGACACCTGACTGGATGGTCTTATGGAAAGAATTACGTGATAGTGTCGGCACTTTACAAAAGACTGTTGACGACATGAGACAGCCGGCAAATCAGTTAATACCTGTACAGGCGTCTCAAACACCGTCAGGGGCTATAAAACGCCCGTTACCTCAGGTTGATACGGACACTGACTCCAGTGACGACGGTGAGGAAACAAACGTATTTTCCAGTAGGGCCACACGTTACATGATCACGGCAATGAAGGAGGTTTTGAACATTTCTGATACTACAAGTACCACAAAAAAGGGTATTATGTGGGGTGTGAAAAAACTACCCGTAGTTTTTCCTGAATCAGATGAATTAAATGAGGTGTGTGATGAAGCGTGGGTTTCCCCCGATAAAAAACTGCTAATTTCTAAAAAATTATTGGCATTATACCCTTTCCCACCAGAGGTTAGGGCGCGTTGGGAAACACCCCCTAGCGTAGATAAGGCGCTCACACGCTTATCAAAACAAGTGGCGTTACCGTCCCCTGATACGGCCGCCCTCAAGGAACCAGCTGATAGGAAGCTGGAAAATATCCTTAAAAGTATATACACACATACTGGTATTATACTGCGACCAGCAATCGCCTCAGCCTGGATGTGCAGTGCTGGGGTGGCTTGGTCGGATTCCCTGACTGAAAATATTGATACCCTGGACAGGGACAATATATTATTGACTATAGAGCATTTAAAGGATGCATTTCTATATATGCCAGATGCACAGAGGGATATTTGCACTCTGGCATCAAGAGTAAGTGCGATGTCCATTTCTGCCAGAAGAGGATTATGGACGCGACAGTGGTCAGGGGATGCGGATTCCAAACGGCATATGGAAGTATTGCCGTATAAAGGGGAGGAGTTATTTGGGGTCGGTCTATCGGACCTGGTGGCCACGGCAACGGCTGGAAAATCCACCTTTTTACCCCAAGTCACCTCGCAGCAGAAAAAGATACCGTCTTTTCAGGCTCAGTCCTTTCGTCCCCATAAGGGCAAGCGGGCAAAAGGCCACTCATATCTGCCCCGGGGCAGAGGAAGGGGAAAAAGACTGCAGCAAACAGCCTCTTCCTACGAACAGAAGCCCTCCCCTGCTTCTGCCAAGTCCTCAGCATGACGCTGGGGCCTTACAAGCGGACTCAGGCACGGTGGGGGCCCGTCTCAAGAATTTCAGCGCGCAGTGGGCACACTCGCAAGTGGACCCCTGGATCCTGCAGGTAGTATCTCAGGGGTACAAATTGGAATTCGAGACGTCTCCCCCTCGCCGGTTCCTGAAGTCTGCTTTACCAACGTCTCCCCCCGACAGGGAGGCGGTATTGGAAGCCATTCACAAGCTGTATTCCCAGCAGGTGATAATTAAGGTACCCCTCCTACAACAGGGAAAGGGGTATTATTCCACGCTGTTTGTGGTACCGAAGCCAGACGGCTCGGTGAGACCCATTTTAAATCTGAAATCCTTGAACACTTACATAAAAAGGTTCAAGTTCAAGATGGAGTCACTCAGAGCAGTGATAGCGAACCTGGAAGAAGGGGACTATATGGTGTCTCTGGACATCAAGGATGCTTACCTCCATGTCCCAATTTGCCCTTCTCACCAAGGGTACCTCAGGTTTGTGGTACAGAACTGTCACTATCAGTTTCAGACGCTGCCGTTTGGATTGTCCACGGCACCCCGGGTCTTTACCAAGGTAATGGCCGAAATGATGATTCTTCTTCGAAGAAAAGGCGTCTTAATTATCCCTTACTTGGACGATCTCCTGATAAGGGCAAGGTCCAGAGAACAGTTAGAGGTCGGAGTAGCACTATCTCAAGTAGTACTACGACAGCACGGATGGATTCTAAATATTCCAAAATCACAGCTGATTCCGACGACACGTCTGCTGTTCCTAGGGATGATTCTGGACACAGTACAGAAAAAGGTGTTTCTCCCGGAGGAGAAAGCCAAGGAGTTATCCGACCTAGTCAGGAACCTCCTAAGACCAGGCCAAGTGTCAGTACATCAATGCACAAGGGTCCTGGGAAAGATGGTGGCTTCTTACGAAGCGATTCCATTCGGCAGATTCCACGCAAGAACTTTTCAGTGGGATCTGCTGGACAAATGGTCCGGATCGCATCTTCAAATGCATCAGCGGATAACCCTGTCTCCAAGGACAAGGGTGTCTCTCCTGTGGTGGTTACAGAGTGCTCATCTCCTAGAGGGCCGCAGATTCGGCATTCAGGATTGGGTCCTGGTGACCACGGATGCCAGCCTGAGAGGCTGGGGAGCAGTCACACAGGGAAGAAATTTCCAGGGCTTGTGGTCAAGCATGGAAATGTCACTTCACATAAATATCCTGGAACTAAGGGCCATTTACAATGCCCTAAGTCAGGCAAGACCTCTGCTTCAGGGTCAGCCGGTGTTGATCCAGTCGGACAACATCACGGCAGTCGCCCACGTAAACAGACAGGGCGGCACAAGAAGCAGGAGGGCAATGATGGAAGTGGCAAGGATTCTTCGCTGGGCGGAGAATCATGTGATAGCACTGTCAGCAGTGTTCATTCCGGGAGTGGACAACTGGGAAGCAGACTTCCTCAGCAGACACGATCTTCACCCGGGGGAGTGGGGACTTCACCCAGAAGTCTTCCACATGATTGTGAACCGTTGGGAAAAACCAAAGGTGGACATGATGGCGTCCCGCCTCAACAAAAAACTGGACAGATATTGCGCCAGGTCAAGGGACCCTCAGGCAATAGCTGTGGACGCTCTGGTAACACCGTGGGTGTACCAGTCAGTGTATGTGTTCCCTCCTCTTCCTCTCATACCAAAAGTACTGAGAATCATAAGAAGGAGAGGAGTAAAGACTATACTCGTGGCTCCGGATAGGCCAAGAAGGACTTGGTACCCGGAAATTCAAGAGATGCTCACGGAAGACCCGTGGCCTCTACCTCTAAGAAAGGACCTGCTCCAGCAGGGACCATGTCTGTTCCAAGACTTACCGCGGCTGCGTTTGACGGCATGGCGGTTGAACGCCGGATCCTGAAGGAAAAAGGCATTCCGGATGAAGTCATCCCTACCCTGATCAAAGCCAGGAAGGATGTAACCATACAACATTATCACCGTATTTGGCGTAAATATGTTGCGTGGTGCGAGGCCAGGAAGGCCCCTACAGAGGAATTTCAACTGGGTCGTTTCCTGCATTTCCTGCAAACAGGACTGTCTATGGGCCTCAAATTAGGGTCCATTAAGGTTCAAATTTCGGCCCTGTCAATATTCTTCCAAAAAGAACTGGCTTCTGTTCCTGAAGTTCAGACGTTTGTCAAGGGAGTACTGCATATACAGTCTCCTTTTGTGCCTCCAGTGGCACCTTGGGATCTCAATGTAGTTTTGGGATTCCTAAAATCACATTGGTTTGAACCACTCACCACTGTGGACTTAAAATATCTCACATGGAAAGTGGTAATGCTGTTAGCCCTGGCTTCAGCCAGGCGTGTCTCAGAATTGGCGGCTTTATCCTATAAAAGCCCTTACCTAATTTTTCATACGGACAGGGCAGAATTGAGGACTCGTCCTCAATTTCTTCCTAAGGTGGTTTCAGCATTTCACTTAAACCAGCCTATTGTGGTGCCTGCGGCTACTAGGGACTTGGAGGATTCCAAGTTGCTGGACGTAGTCAGGGCCCTGAAAATATATGTTTCCAGGACGGCTGGAGTCAGAAAATCTGATTCGCTGTTTATCCTGTATGCACCCAGCAAGCTGGGTGCTCCTGCTTCTAAGCAGACGATTGCTCGTTGGATTTGTAGTACAATTCAGCTTGCACATTCTGTGGCAGGCCTGCCACAGCCAAAATCTGTAAAAGCCCATTCCACGAGGAAAGTGGGCTCATCTTGGGCGGCTGCCCGAGGGGTCTCGGCTTTACAACTTTGCCGAGCAGCTACTTGGTCAGGGGCAAACACGTTTGCTAAATTCTACAAATTTGATACCCTGGCTGAGGAGGACCTGGAGTTCTCTCATTCGGTGCTGCAGAGTCATCCGCACTCTCCCGCCCATTTGGGAGCTTTGGTATAATCCCCATGGTCCTTTCGGAGTCCCCAGCATCCACTAGGACGTTAGAGAAAATAAGAATTTACTTACCGATAATTCTATTTCTCATAGTCCGTAGTGGATGCTGGGCGCCCATCCCAAGTGCGGATTGTCTGCATTACTTGTACATAGTTATTGTTACAAAAATCGGGTTATTGTTGTTGTGAGCCATCTTTTCAGAGGCTCCTTCTGTTATCATGCTGTTAACTGGGTTCAGATCACAAGTTGTACGGTGTGATTGGTGTGGCTGGTATGAGTCTTACCCGGGATTCAAAATCCTTCCTTATTGTGTACGCTCGTCCGGGCACAGTATCCTAACTGAGGCTTGGAGGAGGGTCATAGGGGGAGGAGCCAGTGCACACCAGCTAGTCCTAAAGCTTTTACTTTGTGCCCAGTCTTCTGGGGAGCTGCTATCCCCATGGTCCTTTCGGAGTCCCCAGCATCCACTACGGACTATGAGAAATAGAATTATCGGTAAGTAAATTCTTATTTTTTTATTCAGATTTAAAATCTCAGCTTTTACTGTTTCCCTCATAAACCTCTTAACAGTGACGTAAATCCTGCTGCATATCTGTTACATTTAGAAGCAGTGATCTAAAGTCACAAGAGGCTGGTGACTTCCGCACTAAATTCCCCCATTCCACATCACCAGGGCCGGCTCCAGACCTAATAGCACTCTGAGAAATTTTGAAGCGCCCCCTACCCCTCTAATGCACGCGCTCCTGGGAAAGTGGGCTTGCAACTTTATATTGTCAAACTGTATAATATATATTTTCACACCCCCTCTACACACACAATTAGCAGCCTTACACATAACGCCCACAGTAGTGTTCTTGTATTTAATGTCCCCAGTATAGTGTCAGATACACAAAACGTTCCAGTAGAGTGCCAGATACACATACGCCCCCAGTAGTGCCAGATGCACATATGCCCCCAGTAGTGCCAGATACACATACGCCCCCAATAATGCAGTGCCAGATACACATATGCCCCCAGCAGTGCCAGATGCACATATGCCCCCAGCAGTGTAATGCCAGATACACATTATATGCCCCCAGCAGTGTAATGCCAGATACACATTATATGCCCCCAGCAGTGTAATGCCAGATACACATTATATGCCCCCAGCAGTGCCATGCCAGATACACATTATATGCCCCCAGCAGTGCTGCCAGATACACATTATATGCCCCCAGGAGTGCTGCCAGATACACATTATATGCCCTCAGCAGTGCTGCCAGATACACATTATATGCCCTCAGCAGTGCTGCCAAATACACATTATATGTCCCCAGCAATGCTGCCAGATACACATTATATGCCCCCAGCAGTGCTGCCAGATGCACATTATAACATTAAATGCCATCAGCAGTGCTGCCAGATACACATTATATGCCCCCAGCAGTGCTGCCAGATACACATTATATGCCCCCAGCAGTGCTTCCAGATACCCCCAGTGCCAGATAACCGGATCCTAGTGCGGCGGGGATGAAGGGTGCTCAGTGTGATGAATGTTGAGGTCTGGGAGCTTCGCTCACGGCACCTCAGCTACATGCAGGCAGAGAGCTACGGCAGCATTGACAAGCGTCCCGAGCTGCTGTATTACACCCGTCCCGCCCTCATAACCCCGGGCTCACTCACCGGGATGTCTGGTCCGCGGCGTGGCTCTCCCCCCATCTCTGGCGTTGGTCATCTTAAATGTGGCTCATTGATCGGCGCCAATCAAAGCTCGCTGCCCAGCAGACAATCAGGAGCTGCCGCTGCCAGTCCGCGAGCTCTGATTGGCCGACGGCCGGCACCATATTAGAAATGTCCGGCCGCCCTTAAATACTCAGCACCCTGCGCGGCCACTCCAGTCGACAGTGCCTGGAGCCGGCCCTGCACATTGCAGTACTCATTGTTACCTAAAAAACACATTCTGTTATATATTGTAGATTTAAGCATGCGGTTTCCCCAAAATAGAATATTGCACATGTGACTTTTTTTAATGAAACCATGAATAAAGTACTATATAGGTCATACAACAAGCATGTTAAAGAGTATGCACTTCATCAAAGCACATGACCCCATTTATGATAAATTTATGCATATCTGATCTACCCCCATCCGCTTGTTAAATCTAGTTGCCTGGAATAATACGTGAAGTTCTTTTTCTTAATGTGCTTCTTGTGATGTATTGAGGATCATAAAGTTGTAAACTACATATGAATTGCACATTTGCTATATATATCTATATATATATCTATATATATATATATATCTATATCCACTCTCTCATGTTTGAGAATCTGCATACAAGATACAGTAGTTACTAATTCTTCATACAGCTTTCACTAGACACTTTGCAATGATATTATATGACCAGACAGAGGGGGTAATTCAGATCTGATTGCTAGGCTGCGTTATCGTACAGCGGGCAATCAGGTCTAAACTGCGCGTTGCACGGGTACAAAGCGGATCGCCGCTCAGCGATGGGTTTGTGCGAAGGATCCATTCGTACGGGCGTTCACAAGGAGATTGACAGGGAGAAGGCGTTTGTAGGTGGCAATTGACTGTTTTCTGGGAGTGTTTGGAAAAACGCAGGCGTGTCCAAGCGTTTGCAGGGTGGGTGTCTGATGTCAATTCTGGTCCTGAACTGGCTGAAGCGATCGCAGCGGCTGAGTAAGTCCTGGGCTGTGCAGACACTGCACAAAATCTGTTTCTACAGCTCTGCTACACATGCGTTCGCACACTTGCACAGCTAAAATACACTCTCCCTGTATGCGGCGACTATTTGATCGCAGCGCTGCAAAAATCGCCTGCTAGCAATCAGGTCTGAATTAGGCCCTGAGTTTCTTAACTCTGCATTAGAGCAGCTTTTTTGTCCAGACAAGAGCCTGGTAATGCAGCGAGGACTAAAATGCACAATAGAAGAAAACCTGTGTGCTTAGTGAAAGTTGCAGGAGTTATTTTGAAACCAGATTATCATGTGTAAAACCGCATTTATCCGTTAACCTGAGATGATGATGTGACCTGTGGAGTATATACCTGATTCGTTAATGGATTTTCTTTTACCAGAAGGACATTCCTGTAAACTTACAAATTACTTTTTTAATTGTGAAATCACTTGATTTAGGAAATGCTATTAAACTCATAGGGGGATATTCAATTGTTTGAAAAGTCGGTTGGGTGTCTGTTTTTTCCTGTCTATTAGATAGGAAACAACACACACAACTGACTTTTCAAACAATTTAATACTCCCCCATAAAGCCTTCTTAATAATACATATTGTTAGGAGATTGGTGAAAGAAAAGCATTTAAAAAAAATATGTAGGTTTACATTCTAACTGGCAAATGAACTACAGGTATGAAACGTCTTATACTGAAAGTTCAGAAAACCAGAAAGTAAAGAAATGAAAGTAATGCTGCTGTTTTATCTTCTCCCTTTTGGAAATGTGCAATATCTGTCCTCGAGTCAGCACTTCCAAATCTCAAGCTTCTAATGTTGCTCTACCCAAAAAGGTGAACTCGATCATCAAGGCACCCCAACTGTCCAGGTTTAAAGTATAGTAGTATTGGCTACAGATGACTTAATTATCGCCACAGGCAATTTCATTTAACAATCGTCACTTTAGTCGGGAAATCGGGCGCGCAAAAATAATTGAATCTCCCCATAAAATCCGTGATACGTTTACGGGGACCTATGTGTTTTCACTTCCGGATTGGCGAAAATGTGATTTTTGTCAGGCATTTATTTTCAAAGCCTGCTAAGGTCTAAAAAAAAATGCCAAATAATAGCTGCTGCAGCCACGCTTCAAAGCTCATTGGATAGCCCAGGGGATCAATTAGTACAGTATGTCTTTCAATTTTGTTTTGGTGGTGCCAAATTTCCTTAAGTATTAAGGTGCCTTTAAAGTAGACTAATGCCTAGCCAGAGGTGTCAACATGAGTCATCACTGATATCCCTAATTACTATCCAACAGCAGTTGTCAACTTGTTTTGGTTCGTCCTCCTCCTTCACACTTTCTCATTATGACCAACTATGCAAATACTTTATTACAGCTCTGAGTACTTTCTCCACATTTGTCTGTTAACAAGAATATCACAATATCAATGATCCTTCTCACAACTGGGATTTAAGCGCGTGGTGGTATTTTGCTGGTTTAGCTTCCACATTATTCAATCTGCTCATGGTCTCAGTTAGGGAAAACTTTAGATATTTACAAATCAAACATTCCATACATTCGCTAACAACTGAAGAGCTCCATGTTGAAAAGGGATTGGAATGGGTGAAAGCAGCACATGGGTGAAAGCAGACAAGGATTTTGCTAATAGTTAGCAAATAATGTTGTAATCCACTAATTCCACTACCAAGAGGGGCGTATTGGGGATCTCTGTGACTAGATCCATAGATTTTGGTGTAGAATTTACAACATTCATTTTACTACCTACATCAGTATTAAAAGAAAATCTTTAGGTTTTGGTTTTTTTGTGTCGTTCCAGTTCTGTGTTGTAACCGGGTATGTTTTTATGTTACAGGATCAAAGTAACAATGAAATTCTGATTGGAGTTATGTCAGGAGGAATTGTAATTTATAAAAACAGGGTACGCATCAACACCTTTCCATGGTAAGCCGATTGCCTTTTATGCCTTTATTGCATGACTGTTGTTTTATTATGGGAAATGATTGGGTGTGTTGTTTTATTTTGTAATAACTTACCTGGCCTGCTTTGTCATAGCCAAAATATGTACATGAATATAAGCTTAGCTAAATGTAGTATCTATTATACAGTTCTATCAATTCTGTGTTCTGTAAGTTATGTAGTGTTCACGCTAGGATTCAAGCAGGGCAGTGCACAAAGGGGTGGGTACACGTATGGTCTCGTGTGCGTTGAAGGGTGCGCAGCCAGCCGGCCACATGCACACAGCATCTATTTACGAGGCGGCAGCAAAGCAAGGGGCAGGCTGTTTTAGCAGGGCGCCGGTAAAAGGGCAGGGCACAGTTTGTCTTTTAAAAATCAGGCAGGGCATGGCACCCTGCTAAAACAGCCTGGCGTGAACACTAGTTACAGATGTAGCCACCTTTATCTTGACTGGCTGAGGCGTTTGTCCCGATCGAGCATAAGCAGCGTACCGGGGCGTAGGGAGGCGCGCCTAGTCACAGAGAGGCGTGCCTAATCGCACGGAGGCAGACAGAGTGTTTGGCGTTACCTTTACGTGTAATACCTGCGATCATCCACCAGATGTCGCTTTTTACAATCACCACTGCGCATGCGTGTGGTCTCCCATAAAATACAATACTGAAATATATAATAAGGACTACTTTACTAAGGCATCTCATTACGCTGCATACAGTAAATACTCATTATGCTGCATTATTTAATACAGTAAATACTCATTACGCTGTATTATTTAATACAGTATATATGGTACAGACGCAAATAGTACAGCATACAGTATATGATCCATCTACAGTACTTTATGAATATGTGAGCGTCCAAGTCCCGCAGACAAAACAACATAAAACCAGTAGTGTACACTGCCGCAAATGGACGTGTTAGAAGTTCCCTATTGCCTCTTGAGATTAGGAATTTTGTACAGTATGTTAGCGTCCTAATCCCATAGCCATTACAGCATAATCAAAACCAATGGATTTATTCATTTGTCTGTGGCGAAGTGGTGAAGTGTTCTGCTTCCTATACTCAGAGTCCCAGGTTCGATTCCTAAAGTACGAATGCATGTTAGTTATTTCCAGACACTTTATTATTATTTTTATTCACATAAACCAGGGCAAAGCTGCAGGAGTGCTTCTACTGTTAAGGTTCTATACACCGTACAGTACACATACAATTCTGTAGCAGGGCAGACTCAATAGAAATGGCTACCACCTATGACTCCTTGCCCCACGGAGGCCCTAGGCTACGGAGCAAGTAACAGTCCAGATTTTGCAGGCTTTGGGGCAATGCTGAAGGAGCGTCACAATCCCCTAGCTAAAATACACAGGGGCGATAGGAATAAGCTAGGTCTATACACATTACGGTACACCGGACTCGATCGCATAGCACACTGGCAAAATGGCCGCCGCCCCTGAACCCCCACCACGTGGCAGGCAACGCTCGGATATGGAGTGAGAGATGGCATTAGTTTTGCAGGCTACGGGGCAATGCTGAAGGAGTTTCACAATCCCCTAGCCAAAATACACTGGGGCGATAGAGATAAGCGAGGTCTGTGCACATTACGTTACACCGGGATCAATCGCATAGCAAACTGACAAAACACAAGTTTTACATAAAGCAGGGCAAAGCTGCAGGAGAGTTTCTGCTGTCAAGGTTCTATGCACCGTACGGTACACATACAATTCTATAGCAGGGCAGACGCAATTGAAATGGCTACCGCCTGTGACTCCTAGCTCCATGTAGGCACTCGGCTATGGAGCAAGAAACAGCACAGATTTTGCCGGCTACGGGGCAATGCTGAAGGAGCGTCAGAAACCCCTAGCTAAAATACACAGGGGCGATAGGGATAAGCGAGGTCTATGCACATAACGATACACCGGACCCCATTGCATTGCAAAGTGACAAAATGTCCAAGGCACGTGAACCCCTGCCTTGTGGCAGCACTCAGCTATGGATCGAGCAACGGCATAGGTTTTGCAGGCTACGGGGTAATGCTGAAGGAGCGTCAGAATCCCCTAGCTAAAATACACAGGGGTGATAGGGATATGCGAGGTCTATGCACATAATGATACACCGCAAAGTTGATTATGCCTTTTCTTTGAACACGGTATTTTCCACTGCCTCGCCCTACCCCCATCCCACTTTCCCCTGGGAGCCTGCAAAGTACATGCAGTAGACAGGGAGGGAGTTCCGATCAGGTTACAAGACATGTGCAACAGTATACTACTGTATGTAGGAAAATCCCCCGCCCACTCTGATTTATGTGAAACCTGTGTGCACCCTTCCATTGAATGTATAACAAAGAAAAAAAATATAATAAAGTGAATGTTACAGGAATACATTAAAAAAAAGGTTGGCACTTCCTTCCCATTGTTGTTGGTTTATGCCTTAGGGGACTCGGACGCTAATACTTGTATTTCAAAAGCACAGTATTTTCCACCGCCTCTCCCTACCCCCATCGTTCTTCCCCCCTGGGAGCCTGCACAGGTCGTGCAGTGGACAGGGAGGGAGTTCAGGTCAGGTACAATACACAAATGCCGACGATCTACAGTACTGTGTTGCTCAGTTAGTTGCGTCGGAATACACTAATTTATACTCACTACCACTGTGTATTTGTATATATCGGAATGAATCGCTGCTGCAGATTTACTTTTATTTATGTGAAACCTGTGTGCACCCTTTCATTGAATGTATAACAAAGAAAAAATAATAATAAAGTGAATGTCACGGGAACATATAAAAAAAAAAGGTTGGCACTTTGGAACTCAAACCTGGGACTCTCAGCGTGGGAGGTGGGAGCCTTCATCGCTAGGTTGGTATAGAAGGGAAGACAATTAGCTACTGGAGGGTACCAACCCCAAGTTTCTGTGACCCCCACAAGGCTCATGGCAAGCATCGGAACCCATGGTGGGTCTGAATTAACGGGCCCATTATATGGGAAAATGGGTCCACTTTGCGTACTGATAGCTCTGGTTCTGGGTGTCCCAGAGACTCAGGACTGGTACCATACAAAAGAGGAGACTCTTGGCTTTCGGGGGAGACCAACCACTAGTTTATGTGATACTGGAAAGTGAAACTGGAAGCAACCGTGTATCGGGTCCCCTCCAGTTGTCTGCCTAGCTTGCACAGGATGCAGGGTTTCTGGCTAGATAGGAAATACTGTACAGAAATGTTAAGCATGGTAATTTGACATCCAGGAACATAGGGAGGAGTTTTTATCTCTCTCCATTAAACTTAGAAAAAATACACTTACCACTGTACGTTACAAGCTGTTCGTGCTAATTAGTATACTAGTAGAACATACTGTACAGAGATACTAAGTACAGTGATTTAGCATCCACGAATTTAGGGAGGAGCTTTAATCTCTCTCCATTGTAATCTTTCTAAGTATAATGGAGAGAGAAAAAAGCTTCTCCCTAAGTTCCTGGGTGCCAAATTACCTTCCTTAGTATCTCTGTACAGTATGTTCTACTAGTGTACTAATTAGCACGAACAGCTTGTAACGTACAGTGTCAAGTTTAATCTTTCTATGTATAATGGAGAGAGATAAAAAGCTCCTCTGTAAGTTCCTAGATGCCAAATCACCGTCCTTAGTATCTCTGTACACTATGTTCTACTAGTGTACTAATTAGCACGAACAGCTTTTAACTGGATGCCAAATCACCGTACTTGGTATCTCTGTACAGTATGTTCTATTAGGGTACTAATTATCATGAACAGCTTGTAACGTACAGTGGCAAGTTTAATCTTTCTATGTATAATATAGAGAGATAAAAGCACCTCCCTAAGTTCCTGGTTGCCAAATCACCGTCCTTAGTATCTCTGTATAGTATTTTCTATTAGGGTACTAATTAGCACGAACAGCTAATTAGTACTCTAATAAAACATACTGTATAGAGATACTTAGTATGGTGATTTGGCATCCAGGAACTTACTGAGGAGCTTTTATCTCTCTCCATTATACAAAGAAAGATTAAGCTTGCCGCTGTACGTTACAAGCTGTTCGTGCTAATTAGTACCCTAATAAAACATACTGTACAGAGATACTAAGTACGGTGATTTGGCATCCAGTTAAAAGCTGTTCGTGCTAATTAGTACACTAGTAGAACACACTGTACAGAGATACTAAGGACGGTGATTTTGCATCTAGGAACTTGCAGAGGAGCTTTTTTTTCTCCATTATACATAGAAAGATTAAACTTGCCACTGTACGTTACAAGCTGTTCGTGCTAATTAGTACACTAGTAGAACATACTGTACAGAGATACTAAGTACAGTGATTTGGTATCCACGAACTTAGGGAGGAGCTTTAATCTCTCTCCATTGTAATCTTTCTAAGTATAATGGAGAGAGATAAAAGCTCCTCCCTAAGTTCCTGGATGCCAAATTACCGTACTTAGTATCTCTGTACAGTATGTTCTACTAGTGTACTAATTAGCACGAACAACTTATAATGTACAGTGGCAAGTTTAATCTCTCTGTGTATAATGGAGAGAGATAAAAGCTCCTCCCTAAGTTCCTGGTTGCCAAATCATCGTCCTTAGTATCTGTATAGTATTTTCTATTAGGGTACTAATTAGCTCGAACAGCTAATTAGTACTCTAATAGAACATACTGTACAGAGATACTAAGTACGGTGATTTGGCATCCAGGAACCTACTGAGGAGCTTTTATCTCTCTCCATTATACATAGAAAGATTAAACTTGCCGCTGTATGTTACAAGCTGTTCGTGCTAATTAGTACACTAGTAGAACATACTGTACAGAGATACTAAGTACAGTGATTTGGCATCCACGAACTTAGGGAGGAGCTTTAATCTCTCTCCATTGTAATCTTTCTAAGTATAATGGAGAGAGACAAAAGCTCCTCCCTAAGTTCCTGGATGCCAAATTACCATCCTTAGTATTTGTGTACTCTATGTTCTACTAGTGTACTAATTAGCACGAACAGCTTGTAACGTACAGTGGTAAGTTTAATCTTTCTATGTATAATGGAGAGAGATAAAAGCTCCTCCCTAAGTTCCTGGATGCCAAATCACTGTCCGTAGTATCTCTGTACAGTATGTTCTACTAGTGTACTAATTAGCACGAGCAGTTTGTAATGTACAGTGGCAGGTTTGATCTTTCTGTCTAATGTAGAGAGATAAAAGCTTCTCCCTAAGTTCCTGGATGCCAAATCACCGTCCTTAGTATCTCTGTACAGTATTTTCTATTAGGGTACTAATTAGCACGAACAGCTAATTAGTACTCTAATAGAACATACTGTACAGAGATACTAAGGACGGTGATTTGGCATCTAGTAACTTACAGAGGAGCTTTTATCTCTCTCCATTATACTTAGAAAGATTACATTGGAAAGAGATTAAAGCTCCTCCCTAAGTTCGTGGATGCCAAATCACTGTACTTAGTATCTCTGTACAGTATGTTCTACTAGTGTACTAATTAGCACGAACAGCTTGTAACGTACAGTGGCAAGTTTAATCTTTCTATGTATAATGGAGAGATACTAAGGACGGTGATTTGGCATCCAGGAACTTAGGGAGGAGCTTTTATCTCTCTCCATTATACTTAGAAAGATTACAATGGAAAGAGATTAAAGCTCCTCCCTAAGTTCGTGGATGCCAAATCACTGTACTTAGTATCTCTGTACAGTATGTTCTACTAGTGTACTAATTAGCACGAACAGCTTGTAACGTACAGTGGCAAGTTTAATCTTTCTATGTATAATGGAGAGATACTAAGGACGGTGATTTGGCATCCAGGAACTTAGGGAGAAGCTTTTATCTTCTCCCTAAGTTCTATGTATAATGGAGAGATACTAAGGACGGTGATTTGGCAACCAGGAACTTAGGGAGAAGCTTTTATCTCTCTATATTATACATAGAAAGATCAAACCTGCCACTGTACATTACAAGCTGCTCGTGCTAATTAGTACACTAGTAGAACATACTATACAGAGATACTACGGACAGTGATTTGGCATCCAGGAACTTAGGGAGGAGCTTTTATCTCTCCATTATACTTAGAAAGATTACAATGGAGAGAGAAAAGCTCCTCCCTAAGTTCCTGGATGCCAAATCACTGTACTTAGTATCTCTGTACAGTATGTTCTACTAGTGTACTAATTAGAACGAACAGCTTGTAACGTACAGTGGCAAGTTTAATCTTTCTATGTATAATATTGAGAGATAAAAGCTCCTCCCTAAGTTCCTGGTTGCCAAATCACCATCCTTAGTATCTCTGTATAGTATTTTCTATTAGGGTACTAATTAGCACGAACAGCTAATTAGTACCCTAATAGAACATACTGTACAGAGATACTAAGTACGGTGATTTGGCATCCAGGAACTTACTGAGGAGCTTTCATCTCTCTCTCCATTACACATAGAAAGATTAAACTTGCCGCTATACGTTACAAGATGTTCGTGCTAATTAGTACCCTAATAGAACATTCTGTACAGAAATACTAAGTACGGTGATTTGGCATCCAGTTAAAAGCTGTTCGTGCTAATTAGTACACTAGTAGAACATACTGCACAGAGATACGAAGGACGGTGATTTGGCATCTAGGAACTTAGGGAGGAGCTTTTATCTCCATTATACATAGAAAGATTAAACTTGCCACTGTACGTTACAAGCTGTTCGTGCTAATTAGTACACTAGAACAACATACTGGGGACTCGGACTCATACAGTACTTGCATTTCAAAAGCACGGTATTTTCCACTGCCTCCCGCTAGCCCATCACCCTTCCCCCCTGGGAGCCTGCACAGGTCATGCAGTAGACAGGGAGGGAGTTATTCACATAAACCAGGGCAAAGCTGCAGGAGCGGTTGTACTGTTAAGGTTCTATGCACCATACGGTACACATACAATTCTGTAGCAGGGCAGACTCAATTGAAATGGCTACCGCCTGTGACTCCTTGCCCCATGGAGGCCCTCGGCTATGGAACAAGTAACAGCACAGATTTTGTAGGTCACGGGGCAATGCTGAAGGAGCGTCAGAATCCCCTAGCTAAAATACACAGGGTCGATAGGAATAAGCGAGGTCTATGCACTTAACGATACCCCAGACCCCATCGCTTTACAAAGTGACAAAATGTCCAAGGCACATGAACATCCGCCTTGTGTCAGCACTCCGCTATGGAGCGAGTGACGGCATAGGATTTGCAGGCTACGGTGCAGTGCTGAAGGAGTGTCGGAATCCCCTAGCTAAAATGCACAGGGACGATAAGGTTAAGCGAGGTCTATGAACATAATGCTACAAGGCTGCGGTTCATGTGCCTCGGACATTTTGTCACTTTGTGATGCGATGGGGTCTGGTGTATCGTTATGTGCATAGACCTCGCTTATCCCTATCGACCCTGTGTATTTTAGCTAGGGGATTCTGACGCTCCCTCAGCATTGGCCCGTTCTTTGAACACAGCATTTTCCACTGCCTCGCCCTGCACCCATCCCACTTTCCCCTTCCCCCCTGGGAGCCTGCACAGTTCATGCAGTAGACAGGTAGGGAGTTCCGATCAGGTTCAAGACAAGATTTATGTGAAACCTGTGTGCACCCTTCCATTGAATGTATAACAAAGAAAAAAAATTATAATAAAGTGAATGTCACGGGAACTCGGACGCTCATACTGTACATGTATTTCAAAAGCACGGTGTTTATGCATTGTACATACTTCCTTTTACACAATTAGTTGCGTCTCCATACACATTCTTGCGTCTGCATACACAAGTGTTTTAACATGTTCGTTTATGTCTGTATAAACTATTTATTTATATTGAGAACTCTCACCATCTGACCATTGGTCACCATCTATTAACATTACAGTCGTCACTGACCATTTGCCAGAGCTGTAGATTAATCCGCCGCTATACGATCGAAAGTACTGGATTAGTGGAGCATTAGCCACCCAGTGGTGGAGATATGTAATGCATGCTGAGTATCTAGAATCGCCTCAATGTGCGTGCCTGTGATTAAACTCAGCAAGCTAAGCTATCGCCTTAGCGTGACTAAACGTCCGTCTAGGCGGAGAATCGATCAAGATATAGGTGGCTACATCTGTATGTAAATGGGAATGCAAAGATTGTATATACTTTCTCATCAGGAGGGAGAATACAGTTGGTAGGTCATTATATTAAATTTTTTATAAAAACCTGATGTATGATCGCATTTTCTACTATCTGTAGGAAAGGTGTTTGAAGTTGCAGATGGGAGCTGATGTTTTAGAAGATACAGGAAGATTTAGCGATGTATAGGGAAAGCAAATAAAGTATTTTCATTGGGTACTAGCACCTACCAGGAGACATTGTATGAATGATTAGTAGTGGTTGCCAGAGAATTGGAAGAGAGGCTGTGCATTATAATATGACTGTGTAATTAATCGACTGCTGTGTGGATTACGATTGTTTAGTCTATTGGTTATTGAGTAAAGCAGTTTGTAGCAGATGATCCCATCACGATCTCAAAATAAAACTTTGAGGATTTATTAACAACAGTATAAACATTTTTTTTAGATTTTTTTTCACACTGGTGGGTTTATCTGTGTAAATAACAGCAGCTGCGACTGATTGTACCTCTGAATAAGGCCCATAGCAATATACAGGTGGTCATTCCGAGTTGTTCGCTCGGTAATTTTCTTCGCATTGCAGCGATTTTCCGCTAATTGCGCATGCGCAATGTTCGCACTGCGACTGCGCCAA
The DNA here is from genome assembly GCF_028390025.1 of Pseudophryne corroboree. Lineage (NCBI taxonomy): Eukaryota > Metazoa > Chordata > Amphibia > Anura > Myobatrachidae > Pseudophryne > Pseudophryne corroboree. The sequence continues at coordinate 227,057,575 of NC_086450.1, forward strand.
GTAAATTTGCTATGCAGTTAGGAATTTCTCTGACGTCCTAGTGGATGCTGGGACTTCCGTAAGGACCATGGGGGAATAGCGGCTCCGCAGGAGACTGGGCACAAAAAGTAAAAGCTTTAGACTAGCTGGTGTGCACTGGCTCCTCCCCCTATGACCCTCCTCCAAGCCTCAGTTAGATTTTTGTGCCCGAACGAGAAGGGTGCATGCTAGGTGGCTCTCCTGAGCTGCTTAGAAGTAAAAGTTTAAATAGGTTTTTTATTTTCAGTGAGTCCTGCTGGCAACAGGCTCACTGCATCGTGGGACTAAGGGGAGAATAAGCGAACTCACCTGCGTGCAGAGTGGATTGGGCTTCTTGGCTACTGGACATTAGCTCCAGAGGGACGATCACAGGTTCAGCCTGGATGGGTCCCGGAGCCGCGCCGCCGGCCCCCTTACAGAGCCAGAAGAGCGAAGAGGTCCGGAGAAATCGGCGGCAGAAGACGTTCCTGTCTTCAGATAAGGTAGCGCACAGCACTGCAGCTGTGCGCCATTGCTCTCAGCACACTTCACACTCCGGTCACTGAGGGTGCAGGGCGCTGGGGGGGAGCGCCCTGAGACGCAATAAAACATGTTTAAACCTTATATGGCTAAAGAAATACATCACATATAGCTCCTGGGCTATATGGGTGCATTTCACCCCTGCCAGTTTTCATAAAAAAAGCGGGAGAAAAGGCCGCCGTGAAGGGGGCGGAGCCTATCTCCTCCGCACACAAGCGCCATTTTCCCTCACAGTTCCGCTGGAAGGAAGGCTCCCAGACTCTCCCCTGCAGTCCTGCTACAGAATCAGGGTAAAACAAGAGAGGGGGGGCACTATTGGCAGCTAATATAAAACAGCAGCTATAAAGGGAGTAACACTTACATAAGGTTATCCCTGTATATATATATAGCGCTCTGGTGTGTGCTGGCAAACTCTCCCTCTGTCTCCCCAAAGGGCTCGTGGGGTCCTGTCCTCTTTCAGAGCATTCCCTGTGTGTGTGCTGGGTGTCGGTACGATTGTGTCGACATGTATGAGGAGGAAAATGATGTGGAAGCAGAGCAATTGCCTGTGTTAGTGATGTCACCCCCTAGGGAGTCGACACCTGACTGGATGGTCGTATTTAAAGAATTACGTGACAGTGTCAGCACTTTGCAAAAAACTGTTGACGACATGAGACAGCCGGCAAATCAATTAGTGCCTGTTCAGGCGTCTCAGACACCGTCGGGGGCGCTAAAACGCCCGTTACCTCAGATGGTCGACACAGACCCAGACACGGATACTGAATCCAGTGTCGACGGTGAGGAGACAAACGTAATGTCCAGTAGGGCCACACGTTACATGATCACGGCAATGAAGGAGGCATTGAATATTTCTGACACTACAAGTACCACAAAAAAGGGTATTATGTGGGGTGTGAAAAAACTACCAGTAGTTTTTCCTGAATCAGATGAATTAAATGAGGTGTGTGATAAAGCGTGGTTTTCCCCCGATAAAAAACTGCTGATTTCTAATAAATTATTGGCACTATACCCTTTCCCGCCAGAGGTTAGGGCGCGTTGGGAAACACCCCCTAGGGTAGATAAGGCGCTCACACGCTTATCAAAACAAGTGGCGTTACCGTCTCCCGATACGGCCGCCCTTAAGGAACCAGCTGATAGAAGGCTGGAAAATATCCTAAAAGGTATATACACACATACTGGTGTTATACTGCGACCAGCAATCGCCTCAGCCTGGATGTGCAGTGCTGGAGTGGCTTGGTCGGATTCCCTGACTGAAAATATTGATACCCTGTATAGGGACAGTATATTATTAACTATAGAGCATTTAAAGGATGCATTACTATATATGCGAGATGCACAGAGGGATATTTGCACCCTGGCATCTAGAGTGAGTGCGATGTCCATTTCTGCCAGAAGAGCGTTATGGACGCGACAGTGGTCAGGTGATGCGGATTCCAAACGACATATGGAAGTATTGCCGTATAAAGGGGAGGAGTTATTTGGGGTCGGTCTATCGGACCTGGTGGCCACAGCAACGGCTGGAAAATCCACCTTTTTACCCCAGGTCACCTCTCAGCAGAAAAAGACACCGTCTTTTCAAACTCAGTCCTTTCGTTCCCATAAGGGCAAGCGGGCAAAAGGCCACTCATTTCTGCCCCGGGGCAGAGGAAGGGGAAAAAGACTGCACCAGGCAGCCTCTTCCCAGGAGCAGAAGCCCTCCCCCGCTTCTGCCAAGTCTTCAGCATGACGCTGGGGCCTTACAAGCGGACTCAGGCACGGTGGGGGGCCGTCTCAAGAATTTCAGCGCGCAGTGGGCTCACTCGCAAGTGGACCCCTGGATCCTGCAGGTAGTATCACAGGGGTACAAATTGGAATTCGAGACGTCTCCCCCTCGCCGGTTCCTGAAGTCTGCTCTACCAACGTCTCCCTCCGACAGGGAGGCGGTAGTGGAAGCTATTCACAAGCTGTATTCCCAGCAGGTGATAATCAAGGTACCCCTCCTACAACAGGGAAAGGGGTATTATTCCACGCTGTTTGTGGTACCGAAGCCGGACGGCTCGGTGAGACCAATTTTAAATCTAAAATCCTTGAACACTTACATAAAAAGGTTCAAATTCAAGATGGAGTCACTCAGAGCAGTGATAGCGAACCTGGAAGAAGGGGACTATATGGTGTCTCTGGACATCAAAGATGCTTATCTCCATGTCCCAATCTACCCTTCTCACCAAGGGTACCTCAGGTTTGTGGTACAGAACTGTCATTATCAGTTTCAGACGCTGCCGTTTGGATTGTCCACGGCACCACGGGTCTTTACCAAGGTAATGGCCGAAATGATGATTCTTCTTCGAAGAAAGGGCGTCTTAATTATCCCTTACTTGGACGATCTCCTGATAAGGGCAAGGTCCAGGGAACAGTTAGAGGTCGGAGTAGCACTATCTCAGGTAGTGCTACGTCAGCACGGGTGGATCCTAAATATCCCAAAATCACAGCTGATTCCAACAACACGTCTACTGTTCCTGGGGATGATTCTGGACACAGTCCAGAAAAAGGTGTTTCTCCCGGAGGAGAAGGCCAGGGAGTTATCCGAGCTAGTCAGGAAACTCCTAAAACCAGGCCAAGTGTCAGTGCATCAATGCACGAGAGTCCTGGGAAAAATGGTGGCTTCTTACGAAGCGATTCCATTCGGAAGATTCCATGCAAGAACTTTTCAGTGGGATCTGCTGGACAAATGGTCCGGATCGCATCTTCAGATGCATCAGCGGATAACCCTATCTCCAAGGACAAGGGTGTCTCTCCTGTGGTGGTTGCAGAGTGCTCATCTTCTAGAGGGCCGCAGATTCGGCATTCAGGATTGGATGCTGATGACCACCGATGCCAGCCTGAGAGGCTGGGGAGCAGTCACACAGGGAAGAAATTTCCAGGGCTTGTGGTCAAGCATGGAAACGTCTCTTCACATAAATATCCTGGAACTAAGGGCCATTTACAATGCCCTAAGTCAAGCAAGGCCTCTGCTTCAGGGTCAGTCGGTATTGATCCAGTCGGACAACATCACGGCAGTCGCCCACGTCAACAGACAGGGCGGCACAAGAAGCAGGAGGGCAATGGCAGAAGCTGCAAGGATTCTTCGCTGGGCGGAAAATCATATGGTGGCACTGTCAGCAGTGTTCATTCCGGGAGTGGACAACTGGGAAGCAGACTTCCTCAGCAGACACGACCTCCACCCGGGGGAGTGGGGACTTCACCCAGAAGTCTTTCAAGTGATTGTAAACCGTTGGGAAAAACCAAAGGTGGACATGATGGCGTCCCGTCTCAACAGAAAACTGGACAGATATTGCGCCAGGTCAAGGGACCCTCAGGCAATAGCGGTGGACGCTCTGGTAACACCGTGGGTGTACCAGTCGGTGTATGTGTTCCCTCCTCTGCCTCTCATTCCAAAAGTACTGAGAATCATAAGAAGGAGAGGAGTGAAGACTATACTCGTGGCTCCGGATTGGCCAAGAAGAACTTGGTACCCGGAACTGCAAGAGATGCTCACGGAGGACCCGTGGCCTCTACCTCTAAGAAAGGACCTGCTCCAGCAGGGACCTTGTCTGTTCCAAGACTTACCGCGGCTGCGTTTGACGGCATGGCGGTTGAACGCCGGATCCTGATGGAAAAAGGCATTCCAGATGAAGTCATCCCTACCCTGATCAAAGCCAGGAAGGATGTAACTGCGAAACATTATCACCGCATTTGGCGAAAATATGTTTCCTGGTGTGAGGCTAAGAAGGCCCCCACAGAGGAATTTCAACTGGGTCGTTTCCTGCATTTCCTGCAAGCAGGACTGTCTATGGGCCTAAAATTAGGATCCATTAAGGTTCAAATTTCGGCCCTGTCGATCTTCTTCCAGAAAGAACTGGCTTCATTGCCTGAAGTTCAGACGTTTGTCAAGGGGGTACTGCATATACAACCTCCTTTTGTGCCACCAGTGGCACCTTGGGATCTCAATGTAGTTTTAGGGTTCCTAAAATCACATTGGTTTGAACCACTCACCACTGTGGAATTAAAATATCTCACATGGAAGGTGGTCATGCTGTTAGCTCTGGCGTCAGCCAGGAGAGTGTCTCAGAAATGGCGGCTTTGTCATATAAAAGCCCTTACCTCATTTTTCATTCAGACAGGGCAGAATTGAGGACTCGTCCTCAATTTCTCCCTAAGGTGGTTTCAGCGTTTCACATGAACCAACCTATTGTGGTGCCTGCGGCTACTAGGGACTTGGAGGACTCCAAGTTGTTGGACGTAGTCAGGGCCCTGAAAATATATGTTTCCAGGACGGCTGGAGTCAGAAAATCTGACTCGCTGTTTATCCTGTATGCACCCAACAAGCTGGGTGCTCCTGCTTCTAAGCAGACGATTGCTCGTTGGATTTGTAGTACAATTCAGCTTGCACATTCTGTGGCAGGACTGCCACAGCCAAAATCTGTTAAAGCCCATTCCACAAGAAAAGTGGGCTCATCTTGGGCGGCTGCCCGAGGGGTCTCGGCTTTACAACTTTGCCGAGCAGCTACTTGGTCAGGGGCAAACACGTTTGCAAAATTTTACAAATTCGATACCCTGGCTGAGGAGGACCTGGAGTTCTCTCATTCGGTGCTGCAGAGTCATCCGCACTCTCCCGCCCGTTTGGGAGCTTTGGTATAATCCCCATGGTCCTTACGGAAGTCCCAGCATCCACTAGGACGTCAGAGAAAATAAGAATTTACTTACCGATAATTCTATTTCTCATAGTCCGTAGTGGATGCTGGGCGCCCATCCCAAGTGCGGATTGTCTGCAATACTTGTATATAGTTATTGTTACAAAAAATCGGGTTGTTTATTGTTGTGAGCCATCTTTTCAGAGGCTCCTACGTTTATCATACTGTTAACTGGGTTCAGATCACAGGTTGTACAGTGTGATTGGTGTGGCTGGTATGAGTCTTACCCGGGATTCAAAATCCTTCCTTATTATGTACGCTCGTCCGGGCACAGTATCCTAACTGAGGCTTGGAGGAGGGTCATAGGGGGAGGAGCCAGTGCACACCAGCTAGTCTAAAGCTTTTACTTTTTGTGCCCAGTCTCCTGCGGAGCCGCTATTCCCCCATGGTCCTTACGGAAGTCCCAGCATCCACTACGGACTATGAGAAATAGAATTATCGGTAAGTAAATTCTTATTTTTACTCACGGCATTACGAGGTTTTTTCTTCGTTCTGGTGATCGTAATGTGATTGACAGGAAGTGGGTATTTCTGGGCGGAAACTGGCCGTTTTATGGGAGTGTGTGAAAAAACGCTACCGTTTCTGGGAAAAACGCGGGAGTGTCTGAAGAAACGTGGGAGTGTCTGGGCGAACGTTGGGAGTGTTTGTGACGTCAAACCAGGAACGAAACTGACTGAACTGATCGCAGTTGCCGAGTAAGTGTGGAGCTACTCAGAAACTGCTAAGAAGTGTCTATTCGCAATTCTGCTAATCTTTCGTTCGCAATTTTACTATGCTAAGATTCACTCCCAGTAGGCGGCGGCTTAGCGTGTGCAAAGCTGCTAAAAGCAGCTTGCGAGCGAACAACTTGGAATGAGGGCCACAGTTATTTACTTCATCATTCTCCCATGTCTGCTTAATGCTGCTTAGTTCTTGATGTTCTGTGTCAGCCCCACCTAGAGGTGATATTGCATCAGTACAGAATTACCCTGGAGGGATAGTGATAGTCACGGTGACAGCCTCAGAATATTAAGGCCAGACATTTCTGTAAATATACTGGAGAAACCCCTGTGTGTGACGTTATGGCCAGAGGGCGGGATTACAAACCATAGGCCGCAATATGTGTATGAAAAGCTCACTTGAATATATCAAAAAGTTATTGCAACATTTCTTATTGAAGGACGAGAATAATAAAGAATAAGTTATATAAGCTGAAATAATATGGCAAAGTAATGATTCTTGCCTATTCACCTGCTCACTATTAATTATTAATTATTTCCTCTATGCTAGCAGGCTTGCTTATTTTTTTAATTTTTATTATTTCTCCTACGTCCTAGAGGATGCTGGGGACTCCAAAAGGACCATGGGGTATAGACTGGATCCGCAGGAGACATGGCCACTTTAAGACTTTAATGGGCGTGAACTGGCACCTCCCTCTATGCCCCTCCTCCAGACCTCAGTTAGATTCTGTGCCAAGAGGAGACTGGTCACACACTAGGGGAGCTCTACAGAGTTTCTCTAAAAAGACTTTTGTTAGGTTTATTATTTTCAGGGAGCACTGCTGGCAACAGGCTCCCTGCTTTGTGGGACTGAGGGGAGAGAAGCAGACCTACTTCTGTGAGTTCAAAGGCTCTGCTTCTTAGGCTACTGGACTCCATTAGCTCCAAAGGGTCTGATCACTTGGTATAGCCTAGCTGTTCGTTCCCGGAGCCGCGCCGCCGCCCCCCTCACAGAGCCTGAAGTAAGAAGCCGGGTGAATAGCAGAAGCAAGAAGACTTCAGAGGCGGCAGAAGGCTTCAGTTCTTCCTTGAGGTACCGCGCAGCGGTCGCGCTGCGCACCATTGCTCCTACACACACAAGGCACTACATGGGTGCAGGGCGCAGGGGGGGCATCCTGGGCAGCAATAAATCCTCTAACTGAGACTGGCAAGTTGGTATACAGTGCATAGGCATTGTATACAGACCCCCGCCAGTATAAAGAAAAGCGGGACACAAGCGCGCCATTGAGGGTGCGGGGCTTCGTCCTCCAGCTCTAACCAGCGCCATTTTATCTCCACAGCTTGCTGCAGAGACGCTGCTACTGGCCCTTCACTGCTGTCACAAGTGACAGGGTGCAAAAAAAAGGGGGGGGGGGGAAGCAATTTGGTGTTGATTACTATTATATAAAAGCGCTTATAGGTCTGGGGCATTATTTAATTCTTTCAGACCGGTGAGGCGCTGGGTGTGAGCTGGCAAACTCCCTCTCTGTCTCTCTGAAGGGCCTTACTGTGGGTCTGTCCCCTATAGCCCAGTGTGTTTGTGGGTGTCGGTACGCGTGTGTCGACATGTCTGAGGCTGAATGCTCTTCCCAGGAAGAGGCTGTGGTGGGGGCTAAACAGAATGAGCGAGTGACTCCGTCGGCACCGCCGACTGCTGATTGGGTAGAGATGTGGAAGGTTTTAAATACAAGTGTGGCTTTGTTGCACAAGAGGTTGTCACGATCCGGGTATCTGGACGCCATTTCTTACCCATCAGATGCCTCCTAAGGCTGGCTCAGCGCTCCAGGACCGGATTCCATCTGTTATCCTGATGTGTACATTCCTGTATCCTCTCCTGTCACTCTGGGACGCTGTCACAGTAAGCGCCATATTACATCTGGCATGGCGTCTCCCGCGGCCTCCGCCGCCGTCCCTGAGCTTCTGCATGCAGAGTGTCAGAGTGGCGATTACGTCAGCCGCGGCCTCCGCTGTGTCCGCGTGGTTGGATGTGCACTTGTCAGCCTGGCGTCTCCTGTCTCCAGTGGCCGGCGCCGCCATTACTGTTTTCATTACCACATGGATTACAAACCAAACTTCCCTCCAAGTGTCTGCATGGGCGCAGCCATCTTGGATTCTGTCAGCTGATCATTTCCTCCAATCTGTTGTCAGTATTGTTAATCTGCATAATTGCCTAGCCAATCCCTTCCTTGCTGCAGGTATAAATACACTGTGCCTGAGCAAGGAAGGCGTCAGTGCTTTGGTTGTCAAACCTAGTTCCTGTTTGTCTCTCTCCTGTGATTGTCTTCCAGGTTCCAGCTCCTGTCTCAAGACTTCCACCATAGAGACCCGCACCAGCATTCCACCTGCGGTGTAGCCTGACTCTCCAATCCATTGTGGATTCATCTGTTTCCAGCTACAACATTACCTGCTCCCAGCTCAGCTTCCAGCAGAGTACAGCTTCCCTTAAAGGGCCGGTGTCCTTTCTACACTTTACCACTCTCCACCGGTATTATTATTTCTCCGCTCTCAAGTTCTACATTTCAGTTCATATTTCATCGCTCCCAAGTTCATTTATTATTTAACTGGTTCCAGCCAGTATCCACTCCGTGCTAACAACAGTCTGGTTCCAGCCAGTATCCACAGCAGCTGTTTTATCTTCAGCAACCCAGCTTTTCCTGGAACACCAGCTGGCACAATCCTGGGTTATCTCCATTGCTACAGTCGGGCCTGGTAAGGACTTTCCATCTAGAAGATCATAAGAACTATCTCACACTACCAGTGCCCTGTGGCTCCTGCCATCCTGTAGTACCCAGGAACTGTATTTATTCTTTGCTGACTTTTACGTTTTCTTTTACTGCTGCTGTGTTGCGGAGTTGTCATAATAAACATCATTGACTTTTATCCAAGTTGTCGTGGTCACGCCTTCGGGCAGTTATTATTCATGTTACTTACATGTCCAGGGGTCTGATACAACCTCCCAGGTTCCGGTACATCTCAGCCCCTACAACTGAGGCTGCCTCCCGTCAGCTCAGGCCCTCAGTTGTGACAGAGGTTGGACAAATCTGAGGCTCAGAACCAAGCATGGAGACAATCCATGGGAGATGTTTTGTCACAATCTCAGACCCCCTCAGGGTCCCAGAAACGTTCATTTACCCAGATAGCAGACACAGATACCGACACGGATTCCGACTCCAGTGTCGACTATAATGATGCCAAGTTACATCCTAAGGTGGCTAAGAGTATTCAGTACATGATTGTGGCAATAAAAGAAGACCCCGCTGTCCCTGAGACAAGGGTCTGTATGTTTAAGGGAAAGAAACCTGAGGTAACGTTTCCTCCCTCTCATGAACTGAACGCTCTTTTTGAAAAAGCTTGGGAATCTCCTGACAAGAGACTATTGATTCCCAGGAGGATTTCTATGGCGTATCCATTTCCCTCGGTGGATAGGTTACGGTGGGAATCCTCCCCTACGGTGGACAAAGCCCTGGCGCGTTTGTCCAAGAAGGTGGCGCTACCGTCCCCGGACACGGCAGCACTTAAAGATCCTGACGATCGTAAGCAGGAAACTACCTTGAAGTCTATTTCTGCTGCGGGGTACACTGGGCTCCACAAGTCTGGACAATGGAATGTAGAGTAGGATCTTGATCCGAGGCACCAACAGACTCAAAGCTTTGACTGTTCCCAGAATGCACAGCGCCGCCTCCTATATCACCCCGCCTCCAAGCACAGGAGCTCAGTTTTGTTAGTTGGTGCTGCAGTAAGCAGGCACTTAACAGAGGGGCTGCTCCATGCAGCCCTAATAAAGGCTTTTTTTCTGAGAAAAAGTGAAGTCTTCAGGGCAGCAGCAGTGGTAAATAAATGTCTGGTGACATTCTCTGCTGCGGCTCCAGCTCTCCCCAGCGGCGTTGTACACTCCCGAGCCCTGGTTGCCGGGTACCTACAGCGGAGGCTCCGGTTTACTTCACGTTAGGCACACACGGCTGGGGCTCTCCAGGATCGCGTGGCCGCGCTTCGGGAGGTGGTAAGTGGGTCCCGCTCGCGGGACCCGGTCTTTATCGCGATCCGGCGCGGTCAGTGGGAGGCGGGCCGCGCGCGCTGGCGGTGGACACTGTGGATACAGGCGATCCCACTAGATCACCAGGACATGGGCGCAGGTCAGGTTTTCCCTCAAAACCGATTTTAATATCGCCGTCAGTACCCGGTGGTTTTGCCAGCAAGGGGGATAAGGCTTAGACCTGAAGCCCCTCCCCCAGCCCCAGGGCGCCATTTCCAGCAAGTTTTCCCGCCCTGGAGCTGCATCTCTGTCTTTTCCTCAATCCCTGTCAGTGTCTGCGGCGCCATTACTCCTCAGTTCACTGTTCCTGGGACTGCTTGGGCAAATCCTCCTATGTAAAGCCGCCTGGTTGTCAGCGCTGTGCCTTTACATGACACTTAAGTATTCTACCTGCCTTTTTAGTCAGTGCTAGTTAAGAAAGAGTGCATTTAGTCAGGGGTTTATAGTACAATTACCCTGTGATATACATCCAGTTCTTACTGTGTAGTGTTATATCTATTGACTATATAGCTGTACAAGCTAGTCCAGTGCAGTATTATTGTCTGTAATAACCTCTGACAGTAAAGAGAAAAGAAGACTCTTTTGTGGGCGCACTCTTAACTTTAAATAATTAGTAATTAGTCAAAATAGATTAAAATTCAAATTTATTAATGCAACAAAATTAAGATAATAAGTGGTTCGTAAAGAGAATAATGGTCAAAAGGATAATAATATATACAAGTAGCACAAAGTGCTGATACAAGATATGAACTGATTTCCGGCTGACGGAAGAGATTCTGAATAATTATAAAATAATTAGCTTATAAGCGGTACGTTCTACTAATAAACAAAACACAATTTTATGTTCCCTGTCAGAATATAATTGATACAAATGATATTAGTTATTAATATACGTGATATTGTTATTACAAATAATGATGTAATCTGGATGCTGGTTATTCTGATAGGTAGTATAAGGGTGGAAAGTCAGATGGCAGTGTGAATCTTCTGTCAGTGTTAGACACTGTATGCGCTGAACCAATGAGCTCTACTACACTGAGTATTCCTCAATGGTCACCCGCTTGAGTACTGACCCAGCCCAACACTGTTTAGCTTCCGAGATCAGACGGCTTCGGGCGTTTCCAGTGTGGTATGATAGTAGAGGGAATAAGCAATGATTGGAAGCTCTGGAATCACTGATGAGAGTTCACGAATTCACATAGTTATTCAGGACAGATGTCAGAGATAGGAGAAATCAGATGGATCTGCTGCCAATGTTAGACAGCGACGTTGCCCTGAATCAATGGTGAGAGTCCATGAAATAAAGAAAAGAAAGAAATAAGGATGATGCTGGCTAGAATATAATCAAATGTTGTCTAAGTATAGGATGTCTCAAATAGGACAAAAGACCACATTTTTGAAAAAGATACCAATGTAACCAGCAGAGTATATAAAGTATCCAACTTAAGGATGTAAATGAAAGGAAGCAGAAACAAATGACAAGGCAACTGTAACCAAATTATAGTAGTGTATGCTGACTAGAACAGGTCTACTGGGGTTTTGATTAAATCACTGCCAATATCATAATACTTGTACAATGACTGGAACATTGGGATATAAAGAACAATGCATGTAACTGATATTAATGTGGCTGAAAATGCTAGAAAAATAGCTTATTGCCTGGAATGCTGAGAATATACCTCATGCAAACAAAAAGAATAAGGAATTGTTCATACAAATAGGTGAGATCCACTGTATAGCCAGTGCGGGCCACTGACTGCCAATTTACACCATGTAAACAAATGTGCGAATGTGAAAAAAGAGAAAAGGACTGATATTACCCGCGCTGGGTTAAGGGGTGGAATACCCCTCATATTGTCCTGTAGACCGTCTTATTTGTATGGGTGCCGCTGGCTTTCTGAAACCCCTGGTGTCTCGGTACGTTATAGAGTCCAGAGATCAAGGTCTTCCTAGATCTGGTATCGAGAGAATTCGATGTAATCCAAACAAATTCCAAGAAAAGATGCCTCACCAAAAATCTTAAATATAGAGAGAGACTTGCACTCAAAGAAATCCAGTCATGGAAGGATATAGTTCTTAAGCCCTCTGATAAAGGGGGCAATATTGTAATATGGCCTGTCTCCATGTACGAAGAAGAAGCACGAAGACAACTCCTGGACACCTCGTGCTATCTGAAATTACCACTCAATCCGACAGGTAAATTCCACAGACAGTACATGCATATGATCGAAGAAGCATCAGCTCTAGGAACCATTACACAACAAGAGGTTAAATATCTCACAGTTGTCAATCCCAAAGTACCCACGTTTTATCTCCTACCAAAGGTACACAAGAACATCAAGAAACCACCAGGTAGACCTATTGTTTCGGGAAATGGGGGACTATTGGAGATCCCTAGCAAATTCTTGGATTTACATCTCAGGGAACATGTTTTGACATTACCCTCCTATCTAAGAGATACGTCTGACTTATTACGTAAGTTACATGATATCTGTTTAGATAGAGATTGTATTCTAGTCACCTTGGATGTTGAGGCCCTATACAGTAGTATTTCTCATCAACAGGGTGTACAAGCAACCAAGTTCTTTCTGGATATGAAAGAAAAAAATGATTTCAATGATTTTCTCTGTGAAATGTTGAGCTTCGTTCTTAATAAGAATTTTTTCACATTTGGGGATCAAGTTTTCCAGCAGATCCGAGGGACAGCGATGGGAGCGGCCTGTGCTCCCACGTATGCTAATCTGTTCCTCGGCTGGTGGGAACAAACTATTGTGTTTAGTGATGAGAATCAGAAATACACACACCACATTTTAAATTGGCTCAGATTCATAGATGATATTCTTGTGATCTGGGACAGCGACGAACAACTTCTATTTGACTTTATAAATCTACTGAACGATAACAGTCTTAACATCTTTTTGACCCATACGATAAGTAAAGAAATGGTATCTTTTTTAGACCTCAATATTTACAAAACTGCCAATGGAACCCTGGCTACAGAGCTGTATCGAAAGGATACAGCTACCAACAGTATTCTGTGTCAGACCAGATCACATTTTTCGCCCACTGTCGAGAATATTCCCAAAGGGGAATTTCTCAGACTCAGACGTAACTGTACAGAGGACAGTGTATACAAACAGAAAAGTCAGGAACTTGCAACCCGACTACAAGCACGAGGATACAGTAAACGTTCTTTGAAAAGAGCTCAGAAAGCTGTTCTCAAAATAAAAAGAGATGCTTTAATCTTTCAGGACAAACTGAAGGAGGAGAAAGATTAAACTAAAATCCGGTTTGTAGGTACCTTTTGCCCAGAATGGCGTCAGATCAAAAACGCAATTCATAAACATTTACCAGTTCTGCACCTTGACGCAGATCTGTCACCTATACTGGATTCTACGCTCCAAATTAGCTGGAGGAGATCAAACAATGTGAAGGACATGCTCGTTCAGAGCCACTTTACACGCAATCCCACCAAAACCAGCAATATAACAGGGTCCTTTCCCTGTGGGCAGTGCAAAGCCTGCCCCCAGATCCAGATTACAGATAAAGTCACAGATAGATTGGGTTGTGATATCCCAATACGACATTTCTTTAATTGTAACACTGAAGGATTGGTCTACTGTTTAATCTGTAGCTGCAACCAACGCTACATCGGTATGACCACGAGGAAATTTAAAACCCGAATTTTTGAACACATGGGCAACATCAGAAATGCCTCATCTGATTTACAGAAAGGCAAAAAATTGACATCGGTAGCAAGGCATTTTCATGCTCAACACCAGGATTCCCCGTGTGAAATGCGAGCGTTTGGTCTCGACAGAGTACACCTAGGCATACGTGGGGGCGATTTAAGCAAAGAACTTATCAAGAAAGAAAGTGAATGGACCTTCAAGCTGGGAGGATTAAAACCAGCAGGTTTAAACGAGTATATCAACTACAGTGTATTCTTATGACACGGACACTGACGAAACAATTTGGCCACACCTCCCAACTAGGTTTTGATACTTCCAGTCAACCGGCACACGGTTCGACGTTATATGTACTCTTCACATAATAGGCCACTCGGTAGTAGGATACCTTATCACATTCCTTCCTACACACATTCGCTCCCTCTTACACACGAATTAACACCTAATTTTATTTATTTTTCCACCTTTTACCTCCCACATATATTTATCAGACACCACTACCACCAATGCACTTACCCACAATTCTCTCAACACCTGTTTATTAACATACCCTATATCACTAATATTGCCTAACTCATTTCTGTCTTCACGGTGTCCCCGTTTCAATAGTCTTCATGACTAAAAACATCAATTAACCCTAGCCCGCACTATACTCCTTCATTTCCCAGCCTATATCAATTTTCCTTCCATTTACCTTTTCCACTGGTGAATTAATACAAGCATTTACTCATACACAAACAACCTACATTTTCAGTTTCTGGAGGGGAATATTAAAGTAGTTTTTTCTCCTTTTACTTTCTTTTCTTCTTTTTTTCCCTTTTCATTACACCAAGCTATGGGCAATAAATATATATTTATGTCAGTTTCAAACTAATGTGTGGTAATAACAATACTGATCAGTGCCCATGACCCCTATGTCTTTGATACCCATGTGAACCTTCTAGCATCGTATGCATGCTCCACACAATTAGTGTTTATTTTACTAACATTGTAAACTATGTAAATTAATTAATTTATTATTATTTTTACATAATACTGTTGACAACCAACAGCAGCGTAAATCGATCCAATCAACACTATTCACTGAGGGCATACCTTAGTATTAATTTAATCAACGTTAATAATGTGTCACAATTTCAGCTGATCACAGCTACATTACTGAGTCAACAATCGACAATACAGTGTGACAGTCTAATAGCTGTAAATTAGGCCACTTGTTAGTTCTATTAATTACCTAAGTCTGTTTGGAATCATGATCACAGACAATCTACCAAATAATCCAGGCAGATAATAGGTAATAGACATTTCTTGTAATTATCTGTCCAATAGGCTCATTAACTTAGCAATCAGTGTCCTTCACACACATTTTTTACATTTTTTTCATTTCTTTCATTTTTTTCATTTCATTCATCAATTTTTTCATTTTCATTATGTCGCTTTACTCATTTATTTATTTATTTATTCATTTATATATTTGCAGTGACAAATACATTATCTCTCATCACCATATCCAAACTGAGCTTTGCAGTTTTTTGGCTATTATTATTTACAAACTATAGTTATAAAATAATATTACTAATTGGTTGTGTTTTAAAATCCCTCTGTTTCTTTTATTTTTTCATATGAACCATGGCTTCTCCGGCTAATCAACAATTGATTCAGTGTAATCTGCAATTTATCCGGAGGATTAGAATCATATGATCCCAGCAGCGAATTAATAGGACACACACACGCCCGTTTGATTGGATGATCCTGATGAATTTGCTCTTTAAAACACAGCTGGGATCCTGACCACAACAGGAAGTGATCAAGCCCGGTGGACGGGTGAAACGCGTCTTCCGACATCACCCTTTCTTCTTTTTCGGCTGACCGGAGTCACGGACGTTCACACCCGCCTGTGCCATGCGCTTCTTCTAACCTCCCCGTCTCTGAACTGCTGGAAGCAGCGGACGGCTTCCAGCACCCGCCGGACGCTCACACCTGCCTGTGCTATGTGCCTCTTTTGACCGCCCCGGCATTTGAACTGCTGGAAGCAGCGGACGGCTTCCCGTACTCGCCGGGGTTACTACCAGGCTGGCAGCGCACATTTACTCTATAACGTACCGAGACACCAGGGGTTTCAGAAAGCCAGCGGCACCCATACAAATAAGACGGTCTACAGGACAATATAAGGGGTATTCCACCCCTTAACCCAGCGCGGGTAATATCAGTCCTTTTCTCTTTTTTCACCTTCACACATTTGTTTATATGGTGTAAATTGGCAGTCAGTGGCCCGCACTGGCTATACAGTGGATCTCACCTATTTGTATGAACAATTCCTTATTCTTTTTGTTTGCATGAGGTATATTCTCAGCATTCCAGGCAATAAGCTATTTTTCTAGCATTTTCAGCCACATTAATATCAGTTACATGCATTGTTCTTTATATCCCAATGTTCCAGTCATTGTACAAGTATTATGAT
Organism: Pseudophryne corroboree; assembly: GCF_028390025.1. Lineage (NCBI taxonomy): Eukaryota > Metazoa > Chordata > Amphibia > Anura > Myobatrachidae > Pseudophryne > Pseudophryne corroboree. Next base: position 227,073,741 of record NC_086450.1, read on the forward strand.
ATTGGCAGTGATTTAATCAAAACCCCAATAGACCTGTTCTAGTCAGCATACACTAATATAATTTGGTTACAGTTGCCTTGTCATTTGTTTCTGCTTCCTTTCATTCACATCCCTAAGTTGGATACTTTATATACTCTGCTGGTTACATTGGTATCTTTTTAAAAAATTTGGTCTTTTGTCCTATTTGAGACATCCTATACTTGGACAACATTTGATTATATTCTAGCCAGCATCATCCTTATTTCTTTCTTTTTTTTATTTCATGGACTCTCACCATTGATTCAGGGCAACGTCCCTGTCTAACATTGGCAGCAGATCCATCTGATTTCTCCTATCTCTGACATCTGTCCTGAATAACTATGTGAATTCGTGAACTCTCATCAGTGATTCCAGAGCTTCCAATCATTGCTTATTCCCTCTACTATCATACCACACTGGAAACGCCCGAAGCCGTCTGATCTCGGAAGCTAAACAGTGTTGGGCTGGGTCAGTACTCAAGCGGGTGACCATTGAGGAATACTCAGTGTAGTAGAGCTCATTGGTTCAGCGCATACATCATTATTTGTAATAACAATATCACGTATATTAATAACTAATATCATTTGTATCAATTATATTCTGACAGGGAACATAAAATTGTGTTTTGTTTATTAGTAGAACGTACCGCTTATAAGCTAATTATTTTATAATTATTCAGAATCTCTTCCGTCAGCCGGAAATCAGTTCATATCTTGTATCAGCACTTTGTGCTACTTGTATATATTATTATCCTTTTGACCATTATTCTCTTTACGAACCACTTATTATCTTAATTTTGTTGCATTGATAAATTTGAATTTTAATCTATTTTGACTAATTACTAATTATTTAAAGTTAAGAGTGCGCCCACAAAAGAGTCTTCTTTTCTCTTTACTGTCTCATGTTCTCATACTGACTCAGGGTGCACCACCAAGCAATAATAGAATTAGAAAACATTGTTTTCTGGCAATTATTTGATTTTGGTTTCAGAATATCACTAATTTATACCTACTATATAACCTGTGCGGTATTCCCTCCCTTTCCTGTAATAACCTCTGCATTGTACAAACTGTGACTATTTGTGTGTGCATTGATAGCTGAGTGGTGTCCATTTCGTGTCTTTCACTCAACTTGCTATCCCTATATTCCATAACCTGAGGGGGCTTGGTGCGTCAGGTGTTATTTAATATAGGATTTTCACAAAGATATACTGTATTACGTATTTTTCTCTGTGATTTAGTCACCATATCTCTCCTTTATCTCTGCTGGTGCTGACGACACTGCGCAGGGGTTTGGGTTTGGGATATAGTGCTGCTAATAATTGTACTGTGTTACCTCATACTGCAAGTTATATCATGTCTGCTTCTGAGGGTAACGGTTCTGGGGCTGAGCACACTGTCGGTGTTGCCGCAGTCACAGACCCATATGAGGAGAATATAGCAGCTGTGGGCTCTGGTTCTGGGGGCTCTTTGCCCCCCAGTGGGACTGTGGCAACAGAGGCACATACTGACCCTCCGTGGGCCGCTTTGTCCACGCTTCTACATACGCTAGTTCACAAACTAACACCCCCTATGGGACCCCCAATGCCTGTACAGCCGTATGTGGTCCCTGCAGCTAACCCGCCGTGGGCGGATGATTTATCTGCTCAATTAAAGAAGTTGAACCAGTCCCTGACTACTAAAAAGTCTGACCAACGCCTAAGTCCAAGAGGTCCTCTAATCGAGCGCTCGTCTCCTCACAATCCACTGCTGTCACCGACACCTCGTCTGATGAAGACAGCACATACACTGACCCCACAGGTTCTTACTCAGATACGGCTGATGGGGAGGGTAGTTCACATGTGGATGGTCCTGATCTTTTGGAGGCTATTAAATTAATTCTGCAGATTACGGATGATCCCGAGCCATCCATTCCTCCTAAGAAACCAGATAGGTTCAAACGTCAGAAGGTGGTTAAGCAGGTTTTACCTCACTCTGACAACTTATTGGATATACGTCAGGAACCCTGGGATAGCCCGGGTACAAAGTTTGTGCCTCAAAAGAAGATGCTGGCTCGCTATCCCCTCGCGCCAGAGCTGTCTAAGAATTGGGAAACACCTCCTCCAGTAGACTCACATGTGGCTAGGATGGTGGTTTCCTCAGCTCTACCTGTCACTACCGTCACGTCTATAAAAGAGGCGACGGATAAACGTGTCGAGGGTTGTATGAAAGCGATTTACACCCTCACGGGTGCTGCACAAAGGCCCACCATTGCATCTACATGGGCTGCAGAGGCTATTGAAGCATGGGCCTTGGAGTTAGAAGCTGAAATCTCCTCTGACCATGCTAGACAATGCTTGTCATATATTGTCACAGCTTCTCGCTATATTAAAGAGGCGGCTTCTGATGCCGGTATCCAAGCAGCCAAGGCCTCTACTACGTCACTCCTGGCTCGCCGGATATTGTGGCTGAGATCCTGGTCTGTGGATCTGGACTCTAGAAAAACCCTGGAGGTACTCAGTTTCAAGGGAGATATTCTGTTTGGGGAGGACTTAAATAAGATAGTGGCTGACTTGGCTACTGCCAAAACTGCCTGTCTGCCTAATACAGCTCCTTCTGTGTCGAAGACCAAAGGCACGTCCTTTCGCCCCTTTCATCCTTCAGGTAAAGCAAAAGGTCAGGCGTACCATAAGCAGGCCCGCCCTTCCAAACCTGGTAAGCCGAAGCCCAAAAGAACCTGGGCTGCCCGTCAGCCAGCTGCCAAGACTGATAAGCCTGCTGTATGACGGGGCGGGCCTCCCCCTGGGGGAACCCAGGGTGGGGGGCCGGCTTCTAGGATATACCCAGGAATGGTTGAAGACCGCTTCAGATGCCTGGGTACGGGAAGTCGTCACTCGAGGTTACGCCATAGCCTTCAAAAACCGACCCTCTGATCGATTTTGCCAAACAGATTTCCCGTCGGACCAGATAAAGGCAAACACTCTACATTCGGTGGGACAGACCCTCCTGGATACAGGAGTCGTAGTACAGGTGCCTCTTGCTCAGAGGGGCCGGGGGTACTATTCTCTGCTGTTTCTAGTCCCGAAACCGAATGGGTCCTCCCGGCCCATTCTCAACCTGAAGGCACTGAACAGGTTTGTGAAGGTATCCAAGTTCCGTATGGAAACCCTTTGCTCTATAGTTCTGGCCTTGGAACCTGGGGACTACATGGTCTCCCTGGACATACAGGATGCTTACCTGCATATTCCTATAGCAGTGTCACATCAACAATACCTGAGGTTCGCTATTGGCAACCTACATTACCGGTTTCGGGCGTTATCTTTTGGTTTAACAACGGCACCGCGAGTCTTCACCAAAGTTATGGTGGTGATGACGGTGGTACTCCGCCGTCAAGGGGTCACGATACTGCCATATCTGGACGACTTGTTAATCCTGTCAAATTCCCCAGATCTTCTCCTGCGTCATCTGGACATGACGGTCCAGTTTCTTCAAGGCCACGGGTGGCTTATCAACTGGAAGAAATCCTCCCTGGTCCCTGCTCAGAGCATGGTGCACCTGGGAGCGCTGTTGGACACTCACAACCAGAAGTTGCTCTTGTCTCAGGAGAAAGTCCTGAAGCTTCAGGACGGGATTCGTTGCTTCCTTTCTCATCCGCAAGTGTCGATACATTCGGCAGTGCAGGTGCTGGGCCTCATGGTCTCGGCATTCGACATGGTGGAGTATGCTCAATTTCATTCTCGCCCCCTCCAGAGGCTGATCTTAGCCAAGTGGGACGGCCTGCTTCACCGGATCAGGTCTCATATGATCTCATTGACTCCGGAGGTCCGTCTGTCGCTGCTCTGGTGGCTCCAGGACGAACAATTATGCAGGGGCCTTCCCTTCTGGATATCCAACTGGGTCCTGTTGACGACACATGCCAGTCTGAGGGGTTGGGGCGCGGTGCTGGAGCAACACTCCTTGCAGGGTCGGTGGACCAAGGAGGAATCTCTCCTCTCGATCAACAATCTGGAATAGCGGGCGGTCTTCAATGCGTTGAATCTAGCCCAGCATTTGATTCAGAACCGGCCTGTTCAAGTACAGTTGGACAACGCCACCACAGTGGCTTACATAAATCATCAAGGCGGCACTCGAAGCCGTCTGGCAATGAAGGAAGTCTCACGGATTCTACGTTGGACAGAACGCCATCTACCGGCAATATCGTCAATATTCATTCCGGGAGTCCTGAATTGGGAAACGGACTTTCTCAGTCGACAGGACGTACATGCCGGCGAGTGGGGCCTCCATCCAGAAGTGTTTCAACTCCTCATGGAAAGGTGGGGTCTTCCAGATGTGGATCTGATGGCGTCTCGACACAATCACAAGGTTCCGGTCTTCGGAGCAAGGACAAGAGATCCTCAAACAGAATTCGTGGATGCGTTGGCGGTGCCGTGAAGGTTTCGGCTGCCGTACGTGTTCCCTCCGGTGTCACTCCTGCCCAGGGTAATTTGGCAGTTCAAGCAAGAAAATGGAATCTGCTTCTCATAACTCCGGCGTGGCCCAGACGGCACTGATTCTCAGACCTGCAAGGTCTATCATCAGAGCGTCCACTTAAACTTCCACAACGCCCAGACCTCCTCGTTCAGGGCCCTTGTGTCTACCAGGACCTAGCCCGGCTATTTTTGACGGCGTGGCTCTTCAAGCTTCCGTCTTGAGGGCTAAGGGTTTTTCTGAAGAGGTCATTAAAATTATGTTGCGGGCCAGGAAACCGGCTTCTGCTCGGATTTACCATAGGGTCTGGCATTCATACTTTGTTTGGTGCGCATCTCACAATTATGACGCTTCCAAGTTTAGTACAGCCAAACTTTTGGCTTTTCTGCAGCAGGGCCTAGATTTAGGCCTGCGTCTGGCCTCCCTCACGGTTCATATTTCTGCCTTGTCGGTGTGGTTTCAGAGAAAAATTGCAACTTTACCTGATGTTCATACTTTCACTCAGGTGTGTTGCGTATCCAACCTCCCTATGTCCCGTCTGTGGCTCCTTGGGACTTGTCGGTGGTTTTGGAGGCGTTGCAGGAGCCTCCATTTGAACCTCTTGGTTCAGCTGACCTTAAGTGGCTTTCCCTTAAGGTGGTGTTCTTGCTGGCTATTGCCTCTGCTAGAACAGTGTCGGATCTGGGTGCCTTGTCTTGTAGTTCCCCATATCTGATTTTTCACCGTGACCGGGCGGTTCTTAGGACTCGTCCCGGATATTTACCTAAGGTGGTTTCTTTGTTCCACCTTAATCAGGAGATTGTGGTTCCAGCCTTTTGTCTCTCCTGATTTGTCTCCCAAAGAGCGGTCTTTGGATGTGGTACGGGCTCTCCGTATCTATGTGAAGAGAACTGCTTCTATTCGAAAATCTGATTCTCTCTTTGTTTTGTTTGGATTTCACAAACGTGGCTAGCCTGCTCACAATCAGACTCTGGCCAGATGGATTAGAATGGTGATTGCACATGCTTATGTGCAGGCTGGTCTGTCAGCTCCTGCTCACATTACGGCCCATTCTACTCGGTCTGTTGGACCTTCTTGGGCAGCCCAACGTGGTGCGACCCTTGAACATTTGTGCAAGTCGGCTACGTGGTCCTCCGGGAACACGTTCATAAGGTTCTATGCCTTCGATACTGCCGCTTCCTTTGGACGCCGGGTTCTTGTGCCCGCTACAGTGCGTCCCCTCCCATAAGGAACTGCTTTAGGACATCCCATTGTCCAGACTTGTGGAGCCCAGTGTACCCCGCAGCAGAAAACGAGTTTTATGGTAACAACTTACCTTTGTTAAAACTCTTTCTGCGAGGTACTCTGGGCTCCACAGGGCGCCCTCCCTGACGCACTTAGCTTCTTTGGGTTCATTTGGCATTAGCCGCTGACACTTCTCTTGTCGTGAGAGTGTGGTGTATGTGGCTACTAACCGTTGTCGTCTCTTTTCCTGCTACTGCATTGGGCTGGTTAACTAAAACTGAGCTCCTGTGCTGGGAGGCGGGGTGATATAGGAGGCGGCGCTGTGCATTCTGGAAACAGTCAAAGCTTTGAGTCTGTTGGTGCCTCGGATCAAGATCCTACTCTGCACCCCATTGTCCAGACTTGTGGAGCCCAGTGTACCTTGCAGAAAGAGTTTTAACAAAGGTAAGTTCTTACCATAAAACTCGTTTTATGTCACTACGGGTACGCTGCTCAGGCTGGCCGTGGCATCGGCATGGGTGAGTAGCGCTATTGAAAAGTGGGCAGATAACTTGTCATCTGAAATAGACACCCTGGATAGGGAAAGCGTGCTTTTGACGCTGGGTCACATCAGGGACGCAGCAATCTATCTAAAGGACGCTGCGAGAGATATTGGCCTCTTGGCTTCCCAGGCCAATGCCATGGCAATCTCAGCTAGGAGGGCGTTGTGGACGCATCAATGGAACTCATCCCAAAGGTGATAAGGATCATAAGAAGAACAAGGGTTCAGGCGATGCTCGTTGTTCCATATTGGCCACGGAGGGCTTGGTATCCAGATCTTCAGGAATTACTCATAGGAGATCCCTGGCCTCTTCCTCTAAGAGAGGATCTATTACAGCAGGGGCCGTGCGTGTTCCAAGACTTACAGCGGTTACGTTTGACGGCATGGCGGTTGAACGCCAAATCCTAGCTCGAAAGGGTATTCCCGGAGAGGTCATCCCCACTCTACTGAAAGCTAGAAAGGAGGTAACGGCGAAGCATTACCATCGTATTTGGAGAAAATATGTGTCTTGGTGCGAATCCAAGAAGGCGCCTACGGAAGAATTTCAGCTGGGTCGTTTTCTCCATTTTTTGCAAGCTGGTGTGGATGCGGGCCTTAAGTTAGGCTCCATTAAAGTGCAGATCTCGGCCATTATCTATTTTCTTTCAAAAGGAATTGGCCTCGCTTCCAGAAGTACAGACTTTCGTGAAGGGCGTGCTGCACATCCAGCCTCCATTTGTGCCCCCAGTGGCACCATGGGACCTTAACGTGGTGTTACAGTTCTTTACGTCACATTGGTTTGAACATTTACAAAAGGTTGAGTTGAAATTTCTAACTTGGAAAGTGGTCATGCTGTTGGCCTTGGCGTCTGCAAGGCGGTTGTCAGAGTTGGCGGCTTTGTCTCACAAAAGCCCCTACTTGGTTTTCCATGTAGATAGAGCAGAATTGAGGACTCGTCAACAATTTCTCCCAAAGGTGGTTTCTTCGTTTCACATAAACCAACCTTTTGTGGTGCCTGTGGCTACTGAAGCCTTGGCTGAGTCATAGTCTCTTGATGTGGTCAGAGCTTTGAAAATGTATGTAGCCAGAACGGCTCGTATTAGGAAAGCAGAGGCGCTGTTTGTCCTGTATGCTTCCAACAAGGTTGGGGCTCCTGCTTCTAAGCAAACTATTCTGTGCTGGATCTGTAATACGATTCAGCATGCTCATTCTACGGCTGGATTGCCGTTACCGAAATCGGTGAAGGCCCGTTCCACTAGAAGGGTGGGCTCGTCTTGGGCCACTGCCCGGGGTGTCTCGGCGTTACAACTTTGACGAGCAGCTACTTGGTCGGGTTCAAACACTTTTGCAAAATTCTACAAGTTTGATACCCTGGCTGATGAGGACCTCATGTTTGCTCAATCGGTGCTGCAGAGTCATCCGCACTCTCCCGCCCGGTCTGGAGCTTTGGTATAAACCCCATGGACCTTTTGGAGTCCCCAGCATCCTCTAGGACGTAGGAGAAAATAGGATTTTAATATCTACCGGTAAATCCTTTTCTCTTAGTCAGTAGAGGATGCTGGGCGCCAGTCCCAGTGCGGACTTTTTTCTGCAGTACTTGTTAATGGTTATTGCTTTTGTTACACAAAGGTTGTGTTTCGGTTAAGGTCAGCCTGTTGCTGATCTCTTTGGTTCACGCTGTTACCTGGTTTTAGTTAAATGCCATGTTGTACGGTGTGTTGTGGTGTGAGCTGGTATGTATCTCACCCTTAGTTTAACAAAATCCTTTTCCTCGAAATGTCCGTCTCCTCTGGGCACAGTTTCTGTAACTGAGGTCTGAAGGAGGGGCATAGAGGGAGGTGCCAGTTCACGCCCATTAAAGTCTTAAAGTGCCCATGTCTCCTGCGGATCCCGTCTATACTCCATGGTCCTTTTGGAGTCCCCAGCATCCTCTATGGACTAAGCGAAAAGGATTTACCGGTAGGTATTAAAATCCTATTTTATCCTGAGTTACCTCTAGGAAAATATGACAATAAATGAACAAACTTTGACACTTTTTTTAGGGAATTGCCATCCAGAATGGTGTGAGTGCTGTATATATACATATCAATGTTTCATGTGTATATCAGCCAAAGCATGAGTGAGAATCTGTTTTTTCTCTGAAAATAAAGGTTCCGGCAATCAGCCGGGAGCCACAATAGTAAAGTAGTTTTTCTGGCATTAATAAAATTCACCGGGTAACTAATATTTCCTTGGTCCAGCAGCTTCAGGCTATAAATAAACAAGATTTCATTAGTTGGTGAAGGTCACTGAATTCATACAGGGGGCAATACAGCTGGAAAATAGGTCAAGGGGACATCACATCTGTTTCTGGAAGGGGAGCATTGGGGAATCAAGGATGAACACAGACTGTAAGAGAGACCTCTGCCTCCCATTACATTACTGTCAGACATTAGTGCCAGACATTTTTTCTTTATCTCTTATTGCCTTTTGACTGCTGATTATTCATTATTTCTAGTCTGAGCTCATTTAAAGAAGAACTGCCTTACAGTTAAATTAGTATTAAAGTAATTCCTATTGGCAGAAAAGAGAAACAAATTTTAAGTAAAATGTCCTTCTTAGGGGAACTTTTTGGGTCCTGCTGCTGAGTCCTGGTGGCCTTTACCATGTTTTAATAATTACAGGTGGACAGTCAGCAGATATTCATGTATTTCTACCCTTGTGGTTGTAATCACGCACAGACCCTTTGTGCTTCATTCCAGTGGGCAAGCATCCCTGTCAGAAGCCAGCATATCTTTGTTATTCATCAGCTAACAGTGAAAATTACTGTAATGCTGCGGACATAGGTGGTTATTCAGGATGCATCGCTAATTGATGCGACCGCAATAACCTTGGCTGCGCTTGCGATCTGATTGTATTGGCTGCGAACGCTTCTGTCTGATTGACAGGCAGAGGCGTTTTTGCGGGGTGGGTGGTGGGCGGCATGTCGAAAACGGGGAAGGGTCGGCTGCGTTTTCGAAGCAGTTGCATGATGTCACATGCAGCCACTCCAATCAAGATAATGGACGCGCACCGCCTGCATACGCAGCCTAGCTACGGCCGCAGGGGGTCGTCCACAGTTGCTGTGACCGTAATTGAATTGCGGTCGCAGCCACTGGATAGGCCATTCTGCATGCTGGGCAGCCTTGTCCTGGACGGATTTTTAGCAGTATTTGCAGTCTGTACTGAATAGCCCCTATAGCTCCTGCGTAATATGTTTGATGACTGGCGGAGTGGAGATGCATCTAAAAACATATAAAAGAATTTGGAAAGTAGTAATGAAATTTAAAAAAAAACCCACATAAATGAACATTAGTTTGCATATAGTATATTACTGATAATAACATCTAAAATCTGATAGGTCATAAGTATTTAAATGATTTAGGTTGTCCTCTGTGTACAAATCCAGCTTATATCCCATTATGACAGTATGCATTGTTGTCTTGATGTGATAATGTGTTCCTGAATACTTACAAATTATAAATATCCTCTTATTAGTTGACCGCTTGTATTCCAGTCCATCATTTTAATTTTGTAAAGGCCAATCCTTGTGTGGCATCCAATTTGTGCTGTACCAGAAGTCTCAGTGGTGGATTTCCGACTAGATATGCGAGTTATGTGCCTAGGGGTGACACTTGTTGGGGTGGGGGGAGCAGCATGCTCACTTGATGAGCGCCCGGCTCGGCTGATGGCCAGGTGATGCTTTATTTGGTGTTGTCATTATGACTTATTTTTTTTATTTTGTAACTGGTGAGTGAGGAGTAAAGTGCGGTGGTGGAGGGGGGTGAGGTTGGTGCTGCTTTGACAGTTGAGAGGCCCCAACATGAAGGGGGCAGTGACATGATGGGGGCGACCGATAATGTTGTGCCGGAGGGCGGCCTGACCTCTAAATTCGCCCCTGCAGACACAAGTTAGTGAGCCATGGCCAGGGTAAACCTGAGGCACCCATAGTTATTTTATGTACGTAATCCCTCAAAAGAGTACCAGAAATCTGATTATATTGAAATATAAGACCAGTGTGCGACTTATTCTCAGTGCTCTTAACGTTTCATTCTCTATTTTCCATTTAAAGGTTGAAGATCGTAAAAATTTCATTCAAGTGCAAACAGTTTTTTATTCAGCTAAGGAAAGAACTGGTAAGTTATATACAGGAGACTTGTTTATACTATTTATCCTGTAAAGCTATTGTGGGCAGAATGAGGCCTCATTTCCTGTGTATACAAAACAGAAAGACATTTGCTATCAGCGCTAACAATAATACACTGCAATCTGTGTGTATCCAGCAAATAAAACAGAGTAGATATGGTCATATGTTGATCAAAACATTTAAGCTTGCAGCCCATAGTCAAGCCCAATATTCTGCAAGTCCCTGTACAGGGATGGCCTGTGAGCCACACTCTACTAGGCCGTTTATAGCCTTAATGAAAGCTACCGTGATAGCACTAGGCAAATATTTTGAAACAGAAAAGAAACTTGCCTGCGCTCAGTTTTATCTATATTGTACATGGTGTCAGCAGCATGGCAATATTAATGCCATAGATGTATACAAAACAGAAAGACATTTGCTATCGGCGCTAACAATAATATGCTGCAAATCTGTTTGTACTGTATGTAGCAACAGAACCTTCTTTTGTGTTACATTATCACGTGTCTTAGACGTGGCATCTACACACCTGAAGTTTTGCATATAGTTCAGTATATAGAGGGGTGATTCCCAGGTGTTCCCTTGTAGGAGAGAGTGAGCAAGACCCCGTGTAGCTCTCGGTGTAAAAATAATACAAAATACCACCTGTTTGTGTCTGCTGTAACTGGAACTGATATGTCCACCAAGATCTATTCCGACACTCCGGAGAACCATCTTGTAAGAGTAAAGTAAACTATATTTAAATTGTAAAGAAAATATACATAAACGCACTCTACTTTATCTTATAACGGTCACTAGGGTGTGAATATATTTTGTCATAACAAGAATTTTTACGTGGTGGTAATGCAGACATACAGCACGTTGACATTGACCACAGCATCATTCGTCATGTTGACACTGATGAAATGTTGACATGATTAGAATGTTAACAAAATGTTCCCTGTGGTATAGTGGTGACTTACCCGGTACAGTATATCTGGCAGCCCTAGCTGTGTCTTCCGGGTCCAGCGATGACTTCCAGCGGATCTTGCATGGCTTCTGCTGGTTGGAATTACTAACCTCTCTCCCTCCCCCTAGAGCCTAACCTCCCTAACCGTAGCCAAGGTGCCCCCATACACCTAAAGATTTATCTTCCAATCTGGCCGGTTGGAATGAAAATCTGGTAATGCATGGGAGCAAATTACAGTTGACCATTTGAAATGGTCAATTGTCATTTGCTCCCATCAATGTCATTTGCTCCCATCCATTACCAGATTTTTGTTCCAACCAGCCAGATTGGAAGATAAATCTTTAGGTGTATGGGCACCTTAACTCTGCTCCTGCCCCTAGTGCCTAACCCCAACATCCCCTCCTGCAACCTAACCCTCCCCTGCCAGCCCATGCAGACTGTCGACATTCCACGTATTATAACTACATCCTCCTTCATTAAACCAGATACAACTAAGGGAAACATTTTAGGACATTTTTGGTGTGCACTAATGAAAAATAATCTTTCTCCGGCAGGGTCCACAGTTTATCCACAGGATAACAATGGGATATGATGGAGCGACAGCGGATTGGCACCAAACGATCAAAAGCTTTCAGGCCTCCCAGGATGCAATGGGCCCGTCCATATATCGTCGCCCACTGGCTCAGGCAAATCAGTTTTTTGTTTGGTGCGGCAGGAGCCGGACCATGGTCAGAGGGCTGCTGTTCCTTTTAGCAGTCCCAAGCTTTCTTATTTTTTTAGTCTTACTAAGTTTTGAGTGATCTTTTCTAAACAGTGTCTTATACGCTTAGAAAGAGTCGCGCCAACAACTCTCCGACGGGCCACGACAACGCTTACCCACGAGTACAGTGCTGTTTCGGCGTGCGTCTGTGTCGGATATACTAGCAGGTCCAGCAGACGTTGCCAGGCTGTGGCCAGAGCATGGAGAGAAGGCATGGATTCCGCTTAGTAGATGGAATACGTACATAGCCGCACTGTATTGGGAGGAGACTACCAAACAGTAGCTGACGCGGCTGCCACCGCGGGTGCACCAGCGCTATGCCTTAGGGCTCTTAGGCACCAGGAATAGTATGAGGCCGCGATTCCTAGGGTTGATGTCAGCAGGGGTAGTTAGACGCTCTCCTGGTCGCCCCTCTCCCCGGTTCATGACCAGTTTCCGGCGAGTCTCCCGCCATGAACGGTTTACTCGCTTCCGTCCCAGACGCTACCACGAGGGGACTTGGTCGCAGCATAGGCCGCTGCGTCTGTGTTCAGTAAGCGCTACCACGAGGAGACCCGGTCGCAGCATAGGCTGTGTGACCGTTGCGTCTGTGTTCACTAAGTGTCTATGTTCACTATAGGTTCCCGGAGCGACAGTGTACACTAGTAGCATCTGGATCCACTCAGCGTTTGCTAACGTATTGATCGATCCTGGAAGCGAGGCGAGTCTCCCTGTATCCCACTCCACTGAGTACGGGCTATACAGCACTAAATTTCTATCTACTTGTTCAGTATGAATAGTTAAGTGCCTATTGCATATGAGTCTGTGTACATTTACTGTGGTTTTCTTCGCAGTGCGTCTGAATACGTTAGATCTGTGTAAAACAGGATTCAGTAATATGTACTCCTACATACTTTAAAATGTGTTTGTGGTTGATAATGTGCCCATATGACTAATATATAACATGTGACTGACTGCTAGTGTGATTGCTGACTTTAATATATGTTTGTCAGTTGTTTCTTCTGATCCTCAATGCTGGTGCATGGGTAGGGTCAGATTGATATCACTTTAGAAGGTTAACGTGATTACAGTCACAAATTGTGTATTACACTGTGAAAGTGCTGATTATTTATCATGTCTAAGAGCGGCAAAAGGGACGAAGGTACATTTACAGTAACACCAACACTCATATCATGTTTGTCTTGCAAAACTGTATTATCCAATCAGGATCTGGTTCAGGATGGTTTATGTGCAAATTGTTTTGCTTTTCAGCAAAATACAAGGCAGATCCATGTGCAACGTCATAGATCCCTGTGCAACATAGCCCAAGGATCCACCTTGGGCTATGTTTGCACAGACCTTGTCCAGTATAGCTGAACGGGCAATTCCTACTGCTTCTTTACCAGGAATGGGGTACACTATTAACCCATACACAGGGTTTTATCGGAAGGTGAAAATTCAATTTACTCTACTTTGGCATACGATGAGGAGGAAGAGGGTCTCAGCTCAGTGGATATTGCTGAATTAATTAGAGCTATGAAGGCCATTCTATCCTTAGAGGATTCAGCAGAGCCTGTGTTAAAAACCAGGGCACCTGTATTTAAACGTCCCAAAACAGTTAAGACTTAGTTTCCAGGGTCAGATCAGCTGACGGAAATCATGGAAGAGGCTTGGGTTATACCCAATAAAAAATATAGAATTCCCAAAAAGTGGATTCCAATTATCCTTTTCCAGCAGGGGACTGTTTAAAAAGGGAGGTGGCTCCTAAAGTAGATACGCATGTTATTCGAATAGTGCGAAAATCTATATTGCCTTTACCGTCAACATCATTAAATGATGTCACGGATAGGAGAGTGGATAGTTTTCTAAAAAACATATTTTCTCTATCTGGGGCAGTCATAAGGCCAGCCATGGCTTCAGCTTGGATGGCAAAGGCAGTGGCTGCCTGGGCTGATGCACTGGAAGAGGATGGTTTCTCAGCTTCTAGAGAACAAAAATCCTATATAGCTTATATTAAACAGGCTGCAGTATACCTGGAAGAAACGGCAATAGACATGGGTACTATTTCTTCTAGGGCATCAGCCTCAACAATAGCTGCTCGCAGAGCACTTTTGTTACGTATGTGGAAAGCTTATTCAGAATCCAAAAAGGTTTTGGAATCTTTGCCTTTTGCTGGAAATATTCTTTTTGGTAAAGAATTGACAGATAGTCTGGAGTCAGAAGCAGACTCCAAGAAGGTCAAGTTTCCTTCCACATATAATCCTAAACCTAAGGGTCCAGTTTTTCGGCCCTTTCGGTCGCAAGAAAAAGCGAAGGGAAAAAGTGATCGTAAGCAGCCCCAATACAATAAGTTTGGTAAGTCAAAGAAGCATTGGACTACCAGAGGGCCAGCTTCCAAACCAGAAGATAAGCCATCAGCCTGATGGTGCGGGACTCCCCCTGGGGGACCCGGTGTAGGGGTCCGGCTTCTTCAGTTTGCACAGATTTGTCAGCAGTCTACAACAGATGCCTGGGTGCAAGAAGCGGTATCTCTAGGTTATGTTTTCCCCTTCAAGAAGCATCCCCCTCGAAGGTTCGTCTGCACCAGCCCGTCTCGGGTGGAGGCGAAGGCAAGGGCCTTGCAAGAAGCAGTTCAGAAATTGCTTCAGTCAGGAGTAGTCATTCCAGTAGCCCTTGCAAAACGGGGACAGGGTTTTTACTCCAACCTGTTTTTGGTTCAGAAGCCAAATGGGTCTTTTCGACCCATTCTCAATCTCAAAATACTAAACAAATACATTTGGGTACCACAGTTTCACACGGAGACATTACGCTCCATAGTTTTGGCATTGGAACCAGGGGATTATATGGTATCCCTGGATATTCAGGATGCATACCTACATGTTCCTATAGCACTGTCCCATCAGTGTTATCTCAGGTTCGCCATCTTCCAGCAGCATTTTCCGTTTCAGGCCCTACCCTTTGGGTTAGCCACAGCCCCCAGAGTTTTTACCAAGATCATGGTGGTGATGGCAGCTTATCTCCTCCGCAAGCAGGGGATTAGAATTTTTCCATACCTCGACGACCTTTTAATCCTGGCACAATCACAGGAATTGCTCCTGTGCCATCTCCAACAGACAATAACATGTCTGCAGAGGCACGGGTGGCTCATAAATTGGGCAAAGTCGTCTCTGGTTCCGTCACAACGTATGACTCACTTGGGGGCTGTACTGGATTCAAGTCTGCAGAAAGTATTTTTACCTCAGAACAAGATATCCAATGTACAGTCAAAGATTCAGGAGTTGTTACACAGTCAAACAGTATCAATTCACGCAGCAATGCTAGTGATGGGTTTGATGGTGTCAACATTCGACATGGTGGAGTATGCGCAATTCCACTTGAGGCCTCTGCAGCGTCTGAGTCTGGCCAGATGGAATGGAGTACATCAGACAATAAAGAAACAGACGATGGTACTTCCAGTGAAGGTAAGAAAGTAATTAGCCTGGTGGCTACAGACATTCCATCTAGACAAGGGGAGACCCTTTTGGATATCAGATTGGGAGATCCTGACAACAGATGCCAGTCTTCAGGGTTGGGGAGCAGTCTCCGGAAAATTATGGTTCCAGGGACAATGGACCACAGAAGAAAGTTGCCTGCCAATAAACCTGTTAGAACTTCAGGCCATATACATGGCACTGATTCAGGCAAAGGACACTCTTCAAGGAAAACCAGTCCAGATCCGCTCGGACAATGCAACAGCAGTAGTGTACCTCAACCATCAGGGAGGAACCCACAGCCAAACAGCAATGAAGAAGGTAAGTCACATTCTAAAGTGGGCAGAACTCCATCTCCCACCCTTGTCCGCAGTATTCTTTCCGGGAGTCCTAAACTGGGAAGCAGACTTTCTCAGTCGACACGCCATTCAGGCAAGCGAATGGGCTCTACACTCGGAGGTCTTTCAGACTCTAGTAGACAAGTGGGAATTGCCTGAGATAGATCTCATGGTGTCCTGTCTGAACAACAAAGTGCCCGCATACGGGTCAAGAACAAAAGATCCCAAAGCGAGCTTTGTGGACGCCTTGTCAGTGAAATGGGACTTTCATCTGGCGTATCTGTTACCCAGGGTGGTGAGTAAAATAAAGCAAGCAAATTGTGCCGTGATTCTAATAGCTCCGGCTTGTCCCAGAAGGCATTGGTACACAGATCTGCAGAGAATATCGATGGATGCTCCACTTCTGCTCCCTCAATGTCCAGATCTACTAATGCAGGGTCCTTGTTATCACAGACATCTGGATTGACTGTCTTTGACGGCGTGGCTTTTGAAACCTCTATCCTGAAGTGAAGAGGATTCTTACAACAGGTAATTCAAACAATGCTCAGAGCAAGGAAACCCTCCTCAGCTCTTATTTATCACAGAATATGGCAGGCCTATATTCTTTGGTGCAGTGAGAGAAGTATGGACCCGAAATCCTTCATAGTTTCCAGGGTCTTAGCTTTCCTTCAGTCAGGAATGGATAAAGGCTTAAAGGTGGCTTCCTTGAGAGTTCAAGTATCAGCATTGACTGTATGGTTCCAAAAGAAAATTGCCAATTTACAGGATGTGCGTACTTTTTTCCAGGGAATGCTGCGCATTCAACCTCCTTTTGTTCCTCCTACATCATCTTGGGACTTAAATCTAGTCATCAAAGCTCTGCAAGTTGCTCCGTTTGAACCACTTAATAAAGTGGATCTTAAATGGTTGACATCTGAAGTTCTCTTTCTATTGACTATGGCATCAGCTAGAAGAGTGTCAGATTTAGGAGCACTGTCATGTCGTTCCCCTTTTCTGATTTTTTTTTTATCCAGAAAAAGCAGTTCTTAGAGCTAGATCTGGGTATCTTCCTAAGGTGGTGTCTAAATTCTAGCTTAATGAAGAGATTGTAGTCCCGGCTTTTTAGGTATCGGGACTTTCTTCGGGAGATGCGCCACTGGACGTGGTCCGGGCATTAAGGATCTATGTGGATCGTACCAGTGCCATCAGAAAGACTGATTATCTCTTCATTCTCTACGGATTTCATGAGAGAGGATGGCCTGCTACTAAACAGACGCTGGCAAGATGGCTTCGAATGACGATTTCAGAAGCATACTCTCAAGCTGGTCTCCCTGTTCCGGTTAATGTCTCTGCTCACTCTACTCGTAAGGTAGGTCCTTCATGGGCAGCACAACATGGTGCTTCGAGCAGAACAGATATGTAAGGCAGCCACATGGTCTTCCATTAACACATTCATTAGACATTATGCCTTGGATACTTTTGCCTCTCATGACGCTGAATTCGGGCGTAAGGTTCTCCTGTCCAAATAGGAGCATCCCCACCACTAAATTACTTTGGAAAATCCCATTGTTAACCTGTGGATACTGCCGGAGAAATATACATTATGGTAAGAAATTACCGTTGATAACGGTATTTCTCCTAAGTCCACAGGTTACACAGGGATCCTACCCTGACGCACCTGATTTGAGGATCCTTCTACTCACTAACCTCTTCCTTCTTGTACGGAAGGGTGTGCATGTGTGTTCTTCTCGTCTGATTAGGGATCTACATGATGCTCCTGCCTAGTGCTTTGGAATACAACTGATTTGCCTGAGCCAGTGGGCGGGGATATATGGACGGGCCCGTTGCATCCTGGGAGGCTTTTGATCGTTTGGTGCTGATCCGCTGTCGCTCCATCATATCCCATTGTTATACTGTGGAACCTGTGAACTTAGAAGAAATACTGTTATCACGGTAAGTTCTTACCATAACGTATTTTTCTTTTGCGTCCTAGAGGATGCTGGGGTCCACATTAGTACCATGGGGTATAGATCGGTCCACTAGGAGCCACTAGCACTTTAACAGTTTAACAGTGTGGGCTGGCTCCTCCCTCTATGCCCCTCCTACCAGACTCAGTTTAGAAAATGTGCCCGGAGGAGCCGGTCAGAGCTAGGGGAGCGCCATAGGAGTTTTTCTTTTTTTATTTTTTTTATTAGAGTTAGGCACAGGGAGGCTGCTGGCAACAACCTCACTGCTTCGTGGGACTTAGGGGGGGAGTTGTATCCAACCCTGAGAGGTTAATGGCCACTATCTCAGCTGACAGGACACTGAGCTCCTGAGGGTGATGATTGTTAGCCGCCCCAGGCGACTGCTCACTCCCGCAGCATGCCGCCACCCCCTAACAGAGCCAGAAGATTCCGGTGGCTAGTGAATCACCGGCCCCCACAGCAAGCGGGGAGCTGGTGTGAAGATGGCGGCAACAGGGTGGGAGCGCAGTACTATCTGCGCTCCAGAGGCTCAACGGTACACAGTGCGGTGCTATAAGGGACGCCCTGAGCAAGCGCATATGCCCTACACTGGTCACCAAGGCTGTCTGGGACCTCTGTAACGCTGCCAGCATAATTCCTCAGGCCAGTATAAAGATGTGAAGAGAGGGAAGCAACGCCATGTTAAAGGGGCGGAGCTTCTCAGAGCGGACCCAGCAGCGTTCAGCGCCATTTTCCTGCCTGCAGATCCAGTACAGAGACGCTTACAGGGAGAGCTGTGTTTCCACGCAACTCCAGCTATCCTGTGCGGTACCAGGGGGTTGTAGAAGGTGGGGGGGGAGGCTGTGAAATTACTGTGTAGTCTATTGAGGTACACAGTCAGCGCCAGGTAGTTGTATTATATCTACCTAGGGTTGCGCTGTGTGTGTGTGCTGGCTCCAAGCTCTGTGTTTCTCTGTGGCATTCTTGGGAGGGCAACTGTGTCTGACATTTTCGTGTGTGTGTGTTTGTTTTCTCACATAGTTATGTCTAGGGACTCTGTGTCTTATGCTGAAGAGGACATTTCTTCTGCAGAGGATTCCATTCCATGTACACAGGAATGTAATGTCTTGTCTCAGATCCCTATTACTGAGCCTGAGTGGTTGACCTCTATTAAGGGAATGATCTCTCAGATCTCTACTAGGGTAGCTCATACTGAGACTGAAACTCATGTTTTAAAGAAGTCTATGGCAGTTTGGTCAGGTTCTGTTCCAATCCCTTCAAAATCCCCTAGCATATAACCACAGAAACGTGCACTTGCCTAGATTATGCAAGATAACACGGATACCGACTCTGACACGGCTGACGGCGATGGGGATTTGCTAAGGGGGGCAGCATCCCTGGCTAAGGGGGTGCAGCTCATGATTGAGGCCATTAGAGATGTATTAAACATTTCTGACACAACACCTGAGCAGGTTGAGGAGGCTTACTTCACAGATAATAAGAAAGTGTCGCTAACCTTCCCTGCATCTAAAGAATTAAACGCTTTATTTGAAAAGTCCTGGGAAACCCCGGAGAAAAAATTTCAGATCCCCAAGAGGGTTCTGGTTGCTTTTCCCGTCCCTGAGGATAGAAAAAGATGGGAAAACCCACCCATAGTTGACGCCTCTGTCTCCAGACTGTCAAAAAAAGTGGTTTTACCTGTCCCTGGATCTACCGCGTTAAAAGAACTGGCTGACACTACGCTCAAATCCATATACACTGCTTCAGGGGTGGCATTAAGGCCTACTATTGCCTGTGGATGGATCTTAAAAGCTATAGTAAAGTGGTCAGGCACATTACTAGAACACTTAGATACAATGGATAGAAGTGACATTGAACTGTTTTGACGTAACATACAGGATTCTGCGGGGTTCATGGTGGAATCCATGAAGGACCTGGGTACGCTGAATGCAGAATCTCCTGCGAGCTGAGACAGACATGGAAGATGTCTGTCTCGGCTCGCAGGAGATTCTGGCTACGCCAATGGTCGGCGGACGCGGAATCCAGAAGAAGTGTGGAGAACCTACCATACACAGGTCATGCTCTGTTTGGGGAAGCGTTGGATGCATGGATTTCCACAGCAACCGCGGGTAAATCACCCTTTCTTCCCTCAGCTACACCTTCTACAAAGAAACCCTTTTCTTCATCCGCATTGCAGTCCTTTCGGACCGCTAAGACAAAAAAGTCCAAGCCCCCTACCACTTTCTTTAGAGGTGGGCGTGCAAAATCCAAAAAGCCTGCACCTGCAGGCTCCCAGGACCAGAAGGCCTGCTTCTGGTTCCTCAAAATCCTCAGCATGACGGTGGACCGCACAGCCTGGAGGACGGTCTGGTGGGCGCGAGGCTCAGACGTTTCAGCCACGTCTGGGTGTCATCCGGTCTGGATCCCTGGGTACAGGATATTGTGTCCCAGGGGTACAGACTGGAATTTCAAGAACTCCCACCTCACCGGTTCTTCAAATCAGGCTTGCCAGCATTACTGACAGACAGGGCTGTCCTACAGGATGTCATTCAAAAATTGGAAAGGTCAGCGGTCATCGTTACAGTTCCACCGAAAAAACAAGGGTTACTACTATTCGAACCTTTTCATGGTTCCGAAACCGGATGCTTCGGTCAGACCTATTTTGAACTTGAAATCATTAAACCCTTATCTGTGGGAGTTAAAGTTCCAAATGGAGTCTCTGAGAGCGGTGGTCTCAGGTCTAGTGGAGGGGGAGTTTCTGGTATCCCTGGATATCAAGGATGCGTACCTCCACATTCCGATTTGGCTGCCACACCAGGCTATCTCAGGTTTGCACTGTTAGACAGTCACTATCAGTTTCAGGCACTGCCATTCGGTCTCTCCACGGCACCGAGGGTGTTCACCAAGGTGATCACGGAGATGATGGTTCTCCTCTGCAGACAGTGAGTGAACATAATTCCATATCTGGACGATCTGCTGATAAAGGCGTCGACCAGGGAGACCTTGTTGCAGTCCATTGCTCTCACGACTCGTCTGCTCAGGGAACATGGTTGGGTCTTGAACCTTCTGAAGTCACATTTGGAGCCGACAAGGAGATTGTCTTTCCTGGGGATGATCCTCGACACGGAAGTGCAGAAGGTGTTTCTACTGGAGGAAAAAGCGTTGGAGATTCAAACAATGGTCGGGGATGTCCTGAAACCAGCCTGGGTATCGATTCATCAGTGCATTCGCCGTCTGGGGAAGATGGTTGCCTCCTACGAGGCTCTACAGTACGGAAGATTTCATACCCAATCCTTCCAACTAGATCTCCTAGACATGTGGTCCGGGTCTCATCTACATATGCACCTGAGGATACGTCTGTCGCCGGAGGCAAGGATTTCACTCCTCTGGTGGCTGCAGATGTCTCACCTTCTGGAGGGTCGCAGGTTCGGGATTGAGGACTGGATTCTTTTAAGCAAGGATGCAAGTGTCCGGGGAAGGTGGTCAAGTCTGGAATCCAGTCTTCAAATAAACATTCTGGAACTAAGAGCCGTGTACAACGGTTTTCTCCAAGCGGCACATCTTCTGCGAGATCGTGCCATTCAAGTACAGTTGGACAATGTAACGACGGTGACCTACATAAACAGACAGGGTGGAATGAAGAGCAGAGCTGCAATGTCAGAGGTAAAAAGGATCCTCCTCTGGGCAGAAAGGCACGCGCTGGCGCTGTCAGCAATCTTCCTTCCGGGAGTAGACAACTGGGAAGCGAACTTCCTCAGCAGACACGATCTCCATCCAGGAGAGTGGGGCCTCCATCCGGAGGTGTTCACGGAGGTGAAAAATCTTTGGGGTGTACCTCAAATAGTGAGGCCTCCCGTCTTAACAAGAAACTTCAGAGGTATTGTTCCAGGTCAAGAGACCCGCAAGCAGTGGCGGTGTGCGTCCTGGTGACTCCATGGGTGTTCCAGTCAGTGTACGTGTTTCCTCCTCTCCCACTCATTCCAAGGATTCTAAAAATCATAAAGAGAACAAGAGTTCAGGCAATCCTCATTGCTCTGGACTGGCCAAGAAGGGCTTGGTACGCGGATATTCTGGATCTATTGCTGGAAGATCCAAGGCCTCTTCCTCTTTGGGAGGATCTTCTGCAACAGGGGCCGTTCGCTTATCAAGACTTACCGCGGCTACATTTGACGGCATGGAGGTTGAACGCCAGATATTAGCTCGGAAGAGCATTCCGAACAAGGTTATTCCTACCTTGATACAAGCTAGGAAAGGCGATACGTCTAAACATTACCATTGCATTTGGAAACAGTATGTGTCTTGGTGTGAATCCAAGAAGTTTCCTACGGTAGAGTTTCAACTGGGACGGTTTCTCCTCTTCCTTCAAGCAGGTGTGGATATGGGCCTGCGTTTGGGATCCATAAAGGCCCAGATTTCGGCCTTATCCATTTTCTTCCAGAAACTATTGGCTTCCCTCCCTGAGGTTCAGACTTTCTTAAAAGAGGTTCTGCACATCCATCCTCCCTTTGTGCCGCCTACGGCACCCTGGGATCTTAACGTGGTATTGCAGTTCCTCCAATTGGATTAGTTCGAGCCTCTACAGGAGGTTGAGGTCCAGTTTTTCACGTGAAAGGCTATCACTTTGTTGGCCTTAGCTTCTGCTAGACGTGTGTCAGAGTTGGTGGCTTTGTCTTGTAAAAGTCCCTACTTGATCTTTCATGAAGATAGAGCTGAGCTCCGGACACATCAGCAATTCCTTCCAAAGGTTGTGTCGGCTTTTCATATCAACCAACCTATTGTGGTGCCAGTTGCTACTGACTCCTCAATTCCGTCAATGTCCTTGGATGTTGTAAGGGCTCTGAAAATTTAAGTGAAGAGGACTGCTCGTCACAGAAAATCGTACTCTCTGTTTGTCCTGTATGATCCCAAGAAAATTGGGTGTCCTGCTTCTAAGCAGACGATCTCTCGCTGGATCAGGTTCACTATCCAGCATGCGTATGCTACGGCAGGATTGCAGTGTCCAAAATCTGTTAAGGCCCACTCTACTCGTAAAGAGTGGATTCTTCCTGGGTGACTGCCCGGGTTGTCTCGGCTTTACAGCTTTGCTGAGTGGCTACTTGGTCTGTGTCGAACACGTTTGCTAAGTTCTACAGGGTCGATACTTTGGCCTCTGAGGACCTCAGGTTCGGTCAATCAGTTCTGCAGGAGCCTCCGCGCTCTCCCTCCCGTTCTGGGAGCTTTGGTACATCCCCATGGTACTAATGTGGACCCCAGCAACCTCTAGGACGTAAGAGAAAATAGGATTTTAATTACCTACCGGTAAATCCTCGTAGTCCGTAGAGGATGCAGGGCGCCCGCCCAGCGCTTCATTATCCTGCAGTGGTTACTTGGTCAGTACTGCTTTGTTCTTGGTTAAGTACTGCATTGTTACTTGATTCAGTAATGTTATTCAGCTGTTGCAGAGTATTTAAGCTTGTTACCTTGGTTTGCCTTGTTGCGTGAGCTGTTGTGAATCTCGCCACTATCTGTGTAAATTCATTCTCTCGAAGTATGTCCCTCTCCTCGGGCACAGTTTCTAGACTGAGTCTGCTAGGAGGGGCATAGAGAGAGAAGCCAGCCCACACTGTTAAACTCTTAAAGTGCCAGTGGCTCCTAGTGGACCCGTCTATACCCCATGGTACTAATGTGGACCCCAGCATCCTCTACGGACTACAAGAAAAAGATTTACCGGTAGGTAATTAAAATCCTATTTTATACTCATAAGGTGTGTACTTTTCTTAGTCTAACTTAGCTTTAATAACTAAAAACAAAAAAGTGCTTTCTTTGAATATGCTACAAATGGTTCATTTTATATGTCATGAAATAAACAATATCAATGTATCTTGTATAGCCTAACATATAAATTACTGTTCAACTAGCACACAGCAAAAATCCTAAAATGTGTCTGATCACAGAGTGGATCTGATTAAGCTGATGATGTAAAGCGATTGCCATAGTCTGGCACTGGCAATGTCGGAACAGGGGAATGCAGTTGTGGGGCCCATTTGTAAGTGTGCCAGCCACCACCTTAATGGAGAGCTACAGTATGCAGTGTTCTGGGCTGTTCAAAATAATTGTCTCCGCTTGTACCAATACAATGATCAACCTTTTAGTCACACAGTGAGCTTTATTAAAAAGTTGGAATGACCAAAAGTGAGTCACCAAATCTAAACGTAAATAAACAGTATATTTTTATGTATTAATGGCAAAAAAAAAAACATATAAGTACTGTCCTGGATAAACAAACTTCATAATACATGTTTTTCTTTAGTGCAGGCAATAATTAATAAAACTACAATTTTTAAAAAGAATATACTGTAGGTCAGCGGTCGCCAACCACGAGCGACAGATAACTTCAGCTACACTTTTTAAATAGCTCGCAGCGGCGGGGTGCATTTTAATATGGTGCCGGCCGCCAGCCAATCAGAGCTCGCGCGTCGGCTCCTGATTGCTGGTGGTCAGCACCTGGTCCGTGATGAGTAGGAGCGGGGCACACAGCGCCGCCGCCCGGGAGAGGGACGAGCAGGTCCGTGGTGTACAGGAAGCTTTGCTGGGGACCCTGGGGAGCTACGAGCTGGTGTTGAGCTACCTGCAGGCCGTGCAGGTAATTGTGATATAATTGTGAGCACTACTGTCACTAATGGGGGGACTTACATGTATCTAGCACTGCTGGGGGGTCATTGTTAGTGTATCTGCTACTGCTGGGGGGACAATGTGTATCTGGCTCTGCTGTGGGGGATGTGTTTGTGTATCTGGCACTGCTGTGGGGGCATTGTTTGTGTATCTGGCACTGCTAGGGGGGTATTGTTTGTGTATCTGATACTTCTGGGGGGGAATTGTTTGTGTATCTGGCACAGCTGGTGGGGGCATTGTTTGTGTATCTGGCACAGCTGGTGGGGGGCATTGTTTGTGTATCTGGCACTGCTGTAGGGGCATTGTTCGTGTATCTGGCACAGCTGGTGGGGGGTATTGTTTGTGTATCTGGCACTGCTGGGGGAGCATTGTTTGTGTATCTGGCACTGCTGGGGGGCATTGTTAGGGTATCTGGCACTGCTGGGGGGGCATTGTTTGTGTATCTGGCACTGCTGGGGGGCATTGTTAGGGTATCTGGCACTGCTGGGGGGGCATTGTTTGTGTATCTGGCACTACGCAGGGAGGCATTATTTGTGTATCTGGCAATGCGCAGAAAGGCATTACTGTTGTGAGGCCACACCCACTTTTTGGAGGCCACACCCACTTTCACAGGAATGCGCGCTCATTGTGGGGAGGGGGGAGCTCATCCAGAGGTCTTATTTTCCGATAGTAGCTCACCCCCTAATTAAGGTTGGAGACCACTGCTGTAGGTCATAATAACTAATATACCTAAAAATAAATATACCGTTGAACTGCCTAAGAAAGTGGCTAAACACGTAGCAATTTCAGTTTTTACCCTTTATTTTATTCTTTATTTTTAGGTATATCAATTTTCTCTTACGTCCTAGAGGATACAAATATAACAAAAAAAGATTGAAAATAATTATAATAATTTATGGGGGGAAAAAAAAAAATACCATTTTTATTTTAAAATTAAATAGGATGTAATAATAGGATTTTAATTGCCTACCGGTAAATCCTTTTCTCGTAGTCCATAGAGGATACTGGGGTTTCATTTAGTACCATGGGGTATAGACGGGTCCACTAGGAGCCATGGGCACTTTAAGAATTTGATAGTGTGGGCTGGCTTCTCCCTCTATGCCCCTTCTACCAGACTCAGTTTAGAAAATGTGCCCAGAGGAGTCTGTCACGCTTATGGAAGCTCCTGAAGAGTTTTCTTCATTTATGTTATATGTTTATTTTCAGGCAGGACTGGTTGGCACCAGCCTGCCTGCTTCGTGGGACTTGGGGAGGGGGGGGGGAATGGCCCTTGAAGGGTTAATCGTCCCGTTCCCCGATGACAGGACACTGAGCTCCTGAGGGAACTATTCGCAGGCCCCACCACAGCGAGCGGAAATTCCCATAGCACGCCGCCACCCCTAACAGAGCCAGAAGAATGAAGAGTGGTGAATACAAAAGCCGGCATCCCGGTTAGCGGGCCGCCGCCCATTATGGCGGTATGAGGGTACAGAGACGCACGGCTTCTAAACGGGGCAGAATGCGTCTCCAGATACAGTACACAGCTGCGTCTCAGTACACTGTACACAATACCCACACTGGCAAAAACAGCCTTAAAACGGTTTTCTCTCCATTTTAAGCACCAGATTACCTCAGCCAGTATAAAAAAAAGCGAGAAGACCGTGCGCCATTGAAGGGGCGGGGCCTTCACTATGAGCGGATCCAGCAGCTCATCAGCGCCATTTTCCCTCTGCAGTGGACACAGACGCTGACTGACAGGGACATGCAGCTCCACCGGAGAGACTCTAGATGACCTCAGCAGTACCAGAGGGTCATAGCAGGGGGGATTGATTATTAGTGTACTAAGTCCCCTATAAGGGTACTTAATCTGCGACCCGTCTAAGCTTGGCATTAGCGATTGTTATGATTCCAGTACTCCTGACCGGAGGAGATCTTATGACAATGGCCAGAGTACTGGAAGGGAATGCTGGTTACGGGAGCAGGAAAGACTAGTTGCCCCTGGCGCCCTAACTCTATTGTCTCACCCGTGCTATCGGAAATCCCTTGCGAGACTATGGTTTCTTGAGCCCCTGGCAGCCACGTTTGAAAGGCGGATTATGTCTGCCCAACTCCGGTGCCCCCCGGTCTTAGTGAGAGACAAAGGGAAATCCGAGGCAGGATGATGACAAGAGGACCTCTGACTAATAACAGGCCAAGGGCAACAAGCTAACTAACCAAACCTGAAGTATGTGCGGAAAAACCGCCAGGTAAAAGGACAACCAAAATCCACTAGTCCATAACTCCTACCCAGCACCGCTGGATACCAGAGTGGATCTGTGGGAGCGGAACCCTCCGCAAAATGCTCCGAAACACAAATAATAAGTAATAAATAATAAAGCGGCCAAGCCGCAACACACGGCAATGCCGCGACTCACGAACACCACTGGATGTTTAAACGGTGCTCAGTCAGGACTCCAGGAACAAGATGACGACTTCCGAGTGCAGGACAACTGAGGACTGGAACGACCGGATACAGCAAGACTGGAAACACTCTCAGCAAACAGAGACAGCATGCAGGAAGCTATTACCGGCGTCTGTGTGAGGCACTGCAAGAGCATATAAACTGAAGCCCTCCAATCAACTGCTGACAGGGCTAATTGCGTGGATGCCGTGCAGCTGCCTTGCTGCACGGCCAGGAAACAGGTGCCCTACTTAATTTAAATGGACCCAGCAACGGGGAACGCGGTCCGCCAGTGGCGTCCCCGTTGCTAGGGTCCGTGCGGCTCCGTGCGCCCGGCGTCTAGCGTTGCCAGGGAGCCGGCGGCTGTACGCGTACGGCGTCCCTGGTTGCTAGGCGCCGGGCCGCACCGACGAGCGGACCCCGGCGCCTAACAGTACCCCCCCTTGAGGAGGGGTCAAGGAACCCCTAAAGCCAGGTTTCTGAGGAAATTCACGAAAAAATGCCCTCTTGAGCCTCGGGGCATGGAGATCCTTATCCAGGACCCAAGACCTTTCCTCTGGACCATAGCCTCTCCAGTGCACCAGAAAATAAAGCCGACCCCGGGACAATTTGGAATCGAGAACCTTCTCCACCAAGAACTCCTGTTGTCCCTGTACATCTACTGGAGATTTCCCCTGAGAGATCTTCCGAGGAAATCTACTGGAAGAAACGTATGGTTTCAACAGGGAACAATGGAACGTATTTCCGATCCGGAGAGCTCTTGGTAAACGTAACCGGAAAGCAACTGGGTTGATTTTTTTAATAATATGAAATGGTCCAATAAATTTGGGGCCCAATCTAGCTGAGGATTGTCGAAGTCTAATGTTACGAGTCGACAACCATACCCTATCTCCCACCTTAAAAGTGCAAGGACGTCGGAGCCTGTCAGAAATTTTTTTCTCTCGAAAGGCTGCTTTTCTGAGAGCAAGGTGCACTTTTTTCCAAATGACTCTGAGATGAGAGGTTAAGGTTAGCGAGGAAACTGAAGAATGTTGAAAAAAAGAATTAGCTCTGGGGTGAAAACCAAAAACTGAAAAGAATGGAGACACATTAGTGGAGGAATGACAAGAATTATTGTAAGCAAACTCCGCCAAAGGAAGAAACTCGGACCAATCATTCTGGAGTTTGGCTGAGTACAAACGCAAATACTGTTTCAATGATTGGTTAACTCGCTCGGTTTGCCCGTTGGACTGGGGATGGTAGCCGGATGTTAAAGACAATTTCATCTTTAATGAAGCACAAAAAGACCTCCAGAATTGTGCAATGAATTGTGGACCCCGATCAGAAACAATATCAGTGGGCAACCCATGAAGTCTGAAAACATGGCGGAGAAACAAAACAGCCAATCCCTGGGCAGATGGCAGTCGGGGAAGAGCAATGAAATGAGCCATCTTGCTAAAACGGTCCACTACCACCCATATGACTCGGAATCCGGCTGACAGAGGGAGGTCTACCACAAAATCCATGGAAATATGAGACCATGGCCTGAGAGGAACATTTAAGGGCATAAGTTGCCCGATAGGCAAGGAACGGGGAACCTTATGCTGTGCACAGACCTGACAAGAAAAAACAAACTCCTTAATGTCTTTAGAAAGACCAGGCCACCATACTGAGCGGGAGACTAATTCCAAAGTCTTAGAGATCCCCGGATGCCCGGCAACTTTGCTATCATGAAACTCAGTCAAAACAGTAGCTCTCAAAAACTCAGGGACGTAAAGACGACCAGCAGGAGTATTTCCAGGAGCTTGATGTTGAAGCTGCTTTAACTGGGTAAATAAATCTTGTGTGAGGCCTGCCCGAATGACTGAAGACGGAAGTATGGGAGTAACAGGACTGTTATTATGAACTGGAAGAAAACTGCGTGACAGGGCATCCGCCTTGGTATTCTTGGAACCTGGCCTGAAAGTGATAATAAACTTGAAACGAGTAAAAAATAAAGCCCAATGAGCCTGCCGGGCATTCAGCCGCTTAGCTGATTCGATGTACTGAAGATTTTTGTGGTCAGTCAATACTGAAATGGTATGTGTTGCTCCCTCAAGCCAATGCCTCCACTCCTCGAAAGCCTATTTAATAGCCAGTAACTCCCGGTTACCAACATCGTAGTTGGATTCAGCGGATGAGAATTTCCTGGACATAAAGGCACAATGATGTAGTTCCAGAGACTCCGGATCCTTTTGAGGTAGGATAGCCCCCACTCCAACCTCCGAGGCATCAACCACAACAACGAAGGGCAATTCTGGGTTGGGATGTCTGAGGACTGGAGCTGAGACAAAAGCTTGTTTCAAGGCCTGAAAGGATAACTCAGCTTCACGTGACCAGTTGGTAGGATCCGCTCCCTTCTTAGTCAGTGCCACAAGGGGAGCAACCAGGTCGGAAAAAGAATGAATAAATCTTCTATAATAATTCGCAAACCCTAAAAAGCGCTGAATTGCTTTTAAATTGGTGGGTTGCGCCCAACTAAGGATGGCTTGGAGCTTCTTAGGTTCCATGCAGAATCCCTGAGGGGAAATAATGTACCCTAAAAAGGATACCTCCGTGACATGAAACTCACACTTCTCCAGCTTGGCATATAGATGATTTTCACGTAATTTTTGAAGAACCTGACGCACCTGGGTAACATGTTGTTCAATTGAGTCAGAATAAATCAGGATGTCGTCTAAGTAAACGACCACGAATCTTCCTAGGAAGTCACGGAGCACATCGTTAATGAGATCCTGGAAAACTGCTGGAGCGTTAGACAAGCCGGACGGCATCACCAGATACTCGTAGTGACCCGACTGAGTACTGAATGCCGTCTTCCACTCATCTCCAGACTTGATTCGGATGAGGTTATACGCTCCCCTTAGGTCAATTTTAGAAAAAATCACAGCCGAACGCAGCTGATCAAAGAGGACAGAAATCAGCGGCAGAGGATAAGTATTTTTAACTGAGATCTTATTCAGGGCTCTAAAGTCAATGCAAGGTCTGAGTGATCCATCTTTTTTTTTCCACAAAGAAGAAGCCTGCACTTAAAGGGGATTTAGATGGCCTAATAAATCCTTTCCCTAGGCTCTCCTTAACATACTCATTCATGGCCGCAGTTTCTGGCCCAGATAAAGCATATAACCTTCCCTTTGGCAATGTGGCACCAGGAATTAGCTCAATAGCACAATCATAAGGCCGATGGGGAGGCAGAATGTCCGCATTGCCCTTGGAAAACACATCAACAAAGTCCTGGTATTCCACGGGAATGAGTTCAGGAATGGCAGTTGCTATTCTGACGGGAAACGTAATACATTCCTTATTACAGATGGGTACCCCATTGTGAAATCTCCCCCGACCGCCAATCAATGGTGGGATTATGAAAGGCCAGCCAAGGGTGACCCAGAACCACTGGAACTGCTGGGCAATGGGTAAGGAAGAACTCGATCTTTTCGGAATGAAGAGCTCCTACCGTAAGTAGTACAGGGGGTGTACAGAGGGAAATAACCCCATTGGACAAAGGACTCCCATCTAAACCATGCATGGTGACACACCTACCCAAGGCTAACTGAGGAATGCCTAAGGCCTTGGCCCAAGTTAAGTCCATAAAGTTCCCTGCAGCTCCACTGTCAACAAAAGCCGACACCGAAGAACGGAGGCTGCCAAAGGAAACTTTAGCTGGGACTAAAAGGGAGTTATTCGAGGAGATAAGCTGCAGACCGAAGTGAACCCCCTCACAATTCACTTGGTCGAGGCGTTTCCCGACTTGTTCGGACAATTACGGGCAAAATGTCCCTTACCCCCACAGTACAAACAAAGACCAGAATTTTGCCTTCTGGCTCTTTCTTCTGGAGACAGCCGGAAGAGACCCATCTGCATGGGCTCCTCTACGTCCTCAGGAATGGAATATACACATGGAGTAGACCTGACAGGTGCTCCTTTTTCAGCCCTCCGCTCTCTGAGACGGCGATCAATCTTAATAGAAAGCTCCATGAGTTTATCGAGAGTCTCAGGAGCGGGATACTGAAGGAGACTGTCTTTTATAGACTCTGATAAGCCGAGGCGAAACTGACTGCGCAGGGCTGGGTCATTCCAGCCACAGTCGTTCGACCAACGGCGAAACTCCGTACAATAAACCTCTGCAGGATTTCTACCCTGTCTGAGAGCGCGCAACTGACTCTCAGCGGATGCCTCTCTATCAGGGTCATCATACAAAAGCCCTAAAGACCCAAAAAAAGCGTCTACTGACAACAACACCGGATCCTCTGCTTTTAAACCAAATGCCCAGGTCTGAGGATCCCCCTGGAGCAAAGAAATAATAATCCCGACCCGCTGAGATTCAGTACCTGAGGAGATCGATCTTAAACGAAAATAAAGTTTACAGGATTCTTTAAAATTAAAAAACTCTTTCCTATCACCAGAAAAACGGTCAGGCAAGTGCATTTTTGGTTCAGGGACTACCCTCGGGGAAGTTCGTAAAAGATCTTCCTGCGACTTCACCCGAAGGGAAAGATCCTGAACCATCTGAGTAAGTTCTTGAATCTGGCTGACTAGGAGCTGACCAGGATTTGGCCCTAAACCTGTGGGATTCATGAGGCCGATAACTCTTACAAAACTGAATAAGGAAAAAATTAAACCCTGTTTTAATTTTAAGTTTTGGTATTGGCCGGTAATAATGTTATGATTCCAGTACTCCTGACCGGAGGAGATCTTATGACAATGGCCAGAGTACTGGAAGGGAATGCTGGTTACGGGAGCAGGAAAGACTAGTTGCCCCTGGCGCCCTAACTCTATTGTCTCACCCGTGCTATCGGAAATCCCTTGCGAGACTATGGTTTCTTGAGCCCCTGGCAGCCACGTTTGAAAGGCGGATTATGTCTGCCCAACTCCAGTGCCCCCCGGTCTTAGTGAGAGACAAAGGGAAATCCGAGGCAGGATGATGACAAGAGGACCTCTGACTAATAACAGGCCAAGGGCAACAAGCTAACTAACCAAACCTGAAGTATGTGCGGAAAAACCGCCAGGTAAAAGGACAACCAAAATCCACTAGTCCATAACTCCTACCCAGCACCGCTGGATACCAGAGTGGATCTGTGGGAGCGGAACCCTCCGCAAAATGCTCCGAAACACAAATAATAAGTAATAAATAATAAAGCGGCCAAGCCGCAACACACGGCAATGCCGCGACTCACGAACACCACTGGATGTTTAAACGGTGCTCAGTCAGGACTCCAGGAACAAGATGACGACTTCCGAGTGCAGGACAACTGAGGACTGGAACGACCGGATACAGCAAGACTGGAAACACTCTCAGCAAACAGAGACAGCATGCAGGAAGCTATTACCGGCGTCTGTGTGAGGCACTGCAAGAGCATATAAACTGAAGC
Organism: Pseudophryne corroboree; assembly: GCF_028390025.1. Taxonomy (NCBI): domain Eukaryota; kingdom Metazoa; phylum Chordata; class Amphibia; order Anura; family Myobatrachidae; genus Pseudophryne; species Pseudophryne corroboree. The sequence continues at coordinate 227,105,988 of NC_086450.1, forward strand.
CCTCCAATCAACTGCTGACAGGGCTAATTGCGTGGATGCCGTGCAGCTGCCTTGCTGCACGGCCAGGAAACAGGTGCCCTACTTAATTTAAATGGACCCAGCAACGGGGAACGCGGTCCGCCAGTGGCGTCCCCGTTGCTAGGGTCCGTGCGGCTCCGTGCGCCCGGCGTCTAGCGTTGCCAGGGAGCCGGCGGCTGTACGCGTACGGCGTCCCTGGTTGCTAGGCGCCGGGCCGCACCGACGAGCGGACCCCGGCGCCTAACAGCGAAAAGGGCGTGGTGGAGCCTGGCTCCAAATAACTCTGTGTCTCCCTGAAGGGCTCTTTGTGGGTTAATTGTGCTTAACCTTTTCCTGTGTGTGTGTGTGTGTGTGTGTGTGTGTGTGTGCTGTCACATTTACATTATGTCAGGCAAAGAGTGTGTTTCTTGTACAGCGGAGTGTTCCTCTTCACCAAGGGGCTCTCTACTGGGTACTCAGGGCAGTGCACCTTCCCAGAATAGCGGGGCTGAACCGGTGTGTGTAAATTCCATTTAGGGAATGATCTCCAATATTTCTGCGAAATTATCCCGCAATGAAAATAGCCGCAATACTTAAAACGGACTGTGGATGAGTTTATGAATAGAGACTCAGGGGGAAATTTACTAAGCTCCCGATTTTGACCGAGATGCCGTTTTTTCATCAAAGTGTCATCTCGGTAATTTACTAAACACTAATCACGGCAGAGATGAGGGCATTCGTAATTTTTTGCAAGTCCAAGTAAAAAATTACGAATGAATACACCATCGGTCAAAACGCGGCTGTTTAAGTATGAATCTCGGTCATTTACTAAGAAGTGCAAAGCAAAAAACAAACAAACACTGCTGTGAAAAAGTGCTAAAAAAAAACAGACCTTTTTTTTTTATTCGTGATTGGATAGGCATGCACGGATCCATGAGATCCGTGCATGTATATCAGTGGGAAGGGGTGGGAAAGTGCTTATTTTTTCAAAAAAAATTGCGTGGGGTCCCCCCTCCTAAGCATAACCAGCCTCGGGCTCTTTGAGCCGATCCTGGTTGCAGAAATATGGGGAAAAAAATGACAGGGGTTCCCCCATATTTAAGCAACCAGCATCGGGCTCTGCGCCTGGTCCTGGTCCCAAAAATACGGGGGACAAAAAGAGTAGGGGTCCCCCGTATTTTTAAAACCAGCACCGGGCTCCACTAGCTGGACAGATAATGCCACAGCCGGGGGTCACTTTTATATAGTGCCCTGCGGCCGTGGCATCAAAAATCCAACTAGTCACTCCTGGCCGGGGTACCCTGGGGGAGTGGGGACCCCTTCAATCAAGGGGTCCCCCCCCCCCCAGCCACCCAAGGGCCGGGGGTGAAGCCCGAGGCTGTCCCCCCCCATCCAGTGGGCTGCGGATGGGGAGGCTGATAGCCTTTGTTGTAAAAGAAAAGATATTGTTTTTAGTAGCAGTACTACAAGGCCCAGCAAGCCTCCCCCGCATGCTGGTACTTGGAGAACCACAAGTACCAGCATGCGACGGAAAAACGGGCCCGCTGGTACCTGTAGTACTACTACTAAAAAAATACCCAAAAAAAGACAAGACACACACACCGTGAAAGTATGATTTTATTACATGCATACACACATACATACATACTTACCTTAAGTTCCCACGCAGGTCGGTCCTCTTCTCCAGTAGAATCCAAGGGGTACCTGTTGAAGAAATTATACTCACGAGATCCAGGGGTCCAGGCTCCTCGGGAAATCCAGGGGTAATCCACGTACTTGAAAAAAATAACAAAACGGTGTCCCGACCACGAACTGAAAGGGGACCCATGTTTGCACATGGGTCACCTTTCCACGAATGCCAGAAACCCACTTTGACTTCTGTCTAAGTGGGTTTCTTCAGCCAATCAGGGAGCGCCACGTTGTAGCACTCTCCTGATCAGCTGTGTGCTCCTGTCCTCACTGACAGGCAGCACACGGCAGTGTTACAATGTAGCGCCTATGCGCTACATTGTAACCAATGCTGGGAACTTTCTGCCCTGCGGTTGACCTAAAGTGACGTCACCGCTGAGCAAGAAAGTTCCCAGCATTGGTTACAATGGAGCGCATAGGCGCTACATTGTAACACTGCCGTGTGCTGCCTGTCAGTTAGGACAGGAGCACACAGCCGATCAGGAGAGTGCTACAACGTGGCACTCCCTGATTGGCTGAAGAAACCCACTTAGACATCAGTCAGAGTGGGTTTCTGGCAGTCGGGAAAAGGGGATCCATGTGCAAACATGGGTCCCCTTTTAGTGCGTGGCTCGAGTGTCCGTTTTGTTATTTTTTTCAAGTACGTGGATTACCCCTGGATTTCCCGAGGAGCCTGGACCCCTGGATCTCGTGAGTATAATTTCTTCAACAGGTACCCCTTGGATTCTACTGGAGAAGAGGACCGACCTGCGTGGGAACTTAAGGTAAGTATGTATGTATGTGTGTATGTATGTAATAAAATTATACTTTCACGGTGTGTGTGTCATGTCTTTTTTTGGGTATTTTTTTAGTAGTAGTACTACAGGTACCAGCGGGCCCGTTTTTCCGTCGCATGCTGGTACTTGTGGTTCTCCAAGTACCAGCATGCGGGGGAGGCTTGCTGGGCCTTGTAGTACAGCTACTAAAAACAATATCTTTTCTTTTACAACAAAGGCTATCAGCCTCCCCATCCGCAGCCCATTGGATGGGGGGGGACAGCCTCGGGCTTCACCCCTGGCCCTTGGGTGGCTGGGGGGGGGGGACCCCTTGATTGAAGGGGTCCCCACTCCCCCAGGGTACCCCGGCCAGGGGTGACTAGATGGATTTTTGATGCCACGGCCGCAGGGCACTATATAAAAGTGACCCCCGGCTGTGGCATTATCTGTCCAGCTAGTGGAGCCCGGTGCTGGTTTTAAAAATACGGGGGACCCCTACTCTTTTTGTCCCCCGTATTTTTGGAACCAGGACCAGGCGCAGAGCCCGATGCTGGTTGCTTAAATATGGGGGAACCCCTGTCATTTTTTTTCCCATATTTCGGCAACCAGGATCGGCTCAAAGAGCCCGAGGCTGGTTATGCTTAGGAGGGGGGACCCCACGCAATTTTTTTTTTAAATTTTACAGTGTTTAATTAAAAAAAAAAATAGAACCCCAGCACGGATCACACAGATCCGGCCGAGATTAATTGTAAAAAAGTCGGCAGTGTTTTGCTAATCACTGCCGTAAAAAACACAAAAAAAACACGAATGACATCGACATCGGAAGAAAAGAAAAACCCGAATACGACAGCTTAGTAAATCCATCGTAACAAATTCAAAAAGTTGCAGTTTTACACTTTCGATGTCATTCGTGATTGAACTTTGACCTGAAACGGGAAAATACGAATCTTAGTAAATTTACCCCTCAGTCCCCAAACCAACATCTCAATCCTCTCCAATTTGTCTGCAAAAACGATCTCTGGCCCATATCCTGCAGTCTGACTCTGACGCTGACGGGTCAGACATGGAGGAGGGCGAGGTGGATTTGGAGGAGGATACTACTCTGTCACAGGGAATAGAGGCTCTTAGAGAGGCTATCAGAGATGTTCTGCAAATTCCTGATAAGGTGTCAGAGGAGTGTGAGGAATCTTATTTTAATGTAAAAAAGACGTCCTCAGTCACTTTTCCTGCGTCAAAGGAATTAAAAACCCTGTTTGAAGAACCTTGGGTTAATCCTGATAAGAAATTTCAAATCCCTAAAAGGTTACTCTCATCTTTTCCTTTTCCTCTGGAGGATAGGGAAAAATTGGAAAATCCACCAATAGTGGACGCATCAGTCTCTAGGCTGTCACGAAAGATTGTATTGCCTGTCCCTGGTACAGCCTCCCTATAAGACATGGCTGATCGTAAAATTGAGACTACACTCAAATCATTGTACACAGCTGCTTTGGTGGCCCAGAGACTCACTATTGCATGTGCGTGGATCACAAAAGCCATTGCTAAATAGTCAGTTAACCTAATTGAGGGGTTAGATTCCTTGTCTAGGGGGGATGTTGTTTTACTCCTGCAGCATATACAGGACTCTGCAAACTTTATGGTGGAAGCCATAAAAGAGATAGGTTTGCTTAATGCACGCACCACCGCTATGGCAAACTGCTGATGCGGACTCCAGGAAAGGCGTGGATGGCCTACCATTCACAGGAGAGGCATTGCTTGGAGATGAACTAGACAAATGGATCTCCAAAGCTACTGCGGATAAGTCTACGTATCTTCCTTCCGCAGCTCCCCCAACCAGGAAAGCTTATTCAGCTTCAAATTTACAGTCTTTTCGGACGTCCACGTTTAAGGGCAAATCCAGAGGTGCTTCTACGGCCTCCAGAGGCACAAGAGGTAAACCGCGCAAACCAGCAACTGCAGGTGCTCAGGAACAGAGCTCAGGCTCTGCTTCCTCAAAGCCTTCAGCATGACGGTGGACCGCGATGCCCAGAGGGCTGTCAGGTGGGAGCCCGACTAAAATTCTTCAGTCACATCTGGTCAAATTCGTGCCGGGATCCCTAGGTTACAGATCTTATTTCCCAGGTCTACACACTGGAGTTCCAAGAGCTCCCACCTCATAGATTCTTCAAATCAGGCTTACCAGCTTCACAAGAGGAAAGTATAACTTTACAGCATGCCGTCCAAAAACTAGTACAGATTCAAGTCATTGTTCAAGTTCCACCTCATCTGCACAACAAAGGGTACTATTCCAACTTGTTTGTTGTACCGAAACCGGACGGTTCGGTACGGCCCATTCTGAACCTCAAGTCCTTGAACCCGTTCTTAAGAGTGTTTAAGTTCAAGATGGAGTCTCTGAGAGCCGTGATCTCAGGTCTGGAGGAAGGGGAATTCCTGGTGTCTCTGGATATCAAGGATGCGTACCTTCATATTTCAATCTGGCCGCCTCATCAGGCTTATCTACGGTTTGCACTGCAGGACTGTCACTACCAGTTCCAGGCCCTGCCATTTGGCCTCTCCACAGCACCGAGGGTATTCACCAAAGTGATGGCAGAGATGATGTTTATACTCCGCAAACAGGGAGGGAATATAATTCCGTACATGGACGATCTTCTGATAAAGGTGGCCTCCACGGAGATGTTGCTGTACAGCATTGGTCTCTCAACCAAACTTCTCCAGTGTCACGGGTGAAATCTCACCTAGAGCCAACACGGAGACTCCCATTCCTGGGAATGATACTGGACACAGTCGCAGAAAGTGTTCCTTCCGTTGGAATAGGCATTGGTAATCCAGTCGATGGTGCGGGATGTCCTGAAGCCAACCCGGATATCTGTGCATTCGCCTTCTGGGAAAAATGGTGGCCTCTTACAAGGCGCTTCAATACAGAAGGTTTCACGCAAGACCCTTCCAGCTCTATCTGTTGGACAAATGGTCCAGATCGCATCTTCACATGCACCAGAGGATCCGTCTGTCACCAAAATCCAGGATCTCCCTTCTCTGGTGGCTATAGTTTTCTCACCTCGTCGAGGTTCGGAATTCAGGACTGGATCATGTTAACCACGGACGCAAGCCTCAGAGGTTGGTGAGCAGTCACCCAAGGGGTGCAATTTCAAGGAAGATGGTCAAGTCAGGAAGTCATCCTTCTAATCAACATTCTGGTACTCAGGGCCATATACAACGCCCTTCTACAGGCCTCACATCTTCTTCAAGATCAGGCCATTCAGGTCCAGTCGGACAGTGTGACGGCAGTGACGTACATAAACTGACAGGGCGGAACGAAAAGCAGAGCAGCAATGTCAGAGGTGTCAAGAATTCTCCTCTGGGCAGAAAAAAACGCTGTGGCATTGTCAGCGGTCTTCATTCTGGAAGTAGACAACTGGGACGCAGACTTCCTCAGCAGACACAACCTGCACCTAGGGGAGTGGAGCCTTCACCCGAAAGTGTTCAGGTGCTTGACACGTTGATGGGGATATCCACAAACTGACATGATGGCCTCTCGTCTCAACAAGAAGCTCAAGCGGTATTGTTCCAGGTCGAGAGACCCATAAGCAGTGGTGGTAGATGCTCTGACGACTCCATTTGGTGCTGCAGTTCCTCCAATCGGACTGGTTTGAACCGTTACAGGAGGTGGATGTAAAATATCTTACATGGAAGACCGTCACACTGTTGGCCTTGGCTTCAGAAAAACGTGTGTCGGAACTGGGGGCTTTGTCTCACAAGAGCCGCTATTTAATTTTCCATGAGGACAGAGCTGAACTCAGAACTCATCAGCAATTTCTTCCTAAAGTGGTGTCTGCGTTTCACATCAACCAACCTATTGTGGTTCCGGTTATCACCAACACCTTTGCTACTTCAAAGTCTTTGGCTGTTGTGAGGGCTTTGAATATATACGTAAAGAGGACTGCTCGTCACAGGAAATCCGACTCACTGTTCGTTCTCTATAATCCCCCCAAAAATTGGGTGTCCTGCTTCAAAGCAGACAATTGCACGCTGGATCAGGCTCACTATCCAGCATGCTTATTCCATGGCAGGTTTGCCGATTCCAAAATCTGTACAGGCCCACTCTACTAAGGCGGTGGGCTCTTCCTAGGCGGCTGCCCGGGGTGTCTCGGCTTTACAGCTCTGCCGAGCGGCTATGTGGTCTGGTTCGAACACGTTTGTTAAGTTTTACAAGGTCGATACTTTGGCCTCTGAGGACCTTCAGTTTGGTCAATCAGTTCTGCAGGAATCTCGGCACTCTCCCACCCGGTTTGGGAGCTTTGGTACATCCCCATGGTACTAAATGGAACCCCAGTGTCCCCTAGGATGTAAGAGAAAATAGGATTTTAATTACCTACCGGTAAATCCTTTTCTCGTAGTCCGTAGAGGATACTGGACGCCCGCCCGGTGCTTCGTTCTTCCTGCACTGTTACTTGGTTAAGTAATGTTTGTTCAGCTGTTGCTGTTCCTATTTCAAGTTTGGTTAACATAGCTTTCCTCTGGTTTGTGTGTGCTGGTTCAGAATCTCACCACTATCCTTTATATCCTTCTCTCAAAGTATGTCCGTCTCCTCGGGCACAGTTTCCTAGACTGAGTCTGGTAGGAGGGGCATAGAGGGAGGAGCCAGCCTACACTATCAAATCATTAAAGTGCCCATGGCTCCTAGTGGACCCATCTATACCCCATGGTACTAAATGAAACCCCAGTATCCTCAATGGACTATGAGAAAAGGATTTACCGGTAGGTAATTTAAATCCTATTATTACATCCTATTTAATTTTAAAATAAAAATGGTATTTTTATTTTGTTATTTTTTCATAAATTATTATTATTTTCAAACTTTTTTTTATATATTTGTTTATCCGGGACAGTAGTCGGATGGTTTTTATGCCTTTAATGAAATAATTACTATTTATTTTCATTTATACTTGGTCACGGTCTTCTGGTTTTATGGTACTTTTTACTCATTGTTCAATTGTGTGCATACTTTTGAGAAGCCCTGGATTTTTTCCACCTCTGTGGAGAATTTCCTATTTAATTGAAGGAGAGAAATTGAGCTGCAGTGATATAGAAATTACTGTCTCTTTTTTTTTTCTTGCAGCCCCAGAGCAAGTCTGATTTTTCCTAAAAAATTTTTAGGAAAAATTTATAGGACTTGCCTTGGAACCCCTGCGTCACCCTCTAATGACTAATTAAGCAATTGGAAGTTTCCAATTAGCTTAATTAGTCCTTAATTACTCCCCATTTGAAGCACTGTCTTCTTCCTAGGGATCCCAACGGGCTGGTCCAATGAAGCAGCAGTGTGTGCGAGACCCCTGTGATCCCCTATAAAGTGTATGTGTGTGTGTGTGTGTGTGTGTGTGTGTGTGTGTGTGACTCCCTGGTGTGTGTCTGGAGGCAGCAGCAATGAGAACTACATCTTCCAGCAGCCACCACCTCTCCCAATATCCTCCTCCTCAGTGGAAAGATGGATGGGATATGACAAGGAGACGCTGAGACCACCGGAATGACCGGAATACACAGGTAAGTATACAACTTTTTTGTTCTCGCCCCGCTACCAGGTTTTTTTTTTTTATTGAATACTGTGGGTATCGGGAGCAGTAATCCAAAATTAGGCACAAAGTCCACAAGGTTTTTTTTTTACCAAAATATCTCACCCAAATGGATATGCCCTCTGTGTGAGTAAAAGGGTGATCATTATATTGGTTGAAGCTCAGATGATTATCAAGACAGTACCAGAACACTGTATAGCTTGCCTTTTAGGAGAGTAAGGGACAGTCTAGTCACAGCACTGTGTCACAGACACATCTTGTCATGTTATAACCAAGATTATTGCTATATCCTCTTCCAGCACCAGCTATCCTCTTTTCCTGCTATTCTATGGGGTTGGTTGGGAATTCCTTTTCTCTCCTGGCCAGAGAACTCCCATTCCAAACACATTTTCTGACATAGCTGTCCGTGTTCACAATTCTGCAGTGAGGACAAAGTACAAGGTTCTGGCTATGTGGTTATCAGTCCTTATTTTCCAATGCCATTCTGTTCTAGTACATATAGTAATATAGATCAGTGTAAGATTAAATGTATGTTTATCCTAGACCCCCCTCACTGTTGTTTATATTTATGGTAATTGCTTAGGATTCTGGGAGTATTTTTGCTGAATTCTATAGAGCCCTTATAGTTTAGTTTACAGATAACCATACACATTGCCAGTTTCAGCCATGATTGTAATCTAATAGATGTTTTTGTATTCTAAGAAATGCAACTATTTTGGCCCATATATGGGATGCTACTCATCAATTATTTTGTCATATTTGTCAGTGAGGTAGAGGAGAATGGTGTGTTCATTACTGATTTGACCATGGGATGGGATCGGGTGCGCCAGGACCCTGGCTTTTTGATGCCCAGCAGGAAGGAAAGGGGGGGAGGCGAGCACAACGAAGCCACTTGCGGGCTCGGTTGTATTCCCACTCTTTGGGTGGCATGGACACCCACTAGTGTGAATAGTCCCTGTTAGTCAGCATGCCGATTGTCGGGATTGTGAGGAGGCGGGATTCCGGTGTTGGTTTTGTGACTGCTGTTCTCCTGACCACTGGTCACATAACTACATCCCCATGTCATAACCAAAATTGTTCTTCCTGTTAAACTCAGATCAGAAATTGTATCTAATTCCCTATCTATGGCTAGTGCCAAAATCAATAAAACTGATGGGCAGCATTTTCCCAATACAGAATAAAATATATTGGGGTTAATACATCTGAAACAGAATGGAAAGTACTTATATGAAGGCGTTACATAGTGAATTATATTCTTTCATGTGAATGGAATAAACGACTTGCTAGGTCTTACAACCTTACTTGTGAAATTTCCTGATGCAGAATCTAGCATCGATTGTGTATTGGTAACGGGCACTTTTATCTGTTTTTAGAATGAGTATCGGGAGACTGTTCTGGGATTTAACATGGTGAATTACCGAGCATGTAAGAATGTCTGGAAGACGTGTGTAGAACATCATACCTTTTTCCGACTGGACTCTCCACTGCCACCTCACAAGAACTTCTTTGCTCATTATTTTACTTTGGGCTCCAGGTTCCGGTACTGGTAAGTGCCAAAAGCCTTGTCATTCTAATTTGAGCTATTCTTGTAGCCTCTGTAGGTCGGTAATATCTTTTTAGCTGCACCGACCCCATGATGACCTCCACCGTTATTGCATCCAAAGACCAGAGCTGGTTACACGTGGTAGAATTTGGTTGACCAACCATTGTAGGCTGTGTTTGCCGTCTAACACAATCAAAAAAGTGTTGTGTATGATGGAAAAACGAGTAAACTGGTGATCATAACCTCACTGATGTAGGAGGATTCCACTGAAGCAGATCAATGCTATTTGTCCACCTAGATATGTATACGTTTTTCACCATTTGGTGGCCATATTCAACTGCTAGATATGAACCATGTCACTCTATTTGTACAAAGTTTGACATACACATTGCCAATTCCACTGCCTGTCAGACACAGGTCGATTCACACTAAATTTCCACACTTCTTTCTAGATTCTGGAAGACTGAATTCTCCATTTTTCTTCCTTGTCTGTGTCATTGTTTTCATTCATAATATGCCAGCCTGTATGGCGTGAAATAAATGGGATTTGGCGGCCTGTGACATTCTGTTCATCTACTAATCAAAAACGTTTTCAGACAGGCGATACTGACCACTCACTGTTAATGTTGCAGTTAGCAGATTATTATTCTGAATTGCTTATATTGATCTCCGGGGACTTACTCAATCAGCCCTGATAGCCTGAAGTATCAGGAATTTTTTTCACCTGCCTGGAGGCAGAAGACAGAAAATACCCAGATAACTGACACGTTTTCATGGCGCGAAACAAGTGGGACTCAGTTGAATTTCCCATTAACACCATTGGCAATAAATTGGGGTAAAGTCCCGTTTGTTTCACGTGAAAACTTTCCGTGATCAGTTGAACACCCCCCATGTTAGATATTTTTGTCTGGATTTTATAATTATATGTATTCCATGCTAGTTCTTTGTGGTTGATCAAACTTTTTGGAGGAAATTCAATTAGCTGCTGGGTTTACAATTAATTAGACTTTTCCCCGCTTGGTAACCTAGGGCTAACACACAGAATACCACTGATTTCACAGAAAATGAGGAATCTAATGGTTTTCCCTACACGTTAAATGCAGGGGGTGCATTTATTGCAGATTTTTCCTGGCAACCTCTGAGTCTGAGGAAAAATCCTGCTGCTGGGGATTACTGCGGGGTTCTGGCAGCAAACTGAATTAGGCAGCGCAATCATTTAGCTGTGGGATAAAGGGATAAACCCAGCGGCTAATTTTTAAACACCCCCCCCCCCCTCCCCGCACACCACTATCCCCTTTGTGCTTTGTGGATAGATTTCTTGTTAATGGTGAAGTGTTTTTACTTTACCACGGTCTGGGGTATACCTGAGTTACTTTTTCTCAACTCGAGAGATTTTTTAATCATAACACTAACACTGATTATTCATGTTATTAGCAGACATATATCTGAAAAATGCCACTGAAGTCATTGACTTTGATCAATAATTCATCTGAGGTTCCGGGAGCCCACTGCAGAATTTCCTTAATGCTTTTTTATTTTTCATTTTATAAAAAATATAGGCTAAAATATTTTACTTTAAATTATGAATTTGTTTCCTTTTTGTATATACAGTCATGAAAACTCAGACTATATAATTATGTTGTTTGTTTTTAAATATGTTTTTCACTTATCCGAGTAGATGCTTTTATATGTATCTTAACTTTTTAGAGCTTCTATTACAATTTAATCATTTCAATCCCTCATGGTTTATCGTTACATTCCTTTGTCTATATATGTGTTTATACAGTGCCAGCATATTCAATGCTTGCTATATGCATGAAACTAGCAGCTGTTGATAATGGTAAAATAGTAGCTTTCTAAATTTTCCTGGTCACTGGCACAATCATCATCAACCACTGTGATCTGTTGGAGAGCTGGCTATTTTTAGAGTACTGGCGGCGCCTGTATACCTGAATATATTCAACAAATTTACCAAGTTTCTATCTGATGGCCCCGAACGTTTCTGACAGATCTTGTTCCACCCGAGTCTCCTGCAGTCGTCCCCTCCATTCATGATGGTGTCAGATATTTCACTCCTAGTTGACAGGCTCAAGTGTGCTGGCAAATTGTCAGTTTCTAAAAATTGTCTGAGCCGCATCTTGGCTCTCAGATCTACCCACATCTGTCTTCGGTATTCCTCATGTAACCTCTTGGTCACTAGAGAGGAGACTTCCAGTACTGCCACATACCCTCCCCCCCTTCCCCCTTCCCAATATCGTCTCAGTTTAGAATGAGCTGACTGAAAGATGAGACCAGACTGACAAAAATTCACCTGTTCTGATGACTCCCATAAACTGAGGTTGAAATATTTTTCTTGGTTATTTATTAGTTTGTTTAATAAGTTTTTTGATGGGTAGATCCTTGAATGGAGAAAAATCTTTACAGTTCCAGTAAAACAAACACCTGTAAATACCAGGTCATTATAGTTTTTTATTATCTCACTCTGGTTATTGTTGCGGTAACGGTAGAGACTGAGGGGCAGATGTATTAACCTGGAGAAGGCATAAGGAAGTGATAAACCAGTGATAAATGCAAGGTGATAAACAAACCAGCCAATCAGCTCCCATATGTAAATTAACAGTTAGGAGCTGATTGCCTGGTGCATTATCACCTTGCACTTAACACTGCTTTATTTCCTTATACCTTCTCCAGGTTAATACATCTACCCCTGAGTTACCATATCACATTTCTGTTTTCAATAATTCAATAGTAATAAATATTATTAGTGTTTTATAAATATAACATTTTCTCTAGTTATAGCAAAAAGTATCAGTTTTATTATTGAAACTGCAGGGTTTTGTTTTTTTTCAATAGCTGCTCTGTACTACATATTACATTTATTTAATCTCAGATTATTGAAATAGTTATCCTGACACTCAACCTTTAGCTGGAGCCCCTAGTGTCAGTCTGTCTCCTAGAATGCTAAGCTCTTGTATCCGTTTTAATTCATCATACAAGGGTGGACAAACAGTCACTACTCTTCCCACCGACCATCAAAGAATCAGGATTAGGGATTGTATTGTATACATGTATATTGTAATATCAGTACAATTGCTAACAATGCACCGGTAAAGGTGTGTGTGTGTGTGTGTGTGTGTGTGTGTGTGTGTGTGTGTGTGTGTGTGTGTTGCCAGTTTTACATTTATTGTAGTTTATCTGAGTTTTACATTTATTGTAGTTTATCTGAGTTTTACATTTATTGTAGTTTATCTGAGTTTTACATTTATTGTAGTTTATCTGAGTTTGCATTAATTCCATATCTCACCTGCTCTGTTATGGGTACCTAAATGGATGGGAAACAAAATATTACACCTCAATAAATTATACTATGGCAAGTCACTGGTGGTACGGTGCATATGGATACAGCTTCACCTTATCATTACCCAATTCCTGTTTTGCTATCTGCTTTGAAGAGATGCCTAAATGTGCTACACCAACAACTAATCTCCATGTGTGATTCCGTCTCTCATTTGCTCACCTGCAAAAATGAAACCGAGGAGAGAGTGATGTTCTTATCGTTTCTGTGGGCGTAGCCAGTGTTTCTAAGTGTTAGCTAAGCTGAGTGGGGCTGGTATTACTCTATTATATTTAGTTACTATAGACATCCCCAGGTAATTCAAATAGTTTGTAACAGTAAATCGGGGTCTTTGTCCAGCAAGGTTATTTAGAGGTCTATTTACTAAGCTGTGGAGAGAGATAAGGGGGGTACACACGGAGAGAGCCGTTCTTAAACTCTAAACAATCTGACTAGATTGCTTAGATTTTAAGCACGGATCTCTCCGTGTGTATGCCCCACAGCGATAGCGATGCACGGCTCAGCGTGTCGCTGATGCTAGATTGGCCTGCATGCAGGCACAATCTAGCACATCGCTCATTTCACCGCTGGGTGAAATAAGCGGCTCCCTGTCCCACCCCCCTTGCTCAACACACATCGCGCTGTGCTGAGCGGGGGTAGAGATGTGTACTGAGCGGTCTGTGACAGATCGCTCAGCACACAAACACTATCTCCCCGTGTGTACTGCCCTATAAAGTACCAACCAACCAACCATCCAAACACAGAATGTATCTCTCCACTTTATCTCTCTCCAAGGCTTAATACATAGGGGGTCATTCCGAGTTGATCGCTCGTTGCCGATTTTCGCAACAGAGCGATTAAGGCAAAAATGTGCATGCGCATTTTAGCACAAAACTTAGTAGATTTACTCACGTCCGAACGAAGATTTTTCATCGTTGAAGTGATCGGAGTGTGATTGACAGGAAGTGGGTGTTTCTGGGCGGAAACTGGCCTTTTTCTGGGAGTGTGCGGAAAAACGCAGGCGTGTCAGGGAAAAACGCGGGAGTGGCTGGCCGAACGCTGGGCGTGTGTGTGACGTAAAACCAGGAACGAAACGGCCTGAGCTGATCGCAATCTGTGAGTAGGTCTGGAGCTACTCAGAAACTACTAAGAAATTTCTATTCGCAATTCTGCAAATTTTTCGTTCGCAATTCTGCTAAGCTAAGATACACTCCCAGAGGGCGGCGGCTTAGCGTGTGCAATGCTGCTAAAAGCAGCTAGCGAGCGAACAACTCGGAATGACCTCCATAGACCCGTTAGTTTCAGAACACTTGCAGACCGCACAGGTTACCTTAGTCTCTGAACCATTTTACATTTGAAGTAGATTTTCTTCTCAAAACTGGTCTTAATTTGTATATTTTGTATGTTTATTACATAGCTACTTAATTACTACAATACTAAATGTTTTTACTTTATGACTAAAGGCTAATAATAATACGTTGTCTCTCTCTTTGTAGTGGGCGGACAGAGGTGCAGTCTGTGCAGTATGGAAAGGAGAAGGCCAATAAGGACAGGGTGTTTGCACGGTAAGCGTTAAGTTACACACATGTTGTTTGTCTTGCTATGGTTTATATTTCTTAATATTATGTTTTTTTGTTTGTAAAATGCTATTTAAAGGATCCCGCACAACAACACTGTGTTTATGGTTTGGCAAGAGATACAGTTCTGGATGTGATCTGCATTTAGCTTCATTGGGACAGTTATAGAAAGATACAAATGGTTTTCTCGCTACTTATTGTCAGATTTCCCCGTTCTCTAATCCTACATAATTGTCCTAATACAGTGTTTTCCTGATATGATGACCTGACATAGGGGTGAGTTTGGAGAGAGAGAAAATTGTGAGTGATAAAGTACTAACCAATCCGCTTCTAATTTGCATTTTAAAGGCTGTGTTTGAAATATGACAGGAGCTGATTGGTTGGTACTTTTTCTCTCACAATTTTATCTCTCTCTCCACGCTTTGATAAATACCCCCCATAGTCTTATTTATTTGTTGTCTTGGTAAGTTTCAGTTTCAGATTTTCCTTTTGAGTCATTCCTTCCAGGACTCTTGATATCTACAGGTTGCAAGCTTGCGAGAAGCATACATGCCTACTCTCCCAGAATGGCCGGAAGGCTCACGAAAATCGGGTGGCGTTCCCTGCCACCCGGAAAAGTTGGCAAGTTTCCCGGCCGGCAGCCAAGCCCCTGCACCATCCAGGAGAAACACTCATATATCCCTCACAGCGAGGATGAAACCCCCCTGCTCCACTATGTCAGTAATCTCGGCATAGTGTAGCGGGGGCGGAGCCATGACGCGGTCTTGTGGCCATGCCTCCTGCCCCTCCCCATCACGGCATCCCCTGTGCCGCGCCACGACCTCTGCTGAGCCGACCTGGCTGCCTTCTCCTGGAGGAGGCAGCCAGAATGTCGGCAACTATGGCAAGAAGGGCCCTCTTACCTCTGTGTCTGTCTGTTATTACCCAGTCTTGTTTTATTACTGTCCAATTCCAAAATGCAAATGAATATGCTGGCACTATATAAGTAACTGCTCAGGGGCGTTTTAAGAGAGGAGGAGGCCCGTGTGCAGACTTCTGCTTCAGGGGCCCCCTCCTCTCTGACTGATGGACAGCATTTAATACTTACCTCTCCGGAGTCCCCCGGCGGTGCCATCCTTCCCCGTGGCAGCGGCAACAGAGTCTGAGAACAGACTCTATTGCACATGCGCAAACCTCCGAGAACACGGCGCGGCTGCCATTTTCCCAAATATTTTGCTAATGCGCATGCGTGAAACTCTGGAAAAATGCCAGCCGTGCCATCTTTCCGGAGTTTTCATCAGGCGCAGTAGAGTTTGTTCCCCCTAGAGTTCAAACCCTATTGTGCTGCCGAAAAGGGATGGCTTCGACGGGAGACTTCAGAGAGGTAAGTATTAAGCAAATGGGTGCGGGGTGGGCCCCCCTGGACCTGGGGGCCGTGTGCCTCACACACACTGCACCCATTATAGAAGCGCCAATGTAACTGCTAATAATAATCATGTTGCCAGTTATGTGCCAAATCTAACAGAGCATTAGCACAAGTTGTACCGAACCTTGGTTTTTAACACGTTGTGAAGACTGAACAATGACTTTAATTTAAAGCTGTTGCTCTATTTACTATTCAACATCTACATTCCTGGTGGCTGTGGGGAGATTGTTCTGTGTTCTGCTGCTACACTGTATGTAGTATGTTAATTTTACCCATAACAGGAGCACAAGACAGCCGCTTTGATGACAACTTCCAGTAAAAAAATAAACCGAGTTTAATAATCCCAACATAAAGCTTTTTGTCAGTCTTCAACAGAAAGGTTCTTTGCATGCTAAAACATCTAGCACCAGCCTTCATCTGATAATTTGAAGCCAGTAGGTGGCAGTAGCGCAATGCTTCAAAGCTTCCCTGACAGAGATCTCACATGTACAGGGATAGGCACATACTGCACTAAAATCTTGTGTGTAACGTTAAAGCTATGTATGGCAGCACTCCGTCAGAGATGTCTCGTAGTGGTTTTGTCTTGTTCCACACTGCCTCTCTCTTGTTTAAAAACTGGAAGTCTACTGTTCAGTAGAATGGTTGTCTCCATATTATATTGAGGAGAATCTAGCAGTGCTCCTCAATGAGGACTTTCTGAACAGGATGAGCGGGCACAGAGTAAGGGCTTAGAAAAATTAGAGTATTTGTGAATTAAAATGGAGGACAGCATCTTGTGCTGAGGCTGATAACAAGGTTATGTCCCTACGTCTGTCAGTAGATGTCTAACTCTCAA
Organism: Pseudophryne corroboree; assembly: GCF_028390025.1. NCBI lineage: Eukaryota > Metazoa > Chordata > Amphibia > Anura > Myobatrachidae > Pseudophryne > Pseudophryne corroboree. The sequence goes on from NC_086450.1 coordinate 227,122,687, forward strand.
AACGCACATCTTATGTAGCACAGCACTTATAGTCCCACTGCTGGTTGAGAGATTTGCACAAGTGAACTTTGATTTCTGCCTATTGTGGCTGACTTTCATGTTAGTGGAATAAAAAGCTTTGATGCTTGTAATATACATTGATAACCTATAACTCTCATTGTTTATTCAAGCCATACATGAGGCTAAACTGAGGAGTGTTGTAGGAAAAAATGCAAGAAATAAGTTAATGAAAAGAGGTTTGAATATTGACGAGACATTTACACGCTTGCACAGTTCTCCTTCAGATTTTATAGACCTAGAAGCATATCTAACCTGCAATGGGGAATGTACATGTGATGGGTGCACCATATACTGTAGATGTATCACTTAAAAACCAATAGCTTTTGCTGGTGTGAATTAAGAGTAGTGACTGGTTTGTTTCATATTTTCAAGGGAAACTAGTTTGTAAAATGTATAAAATAGAAATTCAGTAAATACAGTATATGTCTTAGATAGCAGTGGAGTTTTTCTGGTAGAAAATCGCTTTTTAACTCCATAATGTAACTTTTGATTACTGCATGTTGGTCTCTCTTCAGACATTTCTCTGCCCTGATGTTTCAATGTCGCAGTCAGGAGGAAAGGCTGTAAATCAGTTTCCCTTAGTTATCGCCTTCACACACCATCTGATATTGTGTATGAAGGGTCTCTGGCTGTTGGATACCACAATAGTAAAATTCTGCTCAGCATTTTTTATATCAATGAAATTCAGCTTGGATCCCCCTTCTACGCTACAATGTGCAGTGGCTCCTGGCAAGCAGAGGGTTAATTGCTGTGATTAGGCATTCAACCATGTGGTAAACTTCTAAACGACTTGACGGGCTAAACAGGAAATGTAGAAGAAAACCAATGAGTGGGTGGGTCTCTGGCTTTCAAAAGTGTTTATTAGAGTCACAAAAACCTAATATTATACAGAGTCGCTGAATGCCGGGCTGTCATGCAGCTTCATCACACTTTCAGCTCATACTGAGCCTGTCAGGTGAGTCCTCGACCCAAGAGGCGGTTCCATCTGTGTAATTAGATCTCCCTACTCTGCTTCTGCCATATTTAGGGGGAGGGGGGCTCTTTTGCTAAACAAAAATACATGGCAGGATGTGATGCCGGTGCCTGTAATTTGTATACAGGATGATGTACAGACAAAATGATTATGCACATTGCCAGTTTATTTACCACCACAATATAAAGCGATAATTAGCCTCCATGTTGGTCTTAAGTGACTTCTTGGCAGATCAAGGGCTAGATTAACACTTTTGGGGTACATGCTGATCAGGAGAAATGATCTTGAAGGCATTTGTGTTTGAATTATCCCTGTCGCCCTCCGTGATGTGTAGATTGTGAGTAGGTAGGAGGTTTGTTTTAATGCAGTGCACATATCCTGGGAGGGTTAGTGATGGCGGTGTGCGGTTCTATCTTTTATTACTTCTCCAGGGTGTATTCTTACAACATTTCACAAAGGTAAAATGTTCATGTAAGTATTGCTTTTTATATTTTTAGTACAGTGTGTATGTAGAAAAAGTTTACAAAAAAAAGTTGTTTCCAGCACACAGTGGAAACGTGGTCATTGTGTGCTATAAGATTGTATTCACCAAGATGGCAGTTTATTTCCTTGTGAGTCTGTGACCGCGTTATACCATACATGCTGTTCCATGTCTCTGTGATGATGGGGGTAATAAATGAATTGGTAAAATGATGAGCGCTAGGAAAACAAATTAAAACTATGTGGCACCTGTAAAAAAGATTTCTGTTAGCGTATGTTTACAGCTCTTTTTAAGGGCTTTGTATGCGGTAATCACTACAAACCTGAAGAAAAACGAGAGTAGATGGATTTTCGAGTTAAAAACTCTGTATCCAAAGGGACATAATATAGACATTGAACTGAACGTCTTTTTATGAAAACAATTCTAATTTTTATATTTATTTTTATTTTTATTATTCCTAATATTCTTTTCACAACAATACTGATATAAATGGATTCACAGTGGCACCTGTATAAATTTAATTTTGAAAGATCCATTCTGCCCCATAGAAAGTAATGTGGCAATTTTACCATGCGGTTCCCGCATATTCTACATCACTTCCGGTCCGGAAGTAACCGGAAGTGACACGTTTTCCGTTTTTGGACTAATAAAGTTTTATGTATAAAAAGGACTCATTTTTACTAAATATCCTACCTTGATGAAGTGCTAGTAAAAGCACGAAACGCGTTGGTGGATAGCGGTATCAGGAAGACACACTGCCGCCAGAGAGATCAGACGCCGCCGAGTGACGTCACCCGCTGAAACCCCGCCACACTCCGCCTCCCCGCTGGACGCAGCGGTGGAGGAGAAGAACATCCACACCACGGACAGCTATTCATACCATCAGGCTGAGGAATCCCGTGGACCGGTAGTGAGGTAGGGAAAGCTAGATCTCTCATGGACTGTGCTTACCGCATACAAAGCCCTTAAAAAGAGCTGTAAACATACGCTAACAAAAATCTTTTTTACAGGTGCCACATAGTTTTAATTTGTTTTCCTAGCGCTCATCATTTTACCAGTTTTTTATTATTTTATTTGAGCTGCTGTAATAACACAAAAGCGCATGAAACACCATAATTCCGGTAATAAATGAATTGTTAGACAGCATTAATATTTCTCTAACGTCCTCAGTGAATGCTGGGGACTCCGTCAGGACCATGGGGAATAGCGGCTCCGCAGGAGACAGGGCACAAAAATAAAGCTTTAGGATTAGGTGGTGTGTACTGGCTCCTCCCCCTATGACCCTCCTCCAAGCCTCAGTTAGGTTTTTGTGCCCGTCCGAGCAGGGTGCAATCTAGGTGGCTCTCTTAAAGAGCTGCTTAGAAAAAGTTTTTTAGGTTTTTTATTTTCAGTGAGTCCTGCTGGCAACAGGCTCACTGCATCGAGGGACTTAGGGGAGAGAATTTCAACTCACCTGCGTGCAGGATGGATTGGATTCTTAGGCTACTGGACACCATTAGCTCCAGAGGGAGTCGGAACACAGGTCTCACCCTGGGGTTCGTCCCGGAGCCGCGCCGCCGACCCCCCTTACAGATGCTGAAGATTGAAGGTCCGGAAACAGGCGGCAGAAGGCTCTTCAGTCTTCATGAAGGTAGCGCACAGCACTGCAGCTGTGCGCCATTGTTGTCACACACTTCACACCAAGCGGTCACGGAGGGTGCAGGACGCTGCTGGGGGCGCCCTGGGCAGCAATATTTTAATACCTTAAGGCAAAATAATACATCACATATAGCCATTAAGGCTATATGTATGTATTTAACCCATGCCAGTTATCTAAATCTACGGGAGGAAAGCCCGCCGAAATAGGGGGCGGGGCTTATTCTCCTCAGCACACAGCGCCATTTTCCTGCTCAGCTCCGCTGTGAGGAAGGCTCCCAGGACTCTCCCCTGCACTGCACTACAGAAACAGGGTAAAACAGAGAGGGGGGGCATTTTTTGGCGATATATTGGATATATTTAAGCTGCTATAAGGAACAACACTTATATAAGGTTGTTCCCATATATATTATAGCGCTTGGGTGTGTGCTGGCAAACTCTCCCTCTGTCTCCCCAAAGGGCTAGTGGGGTCCTGTCTTCGATAAGAGCATTCCCTGTGTGTCTGCTGTGTGTCGGTACGTGTGTGTCGACATGTATGAGGACGATGTTGGCGTGGAGGCAGAGCAATTGCCGATAATGGTGATGTCACCCCCCAGGGAGTCGACACCGGAATGGATGGCTTTGGTTATGGAATTACGTGATAATGTCAGCACATTACAAAAATCAGTTGACGACATGAGACGGCCGGCAAACCAGTTAGTACCTGCCCAGGCGTCTCAGACACCGTCAGGGGCTGTAAAGCGCCCTTTACCTCAGTCGGTCGACACAGACCCAGACACAGACACTGAATCTAGTGTCGACGGTGATGAAACAAACGTATTTTCAAGTAGGGCCACACGTTATATGATCACGGCAATGAAGGAGGCTTTGCATATCTCTGATACTGCAAGTACCACAAAAAGGGGTATTATGTGGGGGGTGAAAAAACTACCTGTAGTTTTTCCTGAATCAGAGGAATTAAATGATGTATGTGATGAAGCGTGGGTTAACCCAGATAGAAAAATGCTAATTTCAAAAAAGTTATTAGCATTATACCCTTTCCCGCCAGAGGTTAGGGCGCGCTGGGAAACACCCCCTAGGGTGGATAAGGCGCTCACACGCTTATCAAAACAAGTGGCGTTACCGTCTCCTGATACGGCCGCCCTCAAGGATCCAGCGGATAGGAGACTGGAAACTACCCTAAAAAGTATATACACACATACTGGTGTTATACTGCGACCGGCCATCGCCTCAGCCTGGATGTGCAGTGCTGGGGTCGTCTGGTTGGATTCCCTGACTGAAAATATTGATACCCTGGATAGGGACAGTATTTTATTGACTATAGAGCAATTAAAGGATGCTTTCCTTTATATGCGAGATGCGCAGAGAGATATTTGCACTCTGGCATCGAGAGTAAATGCGATGTCCATATCTGCCAGAAGGAGTTTATGGACGCGACAGTGGTCAGGTGATGCGGATTCCAAACGACATATGGAAGTATTGCCGTATAAAGGGGAGGAATTATTTGGCGTCGGTCTATCGGATCTGGTGGCCACGGCAACTGCCGGAAAATCCACTTTTTTACCTCAGACCCCCTCCCAACAGAAAAAGACACCGTCTTTTCAGCCGCAGTCCTTTCGTTCCTATAAGAACAAGCGGACAAAAGGACAGTCATATCTGCCTCGGGGCAGAGGAAGGGGTAAGAGAGGGCAGCAAGCAGCCCCTGCCCAGGAACAGAAGCCCTCCCAGGGTTCTGCAAAGCCCTCAGCATGACACTGGGGCCTTACAAGCGGACTCAGGAACGGTGGGGGGTCGACTCAAGAATTTCAGCGCACAGTGGGCTTGCTCACAGGTGGACCCCTGGATTCTGCAGGTAGTATCTCAGGGTTACTGGTTGGAATTCGAGAAGTCTCCCCCTCGCCGGTTCCTAAAGTCTGCTTTGCCAACGTCTCCCTCAGACAGGGCGACGGTATTGGAAGCCATTCACAAGCTGTTTTCTCAGCAGGTGATAGTCAAGGTACCCCTCCTACAACAGGGAAAGGGGTATTACTCCACGCTATTTGTGGTACCGAAGCCGGACGGCTCGGTAAGACCTATTCTAAATCTGAAATCTTTGAACCTGTACATACAAAAATTCAAGTTCAAGATGGAGTCACTCAGAGCAGTGATAGCGAATCTGGAAGAAGGGGACTTTATGGTGTCCCTGGACATAAAGGATGCTTACCTGCATGTCCCAATTTGCCCTTCACATCAAGGGTACCTCAGGTTCGTGGTGCAAAACTGTCATTATCAGTTTCAGACGCTGCCGTTTGGATTGTCCACGGCACCTCGGGTCTTTACCAAGGTAATGGCCGAAATGATGATTCTTCTGCGAAGAAGAGGCGTATTAATTATCCCTTACTTGGACGATCTCCTGATAAGGGCAAGGTCCAGAGAACAGCTGGAGGACGGAGTAGCACTAACCCAAGTAGTGCTGCAACAACACGGGTGGATTCTGAATTTTCCAAAATCTCAGTTGACCCCGACAACACGTCTGCTGTTCCTGGGAATGATTCTGGACACGGTTCAGAAAAAGGTGTTTCTTCCGGAGGAGAAAGCCAGGGAGTTATCCGAACTTGTCAGGAACCTCCTAAAACCAGGGACAGTGTCTGTGCATCAATGCACAAGAGTCCTGGGAAAGATGGTGGCTTCTTACGAAGCGATTCCATTCGGCAGATTCCACGCACGAACTTTTCAGTGGGATCTGCTGGACAAATGGTCCGGATCGCATCTGCAGATGCATCAGCGGATAACCTTATCGCCACGGACAAGGGTGTCTCTTCTGTGGTGGTTGCAGAGTGCTCATCTGTTAGAGGGCCACAGATTCGGCATACAGGACTGGGTCCTGGTGACCACGGATGCCAGTCTGAGAGGCTGGGGAGCGGTCACACAAGGAAGAAACTTCCAGGGAGTATGGTCAAGCCTGGAGATGTCTCTTCACATAAATATACTGGAGCTAAGAGCGATTTACAATGCTCTAAGTCTGGCAAAACCCCTGCTTCAGGGTCAGCCGGTGTTGATCCAGTCGGACAACATCACGGCAGTCGCCCACGTAAACAGACAGGGCGGCACAAGAAGCAGGACAGCAATGGCAGAAGCTGCAAGGATTCTTCGCTGGGCGGAAGATCATGTGATAGCACTGTCAGCAGTATTCATTCCGGGAGTGGACAACTGGGAAGCAGACTTCCTCAGCAGACACGATCTACACCCGGGAGAGTGGGGACTTCATCCAGAAGTCTTCCACATGATTGTGAACCGTTGGGAAAAACCAATGGTGGATATGATGGCGTCCCGCCTCAACAAAAAACTGGACAGGTATTGCGCCAGGTCAAGAGATCCTCAGGCAATAGCTGTGGACGCTCTGGTAACACCGTGGGTGTTCCAGTCAGTGTATGTGTTCCCTCCTCTGCCTCTCATACCAAAAGTACTGAGAATTATACGGCAAAAGGGAGTAAGAACGATACTAGTGGCTCCGGATTGGCCAAGAAGAACTTGGTACCCGGAACTTCAAGAGATGCTCACGGAGGATCCGTGGCCTCTACCTCTAAGACGGGACCTGCTTCAGCAGGGACCGTGTCTATTCCAAGACTTACCGCGGCTGCGTTTGACGGCATGGCGGTTGAACGCCGAATTCTAAAGGAAAAAGGCATTTCGGAAGAGGTCATTCCTACACTGGTAAAAGCCAGGAAGGAGGTGACTGCACAACATTATCACCGCATTTGGAGAAAATATGTTGCGTGGTGTGAGGCCAGGAAGGCCCCCACGGAGGAATTTCAACTGGGTCGATTCCTACATTTCCTGCAAACAGGATTGTCTATGGGCCTCAAATTGGGGTCCATTAAGGTTCAAATTTCGGCCCTGTCGATTTTCTTCCAGAAAGAATTGGCTTCAGTTCCTGAAGTCCAGACTTTTGTAAAAGGAGTACTACATATACAGCCCCCGGTTGTGCCCCCAGTGGCACCGTGGGATCTTAATGTAGTCTTGGATTTTCTCAAATCCCATTGGTTTGAGCCACTCAAATCGGTGGAGCTGAAGTATCTTACATGGAAAGTAACCATGCTACTGGCCCTGGCTTCAGCCAGGAGAGTATCAGAATTGGCGGCTTTATCATATAAGAGCCCATATCTGATTTTCCATACGGACAGGGCAGAACTGCGGACGCGTCCTCATTTTCTGCCTAAGGTGGTGTCAGCGTTTCACCTGAACCAGCCTATTGTGGTGCCTGCGGCTACTAACGAGTTGGAGGATTCCAAGTTGTTGGACGTGGTCCGGGCATTGAAAATATATATTTCAAGAACGGCGGGAGTCAGAAAGTCTGACTCACTGCTTATATTGTATGCACCCAACAAGATGGGTGCTCCTGCTTCTAAGCAGACGATTGCTCGTTGGATTTGTAGCACAATTCAACTTGCACATTCTGTGGCAGGCTTGCCACAACCTAAATCTGTCAAGGCCCATTCCACAAGGAAAGTGGGCTCATCCTGGGCGGCTGCCCGGGGAGTCTCGGCATTACAACTCTGCCGAGCTGCTACTTGGTCAGGGGCAAACACGTTTGCAAAATTCTACAAATTTGATACCCTGGCTGAGGAGGACCTTGAGTTCTCTCATTCGGTGCTGCAGAGTCATCCGCACTCTCCCGCCCGTTTGGGAGCTTTGGTATAATCCCCATGGTCCTGACGGAGTCCCCAGCATCCACTTAGGACGTTAGAGAAAATAAGAATTTACTTACCGATAATTCTATTTCTCGTAGTCCGTAGTGGATGCTGGGCGCCCATCCCAAGTGCGGATTGTCTGCAATACTTGTACATAGTTATTGTTACAAAAAAATCGGGTTGTTATTTGTTGTGAGCCGTCTGTTCAGAGGCTCCTACGTTTGTCATACTGTTAACTGGGTTCAGATCACAAGTTATATGGTGTGATTGGTGTGGCTGGTATGAGTCTTACCCGGGGTTCAATATCCTTCCTTATTGTGTACGCTCGTCCGGGCACAGTATCCTAACTAAGGCTTGGAGGAGGGTCATAGGGGGAGGAGCCAGTACACACCACCTAATCCTAAAGCTTTATTTTTGTGCCCTGTCTCCTGCGGAGCCGCTATTCCCCATGGTCCTGACGGAGTCCCCAGCATCCACTACGGACTACGAGAAATAGAATTATCGGTAAGTAAATTCTTATTATATCTCACAGAATGTCCGCTTCCTCTAATAGGCAGTTACATCTCAGTGGTTTTGTGAGTGTAAATGAACATTTGTGGACTGTATATAACATTAATGTTAATACAGCGATGACACAGCTGGGCAGATTTGGCAGAGTTGTCCACAAGTCAGTAGCAATTTCATGGGCAAATATTGGTGTTTCTATCATGGGTGCACACTGTGTCCAGGGGGGCCCACACCACACACACTGCAACCGTGTTATACTTACCTTTCTGCAGTTACACATCAGGCAGTGCAGCCATGGAAAAAAATCACAGCCAAAATGACCACCACCCACGCGCAGTAGTGAAATTATTCTCCAGAACATGGCAGGCGCCATGTTTCCGGAGACCTGCGCAGTAGACTGCGGCACAATACCGGAGCATTCTGTGCCGTGGAGAGGAGTTTGCACATGTGCCCCCTCCTCTGTTAAAAGGCCCCTGCGTGCAATGTGTGCATAGAACTAAATGCGAATACTCGCTCATATGCCAAGTTGTATGATTCTGTTTGACTGACCTGCCTCTATATACAGTATACCTGGATATTTAGTGGTCATCTTTCTCTGCACACACTTGCACCAAAACCATGTGTGGTGAATGAGAAAGGTCTGAAATCAGATAGATCTCTGCATAGCCCACAATCCATCCTGTCTACATATCCTCGATAAACGTGTCCTATGTGCAACCCCCCCTTTGTTGCCCTGTTAGGTTTATTAAACTGCAGATGAAGATGGGTATGTCTCAGAATCTACTGTAGTGTTAACAAATGTAAAGATCTATCTGCAAAACAGACTTCCATACTACTCTGAATAAGCCCCAGTATTCAGAGTGAAATTCTCTTACCATGCTAAATCCAGAAATATTTCAGGGCAGATGCTTTTTCTCACACTTTTCTATATTAAAAAATGTGTCACATTGATCAGAGTAAAACACAGTAAATATGAGTTTTATAGGTTACTTAGTACAGCTACTTGAAATAAATGTATTAAGCAGGCTAAAGTAAGGTATATACTTGCCATCATCCACATACAATTATAGAATGAAATACACTAATTTAGTCACCATCTCTTTATGTGTATATCTATCCATTGTTGTTTTCCTTCCTTTAAATTGCTGTGTGATTGTAAAAGGTTTTGTAATGTGAATGTGTAGGATGGTGTCTGAGGCCAAGAGACCCGAGTTTTATACATAATGCTTAGTAAGCGGCTGACTAAAGCAAGGTGATACTGTGTGTGTGGGTTCCACTTAGAATGCAGTGAATATTATGTCATGAATGCAGTTATTGTGTTTCTGGGAATTTTTAGGAAAGTTGAGTGAGTACTGTAAGGTTGTATTTCTTTCAGGTCCCCAAGTAAACCGTTATCACGTAAATTGGTCAGTGATATGGACTGGGAGGTGGTGAGCAGGAACTCCTTATCTAATGAAAGACTAGAGACACAGAGCCTGCCGTCCCGTTCCCCGCCTGGAACACCCAACCAGTAAGCGGCACTTTTGTTATCCTTATACCTGCCCTCTCGCAATTGATCAGTGAATGGATGTATAGAAGGGGCCGGCACCTGACATCCAAGCTCAGTCTGTGACCGCCGGAAACAGTGTATACAGCAGACGTTTCAAAAAAGTTGCTAATTGCAAATGGTATTGTTATAAAAGCATAAACAGATTGTGTCAGGCTGGCATCACTTTGAAAGAATTTGTTTAATGCAGAATTTAAAGAACCACAAAAACCCTAAAATGTTGATACATTTTATAGATATGGACACGCTTATAATTCGAGGGTGGTTCAATAAGTAAGGTAACAAGACCTCTGACGTGTGTAATGTTCTCTATTTCATTCTAATTTCCTGCCAGGCCACAGCAGGTAGACCACTGCTTCCCCTTACAGCCATTAGACTGCGTCTCATATTAGTCATAGGGGGAATTCAAATGTTATCGCACCCCTGATCTCCCATCTAAAGTGACGGTAGATTGTGGTGCGATATTCAAATGCCCCCACTTATTGCGCTGATTGCGCTCATTACACTCGAGTTTAGGCATGCAAAGCACCTAAACCCGAGTAAAGTAATGGGCAAGAGGGTGAATAGACCCGTTTGGGTGCCCAAACGAGTCTCTTTTCACGCATTTCAGTTCGCCCCGTGGGTAGTGAGCTGAAGTGAACTTGTCACGCCCGTCGGCAGCAACATTAGAATAGCTGCTGTTGGGCGCGATTGCAGAAGGGGGTGGGGGGGCATTTGAATACAGCCCATAGCGTCCCTACATGGGGCCTAATCCAGACCCGATCACTGCAACGGCAGCGATCGCAGTCTGAAGCCCTTTGGGGAGTGTGCATGCGCACCCTGTAAAGCCCAGTGTTAGAACGCCGTTGGTGGAGCGCGGTGTGTACGGATCGTTGCGGGGGCAGGCTGCATGACGTCACACGCAGTCGCTGCGACCCGGAACGCAGTGGGTAGTGCGATATGCAGGGCGGACTAGCCCTGTGCTGGGCGTTCCGCCCGCATGTCTGCGTAACTGATCGTAGATGTGCTAAATTTAGCACATCTACGATCAGGTCTGAATCACTCCCATAATTTGTAAAATGGTGGGACTGACGGAAACGCGGTCAAACATTAAGGTGCGTAGTGTGATCAGTGTCTAAAGGGCACATCAGCAGCTAAAATTCATTGCCAACTTGTCGAGGTGTGCGGTGATGACGTTCTATCACAGAAACAGGCTTGGGTTTGGTGCACTGCCTGTGGTGGACTTGCTTGGCCCGCCAGATCACTGCTCATCTTCTGTCCTGGCATTATCAAAGGCAGCACACCAAACCCAAAACTGTTTCTGTGACATGACGTTGATACCATACACGTCGACAAGATGTCAATGAATTTCAACTGCTGATGTGCCATTTAGGTGTTGAAATTTGATCACCCTATGCACCTCAATGTTTGAATATGTTTCCACCAGTCCTGCCATCTTGGGATAGTATGACTAATATGAGGCACAGTCTAATGGCCGTGGGGTCAAGCAGTGGTCTACCTGCTCTGGCCTGGTGGGAAATTAGAATGAAATTGAGAACATTACACACGTGACCGATCTTAATACCTTAATTATTGAACTACACTCATACATTGGGGGTCATTCCGAGTTGTTCGCTCGCAAGCCGTTTTTAGCAGCTTTGCACACGCTAAGCCTACGCCTACTGGGAGTGAATCTTAGCATAGTAAAATTGCGAACGAAAGATTCGCAATATTGCGAAAAGACATCTCTGTGCAGTTTCTGAGTAGCTCCAGACTTACTCGGCATCTGCGATCAGTTCAGAGCTTGTCGTTCCTGGTTTGACGTCACAAACACACCCAGCGTTCGCCCAGCCACTCCTCCGTTTCTCCAGCCACTCCCGCGTTTTTCCCAGAAACGGTAGCGTTTTTTCTCACACGCCCATAAAACGGCCTGTTTCCACCCAGAAACACCCACTTCCTGTCAATCACATTACGATCGCCTGAACGATGAAAAAGCCGTGAGTAAAATTCCTAACTGCATAGCAAATTTACTTGGCGCAGTCGCAGTGCGAACATTGCGCATGCGCACTAAGCGGAAAATCGCTGCGATGCGATGAAATTTACAGAGCGAACAACTCGGAATGACCCCCATTGAAACATTTCCTTCCGTGCATTAAATGTAAGCTTCCATGTATGTGTCAGTGTGAGTGATCCTCTAACTGATGTAAACATCTTTGTATAGTATGTGTGAGACTGTTACCATGACCATGATCAAACGCTGCTGCGATCTCACTGTGGGTCCAACAATCTTTCTGAGGTCTTTACAGCCTGATTCTAGGGAAAGAATTGAAGACACATATGTATGTCATTATTTTCCTCTTTACAATTGTAATGGAAATGTACTTCATATTCAGGACACTTTGTAACCATATTCTCTTTATTCATAGCCGGAACTCCACATTCACTCAAGAGGGGACGCGACTGCGGCCCTCTTCAGTTGGGCATCTGGTAGACCGCTCAATACATACTTCTCCAGGCGAAGTGTTCATAAACCACAGATCTCCGTCTTCTACCCAGGCGAACAGCATTATCTTGGACTCTCCTAAGTAAGTTTCCTGTTCACTGTGTAGCTGTCCAGCCATCTGTCCTGTGTACATTTTTCTATTACTTCATTCAGCTCAATAGCACAGGAACTAGCATGGCTGCCTCACAGCATTGTGGTCATGTGATCAATTCCCAGTAATTGTATTGGATTCTACATGGATACGTTAAAGGTGTTAATTTTGTATTGGGTTAAACAAATTAGGTAACTGTATTTATACTGTTTTTAAAATACTTTTTTTAATTTTTTCGGATTACTAAGACTTTTTATAAGAACTAGGAGACCATCTGTATTGCTAATTAGGTATATGCAATTGCGGTAGAATTGCAGCAAATGTCGAAAAACGGGGCATTTTCAACACAAAAAAATGATTCGACAATGCAATACAGTACTTTTCGACAAAAAAACGGACTTTTCAGATTCGACTTTTTGAAATTCGACAGGTGACAAATTCGACATGTCTGCAATGGTAAAAATGCGGCTTTTCGACAAAAGTATATTCAATTGAAAAATGTCGATTCGACAACAGTGCTTTTCGACAGTAAATTCGTCTATTTCATTCCGCCTCACTTTGCTGGTGGAATCTAATAAAAAAAATTTAAAACATGTTTTTTTTTGGTGTGTTTTTTTTATTGCTAATAGCATATCTATTTATATTAGAAGGGATTAGGTACTTGGTTTGTCTATTAGGAGACACAACTATTATTTATATATTTTTTAAAATAATATTTTTTTTTTTAACTGACTAAAATTGAGAGAGCATGGTTTTCAGTGGGAAGGGGCGGGAATGGGTTAAAATTCTGGAAAAAAAATGCGTGGGGTCCCCCCTCCTAAGCATAACCAGCCTCGGGCTCTTTGAGCCGGTCCTGGTTGTAAAAATACGGGGGGGAAATTGACTGGGGATCCCCCGTATTTTTAGAACCAGCACCGGGCTCTGCGTCCGGTCCTGGTGCAAAAAATACGGGGGACAAAAAGCGTAGGGGTCCCCCGTATTTTTTGAACCAGCACCGGGCTCCACTAGCTGGGGAGATAATGCCACAGCCGGGGGACACTTTTATACCGGTCCCTGCGGCCGTGGCATTAAATACCCAACTAGTCACCCCTGGCCGGGGTACCCTGGAGGAGTGGGGACCCCTTAAATCAAGGGGTCCCCCCCCCTCCAGCCACCCAAAGGCCAGGGGTGAAGCCCGAGGCTGTCCCCCCCCATCCAAGGGCTGCGGATGGTGGGCTGATAGCCATGTGTAAAAATAAAAGAATATTGGTTTTTGCTACAAGTCCCAGCAAGCCTCCCCCGCAAGCTGGTGCTTGGAGAATCACAAGTACCAGCATGCGGGGGGGGGGGGGGGGGGGGACAGGCCCGCTGGTACCTGTAGTTCTTCTGCAAAAAAAATACCCAAATAAAAACAGGACACGCACACCGTGAAAGTAAAACTTTATTACATACATGCCGACACACACATACTTACCCATGTTCACACGCCGACTGTGTCCACGTCTCCATCTGTCGACGTCTCGGAATCCGGGGTACCTGAAAATAAAATTATACTCGCCTAAATCCAGTGTCCTGTTATTATTTGTAATCCACGTACTTGGCAAAAAAACAAACCGCATACCCGGACCACCAGCCGCTGACCGCGAGTAACCTCACTGCTGACCGCAAAGTTCCCACCATTGAATATAATGGAGGGGCTGTGCGATGCGCTGTCTGCCAGCTCAGACGCCATAGGCAATCAGGAGAGTGCCACGACGTGGCGCTCCCTGATTGCCTGAAGGGACCCTCTGTGACAGGAGTCACAGGGGGTCTCAGCATTCGGGGAAAGGGGTCCCATGTGTAAACATGGGACCCCTTTCAGTCCGTGGTCCGGGTATGCGGTTTGCTTTTTTTGCCAAGTACGTGGAATACAAATAATAACAGGACACTGGATTTAGGTGAGTATAATTTTATTTTCAGGTACCCCGGATTCTACTTGGAGACGTCGACAGACGGAGACGTGGCCAGAGTCGGCGTGTCAACATAGGTAAGTATGTGTGTGTCGGCATGTATGTAATAAAGTTTTACTTTCAAGGTGTGCGCGTCCTGTTTTTATTTGGGTATTTTTTTTGCAGAAGAACTACAGGTACCAGCGGGCCCGTCCGTCCCCCCCCCCCCCCCCCCGCATGCTGGTACTTGTGATTCTCCAAGTACCAGCTTGCGGGGGAGGCTTGCTGGGACTTGTAGTTCTTCTGCAAAAAACAATATTCTTTTATTTTTACACATGGCTATCAGCCCCCCATCCGCAGCCCTTGGATGGGGGGGGACAGCCTTGGGCTTCACCCCTGGCCCTTGGGTGACTGGAGGGGGGGACCCCTTGATTTAAGGGGTCCCCACTCCTCCAGGGTACCCCGGCCAGGGGTGACTAGTTGGGTATTTAATGCCACGGCCGCAGGGACCGGTATAAAAGTGTCCCCCGGCTGTGGCATGATCTCCCCAGCTAGTGGAGCCCGGTGCTGGTTCAAAAAATACGGGGGACCCCTACACTTTTTGTCCCCCGTATTTTTTGCACCAGGACCGGACGCAGAGCCCGGTGCTGGTTCTAAAAATACGGGGGATCCCCAGTCAATTTTTCCCCTGTATTTTTACAACCAGGACCGGCTCAAAGAGCCCGAGGCTGGTTATGCTTAGGAGGGGGGACCCCACGCAATTTTTTTCTGTGTTCTTTAACCATTTTTGCGCCGTCGGAAAAGTCGAATCCAGGATGCACTTATCCGTCAATTGGTCCGTTTTTCGACAGCGGGACTGTCGAATCTGTTTTTTGTTGAATATGTCGAATTCCGGCACCCGCCGGCCGGAATTCGACGGTCGAATTGTGTCGAATTAAAAAACGGGCGAAAAAAAGCTGCAATTCGCCCGGAATTGCATATACCCCATAAACTTTATGCATTCTAGCTTTTTGGGTTGTTGTTTCAGTAAATTAGCCAAGTGCAACGGAATAAATGTGTGACACATAGTTACCCCGTATACAGATGCCGGGAGTAGTGTCCCTCTCCCATGCCCCTTGTCTATTGTAATACAGAATGGTAGAATATTCAGAAATCACCATTCACCCTAAATATGTTTATCCTTTTCTATTTGTCTTATCTAAAGGGTGGACTATATAAAATATTCTTGTTATAGCACTTAGCCTAGCTTATTTAACATTGCTAGTCAGTAGCGAATCCTAACTTTATGAAGGATGGGGGCTGTCTTGCCTGCAGTTCAAGTCAGCAGTTGCGTTCAGACCAGGACGTGATATGCATTCTACATGAGCTAAAAAATCTTGCAGGGGGAAAAAGTGCATACGCACAGAAACGGACTACTAAGGACTGCATCGGCCGCAGCCCCTAGATGCCTGATAAGGCTGACCGAAAGGCAGGAGCGTGGCTTCCTATTAGAAGCACTCTATGCTAGTAGCAGTCTGGACTTGCAGTCCCAGGGAATCTCTCTGGAATTGTCTATCCAGAGTGTGATTAGCAAAGAGCTTCAAGACTACCGGAGCACGGACTGAGGGCTCCCAGGGAGTGGATTTTTTTTTTGTTCCTGTAGGGCTGCAGCCCCTAGGTAATGTACCACTGGTGCTAGTAAATCATTGTGCAGTGCTCACCATTTGCAACAGTTCCACTATTTCCTTTCTCCTCACAATAATACCTTTATCTCCTACCAGAGCTGCTCTGCCAGTCTAATTGACATTTGATTAATCTAATACAACTTCTTTGGGGCAGAGCTAATCCAAGAATATATGTGAAATTATGAAAATTAGAGAGTACTGTGTGTGGGTGTGAATAGTTCTGAAAATGACTATACGACAGCACTGACACAATCCCACATATGTCAATTCACAGTCTGTTTATTGGGATAATTTAAAATTAAAGATGTGTCCTCATACATCCAATTCCCATGAGATTCTGCTAGCGTCTGGTGTATTATTTGCTGAAAATGAGCCTCAGACACACTGCGTGGTGATATTGCCAATAGCAACCAATCATATTCTGTCTATCATTTCTCTATTGCATCCTAGAAAATGACAATCTGTTTGTTTGGTTGCTATGGAGAACATTACCACTTCAGTTTTAGAACCTTTTGTAAATATTCCCCTCAGTCTCAGTCACACAGACTCTGTCACACACAGGCTACACTTCCAAACATTAGCCTCCGTATAAGAGTGTTTCAATTGTGGGGGGGTTATTTCAATAAACAACCATCATCTACACTCAGGATAAACAGGATCAACGTTTTGGTCCAATCCTTGGACCTTTCTCAAGATTTATCTTGAAAAAGGTCCAACGGTAGGTCTGAAACATTGATCCTGTAGATGATGGTGGTTTATTGAAATAATGGTTTGGTTCTTTTCTACAAGACTGGTGAGTGCACCCCCTCATTGAACTTTCTGGACTATGGCAAAGTGGCCTAACTTGGGTTGCTAACCCATCAATATGGAGCTTTGGGCCTTATTCAGAGGTGGACGCTAGGCAGATTGAACGATTTTGGCACAGTGTTCACAGTGTCTGTGTGCAGGCATCTCGGAAGGATGCAAGCGCAATTTGATTAATAGGTGGCGGGCATTCAGGGGTGACGATGTGGCATTCGGGGGATTGGAGCAGGAAACACAGGCATGTCATGGCCATTTTCAGGGCTGATCGATGACTTTGCCTGGGTGGCCTTGCCCTGTACTTGGCAGCCCCCAGCATGCCATTTGATCCGGTATCCAGATGATAGACACTGTCTAGTTAGACAGTCAATAGATAGACACCATATATTAGACAGACATTAGGTCGACATGAAAAGGTAGACAGTACAAAAGGTCGACAGGGTCAAAAGGTCGATCCACACCCTTTGATCCTTAGCAGTAATTGATAATTTAGCAAAGATTGCAAAGGACTCTGAAAAAAACCCTATATGCGTTGGTGTGGATCTATTATATAAATTTATGATGAAAGTGTGTTCCACTGGGACCTTACCTGCACTGCCAACCTTGGCAGGCACAGAGGTGTTCCCTCTGCGCCAGCCCCCTTGACTTCACCAGCTACTTGACTCTTGCCAGACTTCACCTAAATTGCTAGGGGGCCATATAAAATTTATTTTGCAAGAGCCCTTTTGCCGCCAGGACTTGGGCATCTTGGAGTCTTGTGGCTTATCCTAGAGTCTACTGTCTTCCTTCTGTCGCCTCTTCCAGTCTTTGTCTCCTGGTGCCTTTGATCTTCTTTCTGCCTGGGTCGCCTGTTTTGTGCGGCATCTTCCGCATCTCTTCAGGAACTCTTCTATGCTAATAAAAGCCAGAGTAAGAGGGTGGAGTGTTTGTCACAAGCCACGATTGTCCAAGTAATTCTGGGTAATAACCCTAGGCACCCCTTCTGGAGCTAGGTTACCCTAGGCAAGTTACCTATTCCTGGGCTGGCGCCTTTGTAAAGACCACAGTTTATGATGCTCTCTGTTTTGAGGTTCATTCTAGGTGCAGTTTGGTGCTGCAGAAATTTATAAAAAGAAAAACTTTTAACCCTTATCTGAAAATAAAATCTCAGAGCTGCACTGTCTGAATCCACTATGTCAGAGGTTCCCAAACTGTGTGCCGTGGCTCCCTGGGGTGCCTCGGGACACTTGCAGGGGTGCCCTGGGTAGGTGGTCCAGGACCAATTCAAATTATTCATGGTCAATATAAAATAGGCAAAACCAGTGCTGGTGGCTGCTAGTCATAAAATATGTGGCCAAACAGATGCAAATCTTGTCCCTCACCACACAACTGACCCTAAGTATGACATATAAACGTGATCTACTTAATGTAATATTTCTTTCTAAATTTCTCAATAAGAAATTATTGGCCTAGGGGTGCCGTGAAAAAAAATTCTGATATTCTAGGGCGCCGTGATTCAAAAAAGTTTGGAAACCACTGCACTATGTTCTTCCACTTCCCAAATCTTTTATATAGCTCAGCTGCATATTATAGGCACATAACAGATCATGTAATAAAGCAGAAGTATCATGGTATTTACAATACATTTAGAAAGAGATAAGACTTTTTTTTATGAACACTCACTTCCTCTTAAACAATAATTTTGTTTGACAAAATTATTTGAGCAACACCTTGCTTATGTGATGAAACAAAGGTATCCGGTAGGGATCCGGTCTGAAGATCGACAGTGTCTAGGTCGACAATGTTTAGGTTGACCACTATAGGTCGACAGTCACTAGGTCGACATGGATGGAAGGTCGACAGGGTTTCTAGGTCGACATGTGCTAGGTCGACCGGTCTAAAGGTCGACATGAGTTTTTCACATTTTTTTTCTTGTTTTGAATTTTTTCATACTTAACGATCCACGTGGACTACGATTGGAACGGTAAAGTGTGCCAAGCGAAGGCACCATGCCCGAAGCATGGCGAGCGAAGCGAGCCATGCGAGCGGACGCGGTGCACTAATTTGGGATCCCGGTCACTCTACGAAGAAAACGACACCAAAAAAAAAATCCCCATGTCAACCTTTAGACCTGTCGACCTAGCACATGTCGACCTAGAAACCCTGTCGACCTTCCATCCATGTCGACCTAGTGACTGTCGACCTATAGTTGTCGACCTAAACATTGTCGACCTAGACACTGTCGATATGATGAACCACACCCATCCGGTAAACCCTGTCCTACAAACCATTCCATTAAATAAATAAATATTTTTCTACAGTTTCTACATATATCAACCTCAGTGTACAGGTCTTCAGCTTCTTTTTAGTGTTCAATGAATGTCCATTGCATTCTGTAAAGAGCTAATACTGTATATGATTTGATTTGAACACAAACAGCAGTAAACCACCAAAATCAGATGTTAGATTTTTGTGTCCTAAATTCTATCCGGAGGAAAGGCAATTCGAAGTCTTCATATCCTGGAGCATCTTCCTGATTGTTATGCCGACGCAATGTGCACTATATTTAATTTTTTTTCCTTAGCACACTATCTTCGACCCTTGCATACGACACACTTCATCAACTTACATGAATTTGGAGACACAATGTCACCTGTTTGAAATCTTTTTGGTCAAGTTCTTGAATTCCCAGCTGCATGAACCTTACATTCAGCTGACTGACCTCCACGGTGCAGGCCATTTTCCACTGTATACACAGTAGATCATGAAGAGCTGCGTTTTGTTTACAGGAAGTCTTTATATAAAGCTTAAGGGGGTTATTCCGAGTTGATCGTAGCTGTGCTAAATTTAGCACAGCTACGATCATGTTCCCTGACATGCGGGGGGACGCCCAGCACAGGGCTAGTCCGCTCCGCATGTCAGTCCGGCAACCCCCACCCCCTTGCACAAATACAAACGCATCGCACAGTGGCGATGCCTTTGTATTTGAGGAGTAACTCCCGGCCAGCGCAGCTCCTGCAGCTGTCCGGGAGCTGCATGTCGCTCCCGCTGGCCACAGCGGCTGCATGAGACGTCACACAGCCGCCGCGGCCCGACCCCCCAACGGTCCGCCCACGCCTGCGTTGGCCGGACCGCTCCCCCTAAATGGCGGCTTAACGCCGCCGTTCAGCCCCCTCCCGCCTAGCGACCGCCTCTGTCTCAGAGCCGATCACTAGGTAACGAAAGCTGCCATGCGCCGGCGCATGCGCAGTTCCGACTCGATCGCTGCGACAAAATGCAGCGAGCGATCGGGTCGGAATGACCCCCTAAATTCTTTCTAATCTGTTTCCAAGGTCCTTGTATATTCTGGAATTGGGGCAGGGAATTGGCAGCCAGAGATTGTACTCTTTTCTTCACCTACAGTTTTATGACACTGATAGTGTTTTAGGGGTGATTTAGGAGTGCAGTTTTACGCTTGTGCCAAACAGCTTTGGAACCAGAAGGTTCACTGCTAGGTTTCTCAGGCCATATGATGTTGGGGTAAACTCTAGGTAAGATCTTGTGAGTTTTGTTCTCCCCTATAGTCCACATTTATGACTGTTGTCCTTTGGGCAGCTTGTCCCATCTCTGATTTAGACTATTATAGGCTCTTGGTGGCCCACAACATGTGTCTTCCTCACAGAGATACTCTGTTTTGGAGACTAGCCTGTTCTAAACACATTTTCTCTTACGTCCTAGAGGATATTGGGGTCCACATTAGTACCATGGGGTATAGACAGGTCCACTAGGAGCCTTGGGCACTTTAAGAAATCAATAGTATGCGCTGGCTCCTCCCTCTGTGCCCCTCCTACCAGACTTAATTTAGATAACGTGCCCTGAGGAGCCGGTCATGCTTAGGGAAGTTCCTGAAGAGTTTTCTGCATTTATTTTCTGTTTGTTGTGTTCAGACAGACTGTCTGCTTCGTGGGACTTGTGGGGAGGGGGGGGGGGGGGGGGATGGGGATGGCCCAACCTCCTATAGGGTTAATGGTCCCGGTCCCCCTCTCAGGACACTGAGCTCCTGAGGGTCCTATTCGCAAGCCCAACCACGGCGAGCGTACAGTCCAGCAGCATGCCGCCACCCTAACAGAGCCAGAAGTAAGAAGAGTGGTGAGTAGGTGGCCGGCGTCCCGGTTAGCGGGTCGCCGGCTGTAATGGCGGCATCGGGGTATGGAGTGCAGCACTGACATGCAGGCTGCATCTCCAGGTTCAGTACAACATGCTGTATGTGTGTGTGTGTTTCGGCTGTGAGGGGCGAGCTGAGCTTTTTAACATTAACCTACACTGGCAAACAGCTTACAGGGGTTCTAACCCGCTGTTGAGCTTCTAGGACA
Organism: Pseudophryne corroboree; assembly: GCF_028390025.1. Taxonomy (NCBI): domain Eukaryota; kingdom Metazoa; phylum Chordata; class Amphibia; order Anura; family Myobatrachidae; genus Pseudophryne; species Pseudophryne corroboree. Next base: position 227,143,835 of record NC_086450.1, read on the forward strand.
CCTCAGCCAGTATAATAAAACCGGGAAGGCCGCGCCATTACGGGGGTGGGGCTTCACTATGAGCGGATCCAGCAGCTCACCAGCGCCATTTTCCCTCTGCAGGTCACACCGACAGGACTTGCAGGGAAGCGCAGCACCTCCACAAAGACTCCACGTTTCCTCATAGTAATGGGGGGGGAGCGGTGTTAGAATACTAAGCCCTATTAAGGAGCTTAGTTTGTGACCCAGCTGAGCTTGGTTTTAGCATAAATGGTGCGTTGTGGCTGGCTCCATCTTCTCTGTGTCTCCCTGCGAACTCTGTGTGGGTTAACTGTGCTTTCACCTTTATTGTGTGAGAGTGTGTGTGTCCCTTCACGTTACCATGTGAAGGGAGTGTGTTTCCTGCACAGCAGAGTGTTTGTCTTCTCTGGGGGACTCACTTCAGTGTACCCAGGATAGTACACATTCTCAGGCTAGTGGGTCTGAACCCGCATGGTTGGATTCCCTTAAAGGGATGATCTCACATATTTCTAATAAATTATCCCATAATGAGAAAGAGACACAATACTTAAGACAGTCTGTGGAGGACCTGATGACTAGAGATTCAGTTCCCATACCAGCGTCTCAGACCCCTGCCATTTGTCCACAAAAGCGTACTCTGGCCCAAATCCTGCAGGCCGACACTGATGATGACGTATCAGACGCAGAGGAGGGTGAAGTGGACTCGTGTGATAGACGCTATTAGAGAAGCCCTGCACATTCCGGACAAGGTGGCGGAGATGGATGAGGAATCTTATTTTAATGTAAAAAAAAAATCCTCTGCTACTTTCACTGCTTCAAAGGAGTTAAATTCTCTGTTTGAAGAAACTTGGGTTAATCCGGGCAAGAAGTTTCAGATCCCTAAAAGGTTACTCGCATCCTTCCCATTTCCTTAGGATGATAGGAAAAAGTGGGAAAATCCACCGATTGCATCGGTATCTAGGTTGTTAAGTAAGATAGTCTTACCTGTCCCTGGGGCAACCTCCTTAAAGGACACGGCTGACCCGCAAAATTGAGACCTCTCTCAAATCCCTGTACACAGCTGCTGGAGTGTCCCAGAGACCCACTATTGCTTGTGCATGGATCACTAGGGCCATTGCAAAATGCTCAGGTAAGCTAATTGACGGGTTAGATACCTTATCCAGGGGGGAGATAATTTTGCTCCTACAGCATATACAGGACTCTGCTAATTTTATGGTGGAGGCCATAAAGGAAATTGGTTTGCTCAACGCATGCACCACTGCCATGGCAGTATCAGCACGCCGGGGCTTGTGACTACGCCAGTGGACTGCGGATGCGGATTCCAGGAAAGGCGTGGAAAGCCTACCATTCACAGGTGAAGCCCTTTTTGGAGATGAACTGGATACGTGGATATCCAAGGCTACGGCGGGTAAGTCTACATACCTTCCTTCCGCAGCACCCCCAGCTAATAAAACCTACTCTGCTCCAACTCTGCAGTCCTTTCGGACAGCAAAATTTAAAAGTAAATCCAAAGGTTATTTTACAGCCTTCAAAGACAATAGAGGTAAACCCAGAAAACCTGCAACTGCAGTTTCACAGGAACAGACCTTCGATTCTGATTCCTCAAAGCCTTCAGCATGACGGTGGACCACACTGCCTAGAAGACAGGCAGGTGGAAGCCAGATTTAAGATATTTCAGTCACATATGGGCAACATCATGCCTGGATCCATGAGTCAAAGATCTTATCGCCCAGGGCTACAGACTGGAGTTTCAGGAGCTCCCTACCTCACAGATTCTTCAAATCAGGCTTACCAGCTTCTCCAGAAGCAAGCATGACTTTACAGGCAGCAATTCAAAAACTGGTACAGACTCAGGTCATTGTTCCAGTTCCACTTCAACTGCAAAACAAGGGTTATTATCCCAACCTGTTTGTGGTACCGAAACCGGACGGTTCACTAAGGCCCATTTAAACCTCAAGTCATTGAACCCGTACTTAAGGGTGTTCAAATTCTAGATGGAGTCTCTGAGAGTGGTGATCTCAGGTCTGGAGGAGGGGGAATTCCCGGTGTCTCTGGATCATATTCCGATTTGGCCACCTCATCAGGCTTATCTAAAGTTTGCATTACAGGACTGTCATTACCAGTTCCAGGCCCTGCCATTTGGCCTCTCCGCGGCACCGAGGGTGTTCACCAAGGTAATGGCAGAGATGATGTTTCTCCTCCGCAAGCAAGGAGTGAACATAATACCGTGCCTGGACGATCTGCTGATAAAAGCACCATCCAGGGAGAGGTTGTTAGACAACATTGCCCTCTCAACACGACTACTCCAGGATCACGGGTGGATTCTGAACCTGCCAAAATCTCACCTGGAACCAACACGGAGGCTTCCATTCCTGAGGATGATACTGGATACAGAGGCACAGAAGGTATTCCTTCCATTGGAAAAGGCATTGGTAATTCAGTCGATGGTGCGGGATGTTCTGAGACTGACCCGGATGTCGGTGCATCTGTGCATTCGCCTCCTGGGGAAGATGGTAGCCTCTTTCGAGGCACTGCAGTATGGAAGGTTACACGCAAGGCCCTTCCAGCTGGATCTGTTGGACAAATGGTCTGGATTGCATCTTCACATTCACCACAGGATACGTCTATCGCCAAAAGCCAGGATTTCTCTTCTGTGGTGGCTTCAGACTTCTCACCTGACCGAGGGCCGAAGGTTCGGGATTCAAAATTGGATTCTGCTAACCACAGACGCAAGCCTCAGAGGTTGGGGAGCAGTCACCCAAGGGGAACAGTTCCAAGGAAAATGGTCAAGTCCGGAAACCATTTTTCCGATCAACATTCTGGAACTAAGGGCCATATACAACGCCCTTCTACAGGCATCACATCTTCTTCAGGATGACGCCATTCAGGTTCAGTCAGACCATGTGACAGCGGTAACGTACATAAACCGACAGGGCAGAACGAAGAGCAGAGCAGCAATGTCAGAGGTGACAAGGATTCTCCTCTGGGCAGAACGGCACGCTGTTGCGTTGTCGGCAGTCTTCATTCCGGGAGTGGACAACTGGGAAGCAGACTTCCTCAGCAGACACGACCTCCACCCAGGGGAGTGGGGCCTTCACCCGGAGGTGTTCGGGTGCTTGACACGTCGATGGGGAATGCCACAAATCGACATGATGAGCTCTCATCTCAACAAGAAGCTCAAGCGGTATTGTTCCAGGTAGAGAGACCCACAAATAGTGGCGGTGGACGTTCGGTGACTCCATGGGACTACCAGATGGTGTACGTGTTTCCACCACTTCCATTGATCCAAAGAATTCTTAAAAGAATAAAAAGGAAAAGGTTCAAGCTATTCTCATTGTTCTGGACTTGCCAAGAAGGGCCTGGTACGCGGATCTACTGGAGATGATCCTAGAGGACCCGTGGCCTCTACCTCTCTACCTCTTCGCAAGGATCTTCTACAACAGGGGCCATTCGTCTATCACGACTTACTGCGGCTACGTGTGATGGCATGGAGGTTGAGCGTCAAATTCTAGCCCGGAAAGGGATCCCGGACATGGTTATTCCAACCTTGTTCCAAGCCAGAAAGGGGGCACCGTGTAAACAGTACCACCGTATTTGGAAAAAATACGTCTCTTGGTTGAGAACAGGAAATTTCCTGCGGTGGAATTTCAACTGGGACATTTTCTCCTTTTTCTGCAGTCAGCAGTGGATGTGGGCCTACGTTTAGGCTCCTTAAATGTCCAGATTTCGGCCATATCCATTTTCTTCCAGAAACAATTGGCTTCTCTCCCGGAGGATCAGACATTTTTGAAGGGTGTTCTGCACATCCAACCACCCTTTTGTGCCTCCTACGGCACCTGGGGATCTCAACGTGGTATTGCAGTTCCTGCAATCTGAATGGTTTGGGCCTTTACAGGACGTTGACGTCAAGCTTCTTACGTGGAAGTCCGTCACACTGTTGGCCTTGGCTTCAGCAAGGCGTGTGTCAGAGCTGGGGGTGTTGTCTCACAAAAGCCCCAATTTGATTTTTTATGTAGATAGAGCTGAACTCAGAACTCGTCAGCAATTTCTTCCAAAGGTGGTGTCTGCGTTTCAACCAACCTATTGTGGTTACCGACACCTCTGCAACTTCAAAGTCCTTGGATGTTGTGAGGGCTTTGAAGATCTATGTGAAGCGGACAGCTCATCACAGAAAATCGGACTCGCTTTTTGTTCTCTATGATCCCAATAAAATTCGGTGTCCTGCTTCAAAGCAGTCTATTGCTCGCTGGATCAGGCTTACTATCCAGCATGCTTATTCTAGATCTGTACAGGCCCACTCTACTAGGTCGGTGGGTTCTTCGTGGGCGGCTGCCCGGGGTGTCTCTGCTTTAGAGCTCTGCCGAGCAGCTACTTGGTCAGGTTCGAACACGTTTGCTAAATTCTACAAGTTCGATACTTTGGCCTCTGAGGACCTTCAGTTTGGTAAATCTGTTCTGCAGGAACCTCAGCACTCTCCCACCTGGTTTGCGAGCTTTGGTACATCCCCATGATACTAATGTGGACCCCAGTATACTCTAGGACACAGGTTCTCAAACTCGGTCCTCAGGACCCCACATGTTGCATGTTTTGCAGGTCTCCTCACAGAATCACAAGTGACATAATTAGCTCCACCTGTGGACCTTTTAAAATGTGTCAGTGAGTAATTAATACACCTGTGCACCTGCTGGGTTACCTGCAAAACATGCACTTTGTGGGGTCCTGAGGACCGAGTTTGAGAACCACTGCTCTAGGACGTAAGATAAAATAGGATTTTAATTACCTACCGGTAAATCCTTTTCTCGTAGTCTGTAGAGGATACTGGGCGCCCGCCCAGTGCTTCGTGTTTTCCTGCACTGTTACTCGATTCAGTATTGTTGTTGGTTCAGCTGTTGCTGTTCCTGTTCAAGTTTGGTTAGCATGGCTTTCCTCTTGTTTGTGTGTGCTGGTTCGAATCTCACCACTGTTCTTTTAAATCCTTCTCTCAAAGTATGTCCGTCTCCTCGGGCACAGTTTCTAGACTGAGTCTGGTATGAGGAGCATAGAGGGAGGAGCCAGCGCACAGTATTGATTTCTTAAAGTGCCCAAGGCTCCTAGTGGACCCGTCTATACCCCATGGTACTAATGTGGACCCCAGTATCATCCACGGACTATAAGAAAAGGATTTACCGGTAGGTAATTAAAATCTTATTTACAATCATACTGTATTCTTTCCATTTTTCAGTAATGGACTTCAAAGGGCTCCAGGGGATATTCTGAGTTTTATAAATGACTGGGAACCCCAATTAGTGGACCATGTCCCCTTGCATGGCTCGCTTCCCTTGCCATGCTACAGGCAAGGTTACTATTAACAATCATAGTCCATGTGAATGGTAAAGTATGAAAAGCTGAAAATTAAAACATTTTTTATAATGACTCATGTCGACCTTTTCATGTGTCAACCTTTTGTCCATGTCTACCAATAGTTGTCGACGTATTGACTGTCAACCTCAGTACTGGCAGTATATCACCTGTATACCTATTGATGAAGAAGAAATAGCCCACATCTGGCCATGCAGAGCTGGATTAAGGCTTCGGGGGGGGGGGGGGGGGCTACTTAAGACAGTGGGGCCCTAAAATCTAAAATTAAAATCATAACGTCTTTAATTACTACAAAGAAAATTACAATTCGGTGGTAAATTTGAAAGAATCTTTCAGATAGGGAGCCCACGCATGTATATATACTATATTACGTGTGTGTGTGTATGTATATATATATATATATATATATATATATATATGTGTGTGTGTGTACAGTGGTCGAAGTGGAAATTTTGAAGTGAGGGTATGGAAAAGTGAAGGTTGCAATTATTCGTGCACCCCCGGAAAAGGCGTGGCCTTCTGTGTAATTCACCACACCATATACCCCTTATACACATTGGGGGTCATTCCAAGTTGTTCGCTCGTTGCCGATTTTCGCAACGGAGCGATTAAGGCGAAAATGCGCATGGTACGCAGTGCGCATGCACTAAGTATTTTTGCTCAAAACTTAGTAGATTTACTCAAGTCCGAACGAAGAATTTCCATCGTTGAAGTGATCGGAGTGTGATTGACAGGAAGTGGGTGTTTCTGGGCGGAAACTGACCGTTTTCTGGGAGTGTGCGGAAAAATGCAGGCGTGCCAGGATAAAACGCGGGAGTGTCTGGAGAAACGGGGGAGTGGCTTGCCGAACGCAGGGCGTGTTTGTGACGTCAAACCAGGAACGAAATGGGCTGAGCTGATCTCAATGTAGGAGTAAGTCTGGAGCTACTCAGAAACTGCTAAGAATTTTCTATTCGCAATTCTGCTAATCTTTCGTTCGCTATTCTGCTAAGCTAAGATACACTCCTAGAGGGCGGCGGCCTAGCGTGTGCAATGCTGCTAAAATCTGCTAGCGAGCGAACAACTCGGAATGACCCCCATTATGCACCACAATAGTAGGACCCCTTATAGTATCTAGTAATGGTGCTCCTTTCACATTATACAGTACCACACATTATACCACACAGTATGAGCCGAAATTCACATTTTACCACACAGCATGAGCCGAAATTCATAATTATAGCACACGGTATGAGCCGAAATTCACATTATAGCACACGGTATGAGCCGAAATTCACATTATAGCACATGGTATGAGCCGAAATTCACATTATAGCACACAGAATGAGCAAAAAATCACATTATAGCAAACAGAATGAGCCGAAATTCTCATTATAGCACACAGAATGAGCCGAAATTCACATTATAGCACACGGTATGAGCCGAAATTCACATTATAGCACACACAATGAGCCGAAATTCACATTATGCCACATGGAATGAGGCAAAATTCAGGGAGAGTGACAGTAGGGACAGGGAGAGTGACAGTAGGGACAGGGAGAGTGACAGTAGCTAGTGACAGGGAGAGTGACAGAGGGACAGGGAAAGTGACAGCAGGGACATAGGGACAGGAAGAGTGACAGAGGGACAGGGAAAGTGACAACAGGGACATAGGGACAGGGAGAATGATAGAGGGACAGGGAAAGTGACAGCAAGGACATAGGGACAGAGAGAGTGACAGTAGGGACATAGGGAGAGTGACAGAGGGACAGGGAAAGTGACAGCAGGGACATAGAGACAGGGAGAGTGACAGAGAGAGGGACAGCAAGGGCATACAGTAGGGACTAGGGAGAGAGAAAGGCAGCAGGGTAAGATTACCTACAGTATTTAGCAGTGGCGGTGCTGAGGATGCTGTGGTCTGCGGTGCGGTGGATGAGGAGGCTGTGGCCGGCATGGTGCGGAGGTGCAGAGAAGGACTGAGGGCGGCGGCGGGGTGACACGGGAAGCCCCGAAACGTTGCTGTATAAGATGAGTGTATAATAATACACCTTTGTGAATTCCTTCAAAGACTCTTTATCTCTTTAAAATTGTTACTACCAATTTGGAGGGCACCGGAGCATGTTATTTAAATACAGGGGAGTGCCGACCAGCCTTTCCAGTATACGTATACAGGTTGAGTATCCCTTATCCAAAATGCTTGGGACCAGAGGTATTTTGGATATGGGATTTTTCCGTATTTTGGAATAATTGCATACCATAATGATATATCATGGTGATGGGACCTAAATCTAAGCACAGAATGCATTTATGTTACATATACACCTTATACACACAGCCTGAAGGTAATTGTAGCTAATATTTTTTATAACTTTGTGCATTAAACAAAGTGTGTGTACATTCACACAATTCATTTATGTTCCATATACACCTTATACACACAGCCTGAAGGTCATTTGATACAATATTTTTAATAACTTTGTGTATTAAACATAGTTTGTGTACATTGAGCCATCAAAAAACAAAGGTTTCACTATCTCACTCTCACACAAAAAAGTCCGTAATTCGGAATATTCCGTATTTCGGAATATTTGGATATGGGATACTCAACCTGTACTGTATGCATATACATATACATACACACACACACACACATACAGTGGGGCAAAAAAGTATTTGGACAGCCACCGATTGTGCAAGTTGACCCACTTAAAAAGATGAGAGAGGTCTGTAATTTCCATCATAGGTACACTTCAACTGTGAGAGACAGAATCTGGAAAAAAAAATAGGAAATCACATTGTATGATTTTTAAACAATTTATTTGTATATTCTGCTGCTCCATAGATTATTGCTCAGCTGTCCTTCCTGTACAGAGTACACACTCCCTGGGGTAAATTTACTAAGATGGGAGTTCTATTTAAGATGAGATGTTGCCTATAGCAACCAATCAGATTTCAGGTATTATCTTCTAGAAGGTACTAGATTAATGAGTAGTAGAACCTGATTGGTTGCTGTGGGCAACATCCCATCTTAAATAGAACTCCCATCTTAGTAAATTTACCCCCCTGCGTGCATCCGCGGCTCCGCCGCCAGGAAAGTGGGGACAGCCATAGCTCAGGAGCGCAACACCGCAGATCGGATCAGAGATCCGATCTGTGACGGGTGTGGGGGGCCCTTTTAAAAAGGGGGGCCCGGGGTACTTACCCCCGGGGCCCCCACTTAATCTGGCTCTGTGTCCATGACACTACTTTTCAGTCAGTTGTCCAATTACTTTTTGGTCCCTTGAAAAAGATGGGGCTATATATTAAACTGCTACAATTTGGATGTGAATACCCTTAAATTGAAGTTGATAGTCTGCACTGTAAAACCATTATCATTATACAGGGTGATTCAAAAGTCACAGTACACCCTTTTGTTTCATAAACTGTGCAGGAAATGGGAAAAGTGAATACTCCAGTAAGGTATGGGTGAGGTGGGCTATCCTTTAGGGTATGTACCTATGTATGTGCGCCTATGTATGTGCGCCATCTTGAAATCGGGCAACTTGAATCTAAGTTAGTTTTTTCAAATGGAAAGGGGTTCGTTCATGTAACATATCAAACAATACCAGAATTTGCTGAAAAGTTTATTGCTGCAAACAGATTTGAAATAGCAGGTATGGTTCAAAAGTTACAACACTTTTTTGTTGCAGGTAAGTGAAGATGGCTTTGACAAAAGTGGAGAGAATTTAGGTAATTTTGATGTCTGGAGAATAAAGTTTCAGTGTCATAGCTGCAGATTTTTGGATGGTTCCATTCAGTGTGGATTCTGGTCATGCCAGTACCTGTGGTTGTGACGGTTTACTTCACCACTGACATAAAAGTATTCCTCATCACTGAACAAGATGCCTTGAGCAAAAGAGGGATCCTGTTGATGATGCTCCAAGGCCCACGTGCAAAACTGCATACATCTGTCTGGGTCATCCTCTGCTAGTTACTGGAGTAGCTGGATCTTGAATGGATGCTGTCGATGGGCATGAACGATTAGTGCGATCGATGACTGGCTGATTCCACATTCTGCTGACAAACGTCGTGTGATGCATTGTGGGCTCTTCACGAAGGATGCCAAAACCATTGTTGAGGTAGTCTCATTAGTAGCACTTTTTGGACGACCACTCCGTGACTTGTCAGCAACAGTCCTAGTTTCTCGGAATTTAGAAATTAGGCACCTGACAGTGGTATGTGGAATTGGAGGTCTTTCTGGGTGCCGTTTGTTAATATCTGCAGCTATGACACTGAAACTTTGTTTTCCAGACATCAAAATGACTTCAGTTCTCTCCTCTTGTCAAAGCCATCGTCAGTTACCTGCAACAAAAAAAGTGTTGTAACTTTTGAACCTTATCTGCTATTTCAAATCTATTTGCAGCAATAAACTTTTCGTCAAATTCTGATGTTGTTTGCCATGTTACACGACCGCCTTTCAATTTGAAAAAACTGACTTAGATTCAAGATGGCCGATTTCAAGATGGCGCCCATGTTCGGTACATACCCTAAAATATAGGCCACCTCACACATACCCTACTGGAGTATTCAGTTTTCCAATTTCCTGCACAGTTTTTGAAAAAAAAGGGTGTACTGCGACTTTTGAATCACCTTGTATAGCTGTAACTTAAATATGTTTTGGTAAACAGCTAAAAATAACTAAAATTGTTTGTCCAAATATACTGTATATGGATCTAACTGTATATGTTGGGGCATTGAACAAATAATAAAAATATAGCATGTTTTTGTGTCTGGAGCTTTACGGATTTGGGGCTTTGGGTATTCATGATGCTAGCACAATTTCAAGGATTGAGGTATTGATTATTTCTATAGCATCCATAAGGGATATTGGGGAGAACTAGTACGATGGGGTATAGACGGGGTCCAAACGAAACAGTGCACTTTAAATTTCTTCAACTGGGTATGCTGGCTCCTCCTCTTTATGCTCCCTCCCACAGGCAGTTTAGAAACAAGTGCCCTCTGGAGAGGATGGACATCTCTGCAGCTCCAGAGAGTTTTCTTCAATTTCATATAAAACTTTTATTTTTTTCGGTATGCTGTCTGGGCAACAGCATACCTGCACCGTGGGAGTTGGGGGGGGAGGGGGGGTTGGGGGCGGTCACCGGCCTTACGAGGTGCAGAGCCGCTTCCTCGCTGCAGGACCACCGTCCTGAGGGGCTGTTTGTTCAGCGGGGCACTGCGCCTTTGCTGTCGCAGCACACCGCACACCCCTAACGCTGCCTGAAGGTGACATTGGTGGTGAGTACACACCGGGGGCCCCGCTAGGGGGGTCCCCGGTTTCAAGTGCGGCAGACCACGGGCGCGGTGTATGGGACCCTCCCTGGGGGGTCCCGCTAAGATCCCCTGTGTGTAAGTTGGCACAAAAATGCAGAACTGAGCACTTGTGTGAGGTTTTAGACTGTTTGGAGACTTTGCCAGTATAAATAATATGCTTAGCTCTGGCGCCTTTGGGGGGCGGAGCTTCCTCAGAGCGGGACCAGGGTGTTTTTGCGTGCCTTCCTCTGCTTACAGAAGCCATCTGCAGCACACACTCAGCGCTTCCTGCCTCACAGACACGCTGGAAACTGGTACAGGGTATAGCAAAAGGGGGAGACCCGATTGTGTACACTGTCCTGTGTCTAATTAGGACTGTATTTGATAGTGTTTACTGTGAATTGCAGAGCTGACAGCCTCACTGGGGCTGTGCAGCTCAGGGTATGCTGAGGTCCTCTCTCCTCTGGGTGTCCTCTCACATACAGTAGGGCAGGCTTGGATTATTACTGTCTGTGTGTATGTTGTTGTGTTTACTGTGAAATATGGGTATTCAGGACACAGCCCTTTCTTGGTTCTCATCCTACCTATCTAATCGCTTGTGAAGTTACTCTGATTTCACCTCCTTTTCGCTACCTCTCTCAGATGGAGTACCGCAAGGCTCAGTCCTAGGTCCTCTGCTTTTCTCTATCTATACTATACCACATCTCTTGGCAAACTAATCAACTCTTTCGGATTTCAGTACCATCTGTATGCGGATGATACTCAAATCTACCTATCCTCCCCAGATTTGTCACCTTCTGTATTGGGCCGTGTCACTGAATGCCTTTTTGCCATTTCATCTTGGATGACATCTCACCACCTCAAACTTAATATTTCTAAAAAATAATTAATTATATTTCCACCGGCCAATAGTAGGTACCAACCTGATATCTCAATCACTGTTGAGAACTCGGCTATCATCCCTGGCCCACAAGCTCGCTGCCTAGGTGTCATTCTTGACTCTGGACTGTCCTTTGTTCCCCACATTCAATCTGTCTCAAGATCATGTTATATACATCTAAGAAACATATCCAGAATACGACCATATCTTACACAAGACACTGCTAAAACTCTAATCCATGCTCTCATTATCTCCCGCATTGATTATTGTAATAGTCTCCTGACCGGTCTTCCCAAACATAGGCTCTCACCACTACAATCCATTTTGAATGCAGCTGTGAGGATAATCTTCCTCGCTAGACGTTCGTCTGCAGATCCGCTCTGTCAGTTCCTCCATTGGTTACCGGTATTCTACCGTATTAAATATAAAATACTTTTACTGACATACAAGGCTATTAACCAAACTGCACAAACATACATCTCTTCACTCATCTCAAAATATCTCCCTACCCGACCTCCCCGCTCTGCACAAGATCTGCGTCTCTCATCCACACGCATCACTTGTACACACTCAGAATGACAGGACTTTGGGGGTAATTCCAAGTTGATCGCAGCTGGAAAGTTTTTAGCAGTTGGGCAAAACCATGTGCACTGCAGGGGAGGCAGATATAACATGTGCAGAGAGAGTTAGATTTGGGTGTGGTGTGTTCAATCTGCAATCTAAATTGCAGTGTAAAAACAAGCAGCCAGTATTTACCCTGCACAGAAACGAAATAACCCACCCAAATCTAACTCTCTCTGCAAATGTTATATCTGCCCCCCCCCCCCCTGCAGTGCACATGGTTTTGCCCAATTGCTAACAAACTTGCTGCTGCGATCAACTCAGAATTACCCCCTTTATCCAGGCTTTACCCACTCTGTGGAATGCCCTCCCACGCACAATAAGACTCGCCTCTAGTCTCCAAACCTTTAAACGTTCCCTGAAAACTCACCTTTTCAGACAAGCCTATCAAATTCCAGATCCACCCACATAACCTTCAATGCTTCCCTATCCAATTACATCCTCTCTGTACTGTCCACATAACATCACATATCTTGTCTTTCTTTACTCTCACACCCTCCGGACACTTGGCCAACATTGCGGGGTGATCATATCATACAACCCATTAAGAACCTAGCAATCTGGTGGACCATTATGCTATAGGTAGCATCTATCCTTGTGTATCAATGCCTATTTCCCTATAGATTGTAAGTTTGCGAGCAGGGCCTTCCTACCTCTATGTCTGTTTTTACCCAGTTTTGTTCTATTACTGTTCTAATTGTAAAGTGCAACGGAATATGCTGCGCTATATAAGAAACTATTAATAATTAAATAAATGGGTAAGCACAAACTGTGCAGTATCTGTCACACCAGATTCTCTCCATTATCTAATGACTCTGTCTCCTGTGAGCAATGTAGTCAATCGTCCCAACTTAGTGAAGAGGTTGGGGGAGAGGGCACAGAGCCTCACTGGTTAGGGTCTCTTAAAACCATGATGTCTGATATGTCATCTCACCTCACGGCAAATGTGGCAGATTTAGCTGCTTGGGCTGATGCACAGGCCCCCCTCTACCATGCAGGTCCCCAGAAGCGTGGTTTACCTGCACTGCTGTCTGATACAGATGATGATATACCGGATGATGGGGATGACCCAGATCCTGTTAGTGGGGATCCTGATTCTTCCCAGGGTATTGAACCCCTCATTTTGGCTATAAGGGAGGCGTTAAAGCTCCCCCTAGAGGACGCTGCATCACAGCAGTCATTTTTCTATGTGGAAAATAAGCCCAGTGTCCCTTTCCCTGATTCTCCAGAGTTAGATAACTTATTCAAACAGGCCTGGAAAAATTCAGACAAAAAGTTTTTGCGCACAATCCCATTTCCTCCTGAAGGTAGAAAATTTTGGGAGGAACCCCCTGGGGTGGATGTCTCAGTCTCTCACCTGTGCTACCCACCCCGTGCTCCTTTTCCATGAAGGACCCTGGGGATCGGAAGATAGAAACTACCCTAAAGTCTATATACACTGCGGCCGGTCTGTTACAAAGACCGGTCATTGCGGGTTGCTGGATGACCCATGCTATTCATTCTTGGGCCATTCTAATTCAGGGGGGTCTCTCGGGGGATATGCCCTTAGTTACTATGGTCACCCTATTGAAGCACATTCAGGACACTACGCGGGTCCTCTGTGATTCCTTCAAGGAGATGGGGAATATTAATGCTAGGACGTCGGCAGGGCCTTGTGGTTGCGTCAGTGGATTGCGGACACAGAATCCAAACGTAGTGTGGAGTCTCTAAAATACAAGAAAGTGTCGGTGCGCTTTAGTGACTGAAAACACAGTGAGTCATAAATGGATGTCTGTTTTCACTCATAAAACCAGGAGACTTGCTGATAATAAACGTTTACTAATATATTATCATCACATTACAATTATCTAAAATATGATGGCATAAAAATGTAACAATACTATCCTGTTACATAACAGTCAATATATATTACAATATAAAACCAGTTCGGTTGAAATTAAATTCAGCCTATATTGTATGCAAAAATAGCCTATTAGCATATAAGGTCAGGAAATGTCTTCTATTTGCCACTACTGCCACATAGTAAATTCAGATTGTTAAAGCACAAATGAAAAGAAACAATGTCTCCAGTTAACTCTAACACTGGCGTCCCAGTGCAGAGTCCGTCCTCCTTTAGTGTTTTTACCCGATCAAGCGGGATTATATTTACTAGAGATGAGCGCCTGAAATTTTTCGGGTTTTGTGTTTTGGTTTTGGGTTCGGTTCCGCGGCCGTGTTTTGGGTTCGAACGCGTTTTGGCAAAACCTCACCGAATTATTTTTGTCGGATTCGGGTGTGTTTTGGATTCGGGTGTTTTTTTCCAAAAACACTAAAAAACAGCTTAAATCATAGAATTTGGGGGTCATTTTGATCCCAAAGTATTATTAACCTCAAAAACCATAATTTACACTCATTTTCAGTCTATTCTGAATACCTCACACCTCACAATATTATTTTTAGTCCTAAAATTTGCACCGAGGTCGCTGTGTGAGTAAGATAAGCGACCCTAGTGGCCGACACAAACACCGGGCCCATCTAGGAGTGGCACTGCAGTGTCACGCAGGATGGCCCTTCCAAAAAACCCTCCCCAAACAGCACATGACGCAAAGAAAAAAAGAGGCGCAATGAGGTAGCTGACTGTGTGAGTAAGATTAGCTACCCTAGTGGCCGACACAAACACCGGGCCCATCTAGGAGTGGCACTGCAGTGTCACGCAGGATGGCCCTTCCAAAAAACCCTCCCCAAACAGCACATGACGCAAAGAAAAAAAGAGGCGCAATGAGGTAGCTGACTGTGTGAGTAAGATTAGCGACCCTAGTGGCCGACACAAACACCGGGCCCATCTAGGAGTGGCACTGCAGTGTCACGCAGGATGTCCCTTCCAAAAAACCCTCCCCAAACAGCACATGACGCAAAGAAAAAAAGAGGCGCAATGAGGTAGCTGTGTGAGTAAGATTAGCGACCCTAGTGGCCGACACAAACACCTGGCCCATCTAGGAGTGGCACTGCAGTGTCACGCAGGATGTCCCTTCCAAAAAACCCTCCCCAAACAGCACATGACGCAAAGAAAAAAAGAGGCGCAATGAGGTAGCTGACTGTGTGAGTAAGATTAGCGACCCTAGTGGCCGACACAAACACCGGGCCCATTTAGGAGTGGCACTGCAGTGTCACGCAGGATGTCCCTTCCAAAAAACCCTCCCCAATCAGCACATGATGCAAAGAAAAAGAAAAGAAAAAAGAGGTGCAAGATGGAATTATCCTTGGGCCCTCCCACCCACCCTTATGTTGTATAAACAAAACAGGACATGCACACTTTAACCAACCCATCATTTCAGTGACAGGGTCTGCCACACGACTGTGACTGATATGACGGGTTGGTTTGGACCCCCCCCAAAAAAGAAGCAATTAATCTCTCCTTGCACAAACTGGCTCTACAGAGGCAAGATGTCCACCTCATCTTCACCCTCCGATATATCACCGTGTACATCCCCCTCCTCACAGATTATCAATTCGTCCCCACTGGAATCCACCATCTCAGCTCCCTGTGTACTTTGTGGAGGCAATTGCTGCTGGTCAATGTCTCCGCGGAGGAATTGATTATAATTCATTTTAATGAACATCATCTTCTCCACATTTTCTGGATGTAACCTCGTACGCCGATTGCTGACAAGGTGAGCGGCGGCACTAAACACTCTTTCGGAGTACACACTTGTGGGAGGGCAACTTAGGTAGAATAAAGCCAGTTTGTGCAAGGGCCTCCAAATTGCCTCTTTTTCCTGCCAGTATAAGTACGGACTGTGTGACGTGCCTACTTGGATGCGGTCACTCATATAATCCTCCACCATTCTATCAATGTTGAGAGAATCATATGCAGTGACAGTAGACGACATGTCCGTAATCGTTGTCAGGTCCTTCAGTCCGGACCAGATGTCGGCATCAGCAGTCGCTCCAGACTGCCCTGCATCACCGCCAGCGGGTGGGCTCGGAATTCTGAGCCTTTTCCTCGCACCCCCAGTTGCGGGAGAATGTGAAGGAGGAGATGTTGACAGGTCGCGTTCCGCTTGACTTGACAATTTTGTCACCAGCAGGTCTTTCAACCCCAGCAGACCTGTGTCTGCCGGAAAGAGAGATCCAAGGTAGGCTTTAAATCTAGGATCGAGCACGGTGGCCAAAATGTAGTGCTCTGATTTCAACAGATTGACCACCCGTGAATCCTTGTTAAGCGAATTAAGGGCTGCATCCACAAGTCCCACATGCCTAGCGGAATCGCTCCCTTTTAGCTCCTTCTTCAATGCCTCCAGCTTCTTCTGCAAAAGCCTGATGAGGGGAATGACCTGACTCAGGCTGGCAGTGTCTGAACTGACTTCACGTGTGGCAAGTTCAAAGGGCATCAGAACCTTGCACAACGTTGAAATCATTCTCCACTGCACTTGAGACAGGTGCATTCCATCTCCTATATCGTGCTCAATTGTATAGGCTTGAATGGCCTTTTGCTGCTCCTCCAACCTCTGAAGCATATAGAGGGTTGAATTCCACCTCGTTACCACTTCTTGCTTCAGATGATGGCAGGGCAGGTTCAGGCGTTTTTGGTGGTGCTCCAGTCTTCTGTACGTGGTGCCTGTACGCCGAAAGTGTCCCGCAATTTTTCTGGCCACCGACAGCATCTCTTGCACGCCCCTGTCGTTTTTTAAAAAATTCTGCACCACCAAATTCAAGGTATGTGCAAAACATGGGACGTGCTGGAATTTGCCCATATTTAATGCACACACAATATTGCTGGCGTTGTCCGATGCCACAAATCCACAGGAGAGTCCAATTGGGGTAAGCCATTCCGCGATGATCTTCCTCAGTTGCCGTAAGAGGTTTTCAGCTGTGTGCGTATTCTGGAAAGCGGTGATACAAAGCGTAGCCTGCCTAGGAAAGAGTTGGCGTTTGCGAGATGCTGCTACTGGTGCCGCCGCTGCTGTTCTTGCGGCGGGAGTCCATACATCTACCCAGTGGGCTGTCACAGTCATATAGTCCTGACCCTGCCCTGCTCCACTTGTCCACATGTCCGTGGTTAAGTGGACATTGGGTACAACTGCATTTTTTAGGAGACTGGTGAGTCTTTTTCTGATGTCCGTGTACATTCTCGGTATCGCCTGCCTAGAGAAGTGGAACCTAGATGGTATTTGGTAACGGGGGCACACTGCCTCAATAAATTGTCTAGTTCCCTGTGAACTAACGGCGGATACCGGACGCACGTCTAACACCAACATAGTTGTCAAGGACTCGGTTATCCGCTTTGCAGTAGGATGACTGCTGTGATATTTCATCTTCCTCGCAAAGGACTGTTGAACAGTCAATTGCTTACTGGAAGTAGTACAAGTGGGCTTACGACTTCCCCTCTGGGATGACCATCGACTCCCAGCGGCAACAACAGCAGCGCCAGCAGCAGTAGGCGTTACACGCAAGGATGCATCGGAGGAATCCCAGGCAGGAGAGGACTCGTCAGACTTGCCAGTGACATGGCCTGCAGGACTATTGGCATTCCTGGGGAAGGAGGAAATTGACACTGAGGGAGTTGGTGGGGTGGTTTGCGTGAGCTTGGTTACAAGAGGAAGGGATTTACTGGTCAGTGGACTGCTTCCGCTGTCACCCAAAGTTTTTGAACTTGTCACTGACTTATTATGAATGCGCTGCAGGTGACGTATAAGGGAGGATGTTCCGAGGTGGTTAACGTCCTTACCCCTACTTATTACAGCTTGACAAAGGGAACACACGGCTTGACACCTGTTGTCCGCATTTCTGGTGAAATACCTCCACACCGAAGAGCTGATTTTTTTGGTATTTTCACCAGGCATGTCAACGGCCATATTCCTCCCACGGACAACAGGTGTCTCCCCGGGTGCCTGACTTAAACAAACCACCTCACCATCAGAATCCTCCTGGTCAATTTCCTCCCCAGCGCCAGCAACACCCATATCCTCCTCATCCTGGTGTACTTCAACACTGACATCTTCAATCTGACTATCAGGAACTGGACTGCGGGTGCTCCTTCCAGCACTTGCAGGGGGCGTGCAAATGGTGGAAGGCGCATGCTCTTCACGTCCAGTGTTGGGAAGGTCAGGCATCGCAACCGACACAATTGGACTCTCCTTGTGGATTTGGGATTTCAAAGAACGCACAGTTCTTTGCGGTGCTTTTGCCAGCTTGAGTCTTTTCAGTTTTCTAGCGAGAGGCTGAGTGCTTCCATCCTCATGTGAAGCTGAACCACTAGCCATGAACATAGGCCAGGGCCTCAGCCGTTCCTTGCCACTCCGTGTGGTAAATGGCATATTGGCAAGTTTACGCTTCTCCTCCGACAATTTTATTTTAGGTTTTGGAGTCCTTTTTTTACTGATATTTGGTGTTTTGGTTTTGACATGCTCTGTACTATGCCATTGGGCATCGGCCTTGGCAGACGACGTTGCTGGCATTTCATCGTCTCGGCCATGACTAGTGGCAGCAGCTTCAGCACGAGGTGGAAGTGGATCTTGATCTTTCCCTAATTTTGGAACCTCAACATTTTTGTTCTCCATATTTTAATAGGCACAACTAAAAGGCACCTCAGGTAAACAATGCAGATGGATGGATTGGATACTAGTATACAATTATGGACGGGCTGCCGAGTGCCGACACAGAGGTAGCCACAGCCGTGAACTACCGCACTGTACTGTGTCTGCTGCTAATATATAGACTGGTTGATAAAGAGATAGTATACTCGTAACTAGTATGTATGTATAAAGAAAGAAAAAAAAACCACGGTTAGGTCACTGGTATATACAATTATGGACGGGCTGCCGAGTGCCGACACAGAGGTAGCCACAGCCGTGAACTACCGCACTGTACTGTGTCTGCTGCTAATATATAGACTGGTTGATAAAGAGATAGTATACTCGTAACTAGTATGTATGTATAAAGAAAGAAAAAAAAACCACGGTTAGGTCACTGGTATATACAATTATGGACGGGCTGCCGAGTGCCGACACAGAGGTAGCCACAGCCGTGAACTACCGCACTGTACTGTGTCTGCTGCTAATATATAGACTGGTTGATAAAGAGATAGTATACTCGTAACTAGTATGTATGTATAAAGAAAGAAAAAAAAACCACGGTTAGGTCACTGGTATATACAATTATGGACGGGCTGCGGAGTGCCGACACAGAGGTAGCCACAGCCGTGAACTACCGCACTGTACTGTGTCTGCTGCTAATATATAGACTGGTTGATAAAGAGATAGTATACTCGTAACTAGTATGTATGTATAAAGAAAGAAAAAAAAACCACGGTTAGGTGGTATATACAATTATGGACGGGCTGCCGAGTGCCGACACAGAGGTAGCCACAGCCGTGAACTACCGCACTGTACTGTGTCTGCTGCTAATATATAGACTGGTTGATAAAGAGATAGTATACTCGTAACTAGTATGTATGTATAAAGAAAGAAAAAAAAACCACGGTTAGGTCACTGGTATATACAATTATGGACGGGCTGCCGAGTGCCGACACAGAGGTAGCCACAGCCGTGAACTACCGCACTGTACACTGGTTGATAAAGAGATAGTAGTATACTCGTAACAACTAGTATGACGACGGTATAAAGAATGAAAAAAAAACCACGGTTAGGTGGTATATAATACAATTATGGTTGGACGGACTGCCTGCCGAGTGCCGACACAGAGGTAGCCACAGCCGTGAACTACCGCACTGTACACTGGTTGATAAAGAGATAGTAGTATACTCGTAACAACTAGTATGACGACGGTATAAAGAATGAAAAAAAAACCACGGTTAGGTGGTATATAATACAATTATGGTTGGACTGACTGCCTGCCGAGTGCCGACACAGAGGTAGCCACAGCCGTGAACTACCGCACTGTACACTGGTTGATAAAGAGATAGTAGTATACTCGTAACAACTAGTATGACGACGGTATAAAGAATGAAAAAAAAACCACGGTTAGGTGGTATATAATACAATTATGGTTGGACGGACTGCCTGCCGAGTGCCGACACAGAGGTAGCCACAGCCGTGAACTACCGCACTGTACACTGGTTGATAAAGAGATAGTAGTATACTCGTAACAACTAGTATGACGACGGTATAAAGAACGAAAAAAAAACCACGGTTAGGTGGTATATATTATAATACAATTATGGATGGACGGACTGCCTGCCGAGTTCCGACACAGAGGTAGCCACAGCCGTGAACTACCGCACTGTACACTGGTTGATAAAGAGATAGTAGTATACTCGTAACAACTAGTATGACGACGGTATAAAGAACGAAAAAAAAACCACGGTTAGGTGGTATATATTATAATACAATTATGGATGGACGGACTGCCTGCCGAGTTCCGACACAGAGGTAGC
Source organism: Pseudophryne corroboree (assembly GCF_028390025.1). Taxonomy (NCBI): domain Eukaryota; kingdom Metazoa; phylum Chordata; class Amphibia; order Anura; family Myobatrachidae; genus Pseudophryne; species Pseudophryne corroboree. Next base: position 227,164,339 of record NC_086450.1, read on the forward strand.
CACAGCCGTGAACTACCGCACTGTACACTGGTTGATAAAGAGATAGTAGTATACTCGTAACAACTAGTATGACTATGACGACGGTATAAAGAAAGAAAAAAAAAACCACGGTTAGGTGGTATATAATACAATTATGGATGGACGGACTGCCTGCCGAGTGCCGACACAGAGGTAGCCACAGCCGTGAACTACCGCACTGTACTGTGTCTGCTGCTAATATAGACTGGTTGATAAAGAGATAGTATACAATACTACTAATATACTGGTGGTCAGGCACTGGTCACCACTAGTCACACTGGCAGTGGCACTCCTGCAGCAAAAGTGTGCACTGTTTAATTTTAATATAATATTATTTATCATGTACTCCTGGCTCCTGCTATAACAACCTGCAGTGCTCCCCAGTCTCCCCCACAATTATAAGCTTTATATACAATACATTGATGTGCAGCACACTGGGCTGAGCAGTGCACACAGACTGAGTCACTGTGTGACTGTGTATCGTTTTTTTCAGGCAGAGAACGGATATATTAAATAAAACAAACAACTGCACTGTCTCTGGTGGTCACTGGTCACTGTGGTCGTCAGCCACTAAACTCTGTCTGCACTCTGCACTCTCTTCTAATCTACAGTATCACAGCAATCTCTCTCTCTCTCTCTCTTCTAAATCTAATCTAAATGGAGAGGACGCCAGCCACGTCCTCTCCCTATCAATCTCAATGCACGTGTGAAAATGGCGGCGACGCGCGGCTCCTTATATAGAATCCGAGTCTCGCGAGAATCCGACAGCGTCATGATGACGTTCGGGCGCGCTCGGGTTAACCGAGCAAGGCGGGAAGATCCGAGTCGCTCGGACCCGTGAAAAAAAAAAAGTGAAGTTCGTGCGGGTTCGGATTCAAAGAAACCGAACCCGCTCATCTCTAATATTTACCCCCTTCTGGAAATGTCCTCTGTTATAGCACTATGGCACAAGTGCAGAGATATACTCCTTCATAGGATCCAGCTGGTGGGCAGCGTTTATAGGCACACAGTGGGAGGCAGCGGAGATCGTGACAAGTGGCCGGCGCTACAGCGGGCGCAGTCCAGAGTCCACCATACACGGACGTGCCGTAGATGTAACAGGTGTCCTTAGTGTTCAACACACATCACGGGCGGCAAGAGTCCAGCGTAAATGGAAGCGGCAGAAGCGGCACAGACTTTGGAGCAGACAGCGGCTGAGTAATTCAAACGAACAGTATACCGGCAAACGATGACGTCAACGCGTTTCGTCCCGTTAATTCTCGGGACTTCCTCAAGACTGACTCATCAGTAAGGAGTGGCCTTTTTATCTACCCCATGATGAGTAACTAGAATCACCGGTGTTATGCAATTAAATCATTAAGCAAAGTGCACACTTTGAGAACTAGTTTGGCATTTTTACATGTGCTGCACTTGCTAATGTTTTTACAATTCCTTAGCTTATTAAATAAAAATAAATACAATAAAAATATATAATAAAGAATATATAATAAAAACAAGTCTCCTGGTCCTAATTCTATAGCCAAATAAATCAAATTAATTTAGAAATATCCCTAATTATTCATAATACAAATAAATTCCACACATTATCATATACATATATGGTTTTTATATATATGATCTTTATATGTCCACATGAATATGACCGTATCTCTAATGTCCCCAATAAATAATCAATGCTTCTTCTAATCCATTTAATTTATTAACATTTTACTTTATGTTGTTAACCACATACCCTGAGCTCAAGTACCTCTCCTAGCCCATATAATAAATAAACAAACATTCTTACATAACTACATTAATTCCCTTTCACCCCCAGATATTAATTCGAAAGCTACTCTGTCATATAATATAATATAACTGACACTTCTTAGAACTACAACCTACTTTTTCGTTTCTTTCGTTTTTCTCTCTCCTCCCCAAACTTAATCTAATGTTGTATAATCTAGAGCCTCATTTAATCCATTTGGATTTAGTGTGTCTAATTTAAAGATCCAAGATGACTCTCCTAAACAAACATGACGAAATCTATTCCCCCCCCCCCCCCCTCTTAGTACTCAGGAATTGTTCAACTACTGTAATAGATAATCCCTTTGGATCGCTATTATGTACTTTCACAAAATGTCTAGACACACTGTGCTTTAAAGAACCATTGATTATATTCCTTCGGTGTTCTCTAAATCTAGTTTTTATGGATCTTGTAGTTCTGCCCACATACTGCAGTGAACATGGGCACTGCAGTACGTTGACACTATAGGTTTACTCACAACTTAAATATTGTTTTATAGGAAAGCTCTTCCCATTCACACTAGATGTAACGGAAAGAGCTTTATTGGTAATATGATTACAAGTGAGACAGACAGACTTGTTACATTTATAATTACCAATAGGTTTCACAGGTAACCAAGTATCATTTTTAACCTTTTCTTTCTGTATTCTTAGTTCGCTGGGTGCCAAAATATTTTTTATATTGATGTTCTTTTTAAAGGTGATTCTTGGTTTATTTCCCACAGAATCTCCCAAGATTGGATCCTGTTTTAAAATTCCAAAATTAGTAGTAGTAATCTTTCTAATTTCATTTGATTTGGAATTAAATTTAGATAAAAAGGTCACTGTTTCAAATGGTTTCTGGTTATGAGCACCTTGTTGTTCCATCATTAAACTACTATCTGTTAATTCTTTTTGATCATTACCTATCTCTTCACGGTTAATTTTCTTCTTTTTCTCTTTTTTTTAAAAGGTCAGACCTATCAACAGATTTCGCATATAATTTAGATTCTTCTAATAGTTTTTCCGGGTAAACTCTACGTCGGAAATTTTCTATCATGGTCTCTACTTGATCATCAAAATCTTCATCTCTAGTACAATTACGTCTTAATCTTGTTATTTGATTTTTTTCTTATGTTCGTAATCCATGGTTTATAATGAGCACTATTATAGTGCAAATAGTTGCTAGCTCCCACCGGTTTAACATAGTTTGAAGATATAATCATATAGTTTTGTATTGAGAATGCCACATCTAGGAAATTAATAGTGTCAGAATTAAAAGTGTGAGTGAATGTGAGATTAAACGTTTTCAAATTAAGATAATCAACAAATTCTTGTGCACGTGCAGAACCTCCATCCCAAATAATAAACAAATCATCAATAAAACGGCCATAGAGGACCAGGTTGTCTCTAAATGGGCCGCCCCATATAAATTCTTCCTCGAAGCGGCCCATATAGAGATTCGCAAAACTTGGCGCAAACCTGGTCCCCATGGCCGTCCCCAGTGCTTGTAAATAATAAACATTGTGAAATAAAAAGTAGTTGTGAGTTAAAATAAACCAAATCGACTGCAAAATAAATTCACGTCGGTTATCTGACAAGTTTTCATCTTTCATAAGATAATATTTAACAGCATCAATTCCACTTTGATGTGGTATATTTGTATAGAGTGCCTGGACATCGAGGGTGAGAAAACCCCACCCCCTTGTCCAGTGCATCCCCAACGTTTTTTGTAAAATATGTGTAGTATCTTGAATATGTGATTTTAAATTAACGACGTGATTCTGTAAATGTGTGTCAACAAAATAAGATAAATTGGATGTGAGGGACCCTATACCTGAAATAATAGGACGCCCAGGAGATGATATAAGTGTTTTATGAATTTTGAGTAGGTGATAAAAAACGGGAGTGACGGGATGAGTGCATAACAAAAAATAAAATTCATCCTCAGATATGGCATTCTCCATTTTGGCTGTGTCTAGCATCATTTTATATTCCAGCAGAAAAGGGGAGGTGGGATCACCACTAAGAGGCATATAGTAATTAATATCCTGTAATTGTCTATTTGCCTCTAATAGATAATCTTCTCGATTCTGAATGATGATCCCACCCCCCTTATCTGCTGGTTTTATGATCAAGGAGAAGAGGGTATCTTTAAGTTCTTTAAGAGCTGATCTTTCCGCTTTAGATAGATTTTGGTGACCCGCACAGTTTTTAGCAGTTCTTTGACAGATATTCTTAAAATCACTAAGGGTCTTATTATAAAAAATAGTGATCGTTGGACTTTTATGTTCTAATGGAAAAAAATGGGATTTTATAAAATGATGTTAGACACAGCCAAAATGGAGAATGCCATATCTGAGGATGATTATTCTCTCATCCCGTCACTCCCGTTTTTTATCACCTACCCAAAATTCATAAAACACTTATATCATCTCCTGGGCGTCCTATTATTTCAGGTATAGGGTCCCTCACATCCAATTTATCTTATTTTGTTGACACACATTTACAGAATCACGTCGTTAATTTAAAATCACATATTCAAGATACTACACATATTTTACAAAAAACGTTGGGGATGCACTGGACAAGGGGGTGGGGTTTTCTCACCCTCGATGTCCAGGCACTCTATACAAATATACCACATCAAAGTGGAATTGATGCTATTAAATATTATCTTATGAAAGATGAAAACTTGTCAGATAACCGACGTGAATTTATTTTAACTCACAACTACTTTTTATTTCACAATGTTTATTATTTACAAGCACTGGGGACGGCCATGGGGACCAGGTTTGCGCCAAGTTTTGCGAATCTCTATATGGGCCGCTTCGAGGAAGAATTTATATGGGGCGGCCCATTTAGAGACAACCTGGTCCTCTATGGCAGTTTTATTGATGATTTGTTTATTATTTGGGATGGAGGTTCTGCACGTGCACAAGAATTTGTTGATTATCTTAATTTGAACACGTTTAATCTCACATTTACTCACACTTTTAATTCTGACACTATTAATTTCCTAGATGTGGCATTCTCAATACAAAATGATATGATTATATCTTCAAACTATGTTAAACCGGTGGGAGCTAGCAACTATTTGCACTATAATAGTGCTCATTATAAACCATGGATTACGAACATACCAAAAAATCAAATAACAAGATTAAGACGTAATTGTACTAGAGATGAAGATTTTGGTGATCAAGTAGAGACCATGATAGAAAATTTCCGACGTAGAGGTTACCCGGAAAAACTATTAGAAGAATCTAAATTATATGCGAAATCTGTTGATAGGTCTGACCTTCTAAAAAAAGAGAAAAAGAAGAAAATGAACAGTGAAGAGATAGGTAATGATCAAAAAGAATTAACAGATAGTAGTTTAATGATGGAACAACAAGGTGCTCATAACCAGAAACCATTTGAAACAGTGACCTTTTTATCTAAATTTAATTCCAAATCAAATGAAATTAGAAAGATTATTACTACTAATTTTGGAATTTTGAAACAGGATCCAATCTTGGGAGATTCTGTGGGAAATAAACCAAGAATCACCTTTAAAAAGAAAATCAATATAAAAAATATTTTGGCACCCAGCGAACTAAGAATACAGAAAGAAAAGGTTAAAAATGATACTTGGTTACCTGTGAAACCTATTGGTAATAATAAATGTAACAAGTCTGTCTGTCTCACTTGTAATCATATGATAATGTCGATATTATCTTAGACCGCAAAGCTATACCTCTAAATACACTGTTACCGTGGAGCCGCTATGGCCGCTAGACTAAATGCACATGCTACGCACTTTGTACGCTATTTGCGTAGAGTCCTGCATGTGGTACGCACTTGGCGTACACACGCCGCGCTGAGTGTACAGAGTACGCTCAGCGTGCGCACACACAATGGATAACCTTTACACCTTGTTAATGATACAATGTAATGATATGCTTACACTTTAAACCCTTAACCGCAAAGTACTGTAATGATGTAATACCTTTAAACCTTAAGTAGCGCTGGCGGTACAAAGTACCCGCAGTGCGTACACCTTATCAATGCTTATACACCTTAAACAGATTAATACACTTTAAAGCCCATGCAGGAAAGTGAAAACTCCACACTGATTTGTAGTTGCAACCACAGGGTTCTAAGGCCTCAGTGGATTAATTCCAAAAGGTAAAACAATACAAATCATACACTACAGGCTAACAAGTAAATCTAAACAGAATAATGGCCACAGAGAATGTACATACGTGACAATGTTCGCAAGCGCAACCCGGCTCGGTCCTCCGCTGGTCATACAGATAGCGTTCAGAGTCTTCTGACCGGCCAGGCAACAATGGTCTATTTATACACAACATGCATATACAATACAATGGTCACTGTAATCTCATTGTCCATTGGACACAGGGATGTGTCTTTACATTACAGAAGAGGTCATAGGTGGATTTGAATAGGTGGGCAATGTCTTTCCCCAACTGCTCGTGTGGGTGGTATCCTCTGGATTCCCGCCGCATACATAAAATACAGTAAATACAGTTAATGTTCATAATCTACTTTTGCACATAACTATACGCAGGAACATGCGATCTTTCTCTAACCAACACCGGAATGTTACCCTCAAAATACCCTACAGCTGGATACTAGACATCACCTTCCAACCTTTATCCGACCCTTCCTATCATGCAAAGGCGAATCTCTCTGTCCAAGAACTGTTTAAACTATTTATACTCGCTGACATGGTCTAGGGGAACTATATCTAAAATGTACACTATTTGGGTTAAATATGTAATGTTCTAATAACCCTCTATGCGCTCACAAACTCTACCGTAAATGCGCATACCACGCGCTAAGGCGCATGGGCGTTAAAAGCTCCGTTACGCAAATTGCGGATATGCGCACGCACGGCAGAGCGAGTGCACGCGCAGCGGGCATGTGCATGGGGTTAGTAAAAAGGCATATGCATTACAATATTTTTCGCCTTTGACAGTCCACCCTTTGGCAGTCAACAATAACTGCCACTATCTAAACATTAAACAGAAAAATATACAATACAATATCTATAAAATAATTGGATGGTAGGAGGAGAGGAGTAGGCGAGAAATGTATGACCTAGTGGGATAGTAAAAGCATGTATGTATGAATTCCATGTCTGAGGGGCATGTATCATCGTGCCGTACATGTTCTAGATAAGCTTCGAGGTATTGCGAAGTATACATTAAATCCTTCTTATCCCGTATTAAGGGTCTGTAAGTGGGCCAACAAACACTATCGAGCTCTTTTCGGCTTCTTGTTCCAACAAATGGGGTGCACATTTAGTTGATGATACATGTGAATGCTAATATGTGTGTATATATATATCACCTGTCGACTATGTGTGTCACTACCTGAAGGTTGTAGAGATGAAGATGAGAAACATATCAAAAATACATTCACATAATATTTGTGCAGTCGTTCTCGGGTGTTGGTTGAAGTCTTGTCCGGATGGGTGTATCTTTGCTGAAAGTGTTAATCAAAGTCTTTAGAGTGTCCATCAAAGTCTTTAGAGTGTCCATCAAAGTCTTTAGAGTGTCCATCAAAGTCTTTTGAGTGTCCATCAAAGTCTTTTCCGAATGAATGTATAGTTCATCAAAGTTTCTTCCGAATGGATGTATTTTTGCTTGAGGGAAAACAAAGGAGAAACGGGTGAAAGAAACGGACCGTGGGATCACGTCTTATCACAACATTGTCTCGATTGATGGGTCATAAATTAAATCAGTTGTTGTAACAATGCTCCCGCTCCTCAAACTCATCACTTTGGTACCGCGCTTGCACCGCATTAAAATTCGAACACACCTGAATATCAAACCAATCATTATGACAACTCCCAGGATACAAAGGAGAAACTTTCCTACACTCACGATAACATTTTGAGCCCATTCTCCTAAACCTGAGAACCAATTGCGTGGGTTCAACCATGAGACCCAGCCGGTCAGTTCATTACTCACAGCAGTAAGGGTAAGGTTGTGTCTCCTTCGGAACTCCCATTTCAACTGCAAGATATCGTCTATCTTTTGATCTATAACCTCGGTTGGGTCATCAGTGTTGTTTGTAATATACGTGCAGCACTTCACACCATACTGAGTTGCCAAGGTGACACAGTACCCGCCTGTCACCGCTGTGATATAATTGAGAACCATCCTGTGCTGGATCAGTTCCGTTTTGTAAGCTTGCAACTCCCTCCCTGTATACCTGAAGGTGTCATCATACATCTCGGTGATATTATCTATCAGGTTCGCTAGCGCATGAATATACCTATAATTTATAATTCCTCTGGCGGTACGGGTGATATCTAACGCGAGTAGGAATTGAATCCCGGTGGATTCGTGGATCAAATCAGAGGCTGCGTGCTCTGTCCTATCTATAAGGTGTCTCTTAACGATGTGTTCATAGTGAGTATGAGTGTAAGGAGCTTGAGCATTGCGGTGAACGTCTTTCATCTTATGTGTTATGGTCATAACTTCTGGCAACACTCTTCCAATGTAACACAATCTCTCTGAGTTTGGGGCAAGCCACTTATACGCCTTCCTCCCGCATATGAAATATGCATCATCGGGGAGAACATATGGGACAGAATATGACATTACCATATTGCAAACCTTCCAAGTGAAAAATCCTATCCCTAACTCTCTCATCTGTTCAGTACACGTATCAGGCTGAATGATATGCGCACAGTACCCTGGAGATACTTCTCCAACCCGCATGGTCCTACTTCCTAGGGTATACCTATCCCGAAAATACCTCCCACCGTCTGCTATTTGGCGTATAAGTTCAGTTTCTACGGGCATTCTGTTGGCTCTGTGTGAAAATGCCATGGTTTGGTTATTCCATGTCACTTCCCAATTTCCCGGCTTTCGGGGATTGGAAATGTTGAAACATACTAAGGATTTATCCACATGATATTGGTGGAGCTTCAAACTAGGGGGCCTAGAAATATTAAATTTCTTGTCCACCGGTCTCCCACCCCTTAATTCAAGTACCTCTTCTATTGTTAAAGGATACGGTACTAGTCCTGACTTGCTCTGACCTTGAGGTACTTGTGAGCACACCCAGCATTCTGTTTGGTTTAAAACCTTACCCACTAATGAGTGATAATCACTCAATGGATGATGGTCCATGTTGATATTAAGGCTGGACTGACATCTCTGGATGCACCCGTCCTCAACTATGTTTTCACAGTTTCTACAAATACAATTTTCCTCAGCCAATTACCCTTCACAGTGCCTCCTAGTTTCTTGACTACCAGATCGTTTTCTGATACTCGCCTTTGCTCGATGGATGTGTTGCTCTTGGAATTCTACAAATCCGTCCTTGTCATCAGAACCCATTCCAGATCCTTTCTCGGCCTCTCTGGTACTGTCACCGAAATAGACTGCTCTGGTCATCAACAGGGTCAACAGGAAAACCCGGAATGCAGTCTCTAGGGGTAAGTCCATCTTGCTAAGGGGAGAGAAAAGGGAGCAAGGAAGGGGGGAAAGGAGGGGAATGGGAGATGGAGAAAATAATAAAAGGGAAAAAAATTTGGTGCGACAACCGCCTCTGGTCTTGTAGTTCTCTGTGCTCAGGTGCCGTGACAACAGTCCTGCCTCTCAACCTTCCCGGAACAGGCACTCCAGTGATACGATTTCCTCTACACTCTGCTCTTTGTCACGGGCTTTCTCTGGGTCAGCGACCTTCTTACAGTGGGACGAGTGAACCCAAGTCTCTCTCTCGGCAACCTTTAATGCTGTCGTGCTGGTCAGTAAGACTTGGTACGGTCCTACCCACCGGTCAATAAGGCAACCTGAGCGTAGAAAATTTAGAATCATTACATAATCCCCAGGTTCAATGTCATGACAATTACTGTCTGGTAGGTCAGGAATCACCAGCTTTAAGTTTCTGTTTTGATTCCTCAACTGCTTGCTCATCTTAACCAAATATTTTACAGTCACTTCATTATTGCATTTCAAATCATCCTGGGGGTCAATCATTACATGGGGTTGTCGACCAAAAAGAATCTCAAAGGGTGATAGGTTAAGGGGGGACCTGGGAGTGGTTCTGATGCTGTACAATACAAGTGGCAAAGCTTCTGGCCACAACAATCCAGTTTCAGCCATCACTTTGCTCAGCTTGTTCTTAATAGTGCTGTTTACTCTTTCCACTTTCGCACTCGCCTGTGGGCGGTACGGAGTATGCAGCTTACTATTAATTCCCATTAATTTGCACATTACCTGAAAGACTTCACCTGTAAAATGGGTACCCCTATCACTTTCAATTATCCTAGGGATACCATATCTGCACACAAATTCCTGCACAATTTTCTTTGCAGTAAACGTAGCAGTATTTGTGGCAGCGGGAAATGCTTCTACCCAATTTGAAAACACGTCAATACAAATTAACACATACTTTAAATTTCTCAGGGTGGCAACTGTATGAAATCAATTTGTATTACCTGAAAAGGGCCGTCTGTCGGCGGGATATGGGATGGTTCTGTTGGTATTGACTTTCCAATATTCTTCCTCAAGCAGATAAGACATGTCATTGCTCTCTTACCCGCATGAGAAGAGAATCCTGGCGCACACCAGTAGGCTCTCACCAGCTTACACATACCCTCTTTGCCCAGATGAGTCAGACCGTGTGCCGCCTCAGCTAAGCTTGGAAGATATGCTCTGGGGGCTACTGGCTTACCTTGTCCATCTGTCCAGAGTCATGAGGACTCCTGGCCATATCCTTTTGACCTCCAGACTTTTCCTGTGGAGAACACAAATTTTGCATTTCACTTAATTTTTGTGTGTTGACGGTATTGAATACCATCAGTTGTGTGATGTCTGTCTGTATGGGGGTGCTGGCTGCTGATTTAGCAGCTTCGTCTGCTCGGCTGTTACCAAGTGACACTGGGTCTTGACTGTAAGTGTGGGCTTTGCACTTAATAACAGCCACTCTGTCAGGTTCCTGTATCGCTGTTAGAAGCCTTTTTATATGGGATGCATGCGCTACAGGTGTGCCAGCTGCCGTCATGAAATTTCTGAGGCGCCATAGGGCCCCGAAATCATGCACTACTCCAAAGGCATACCTAGAATCTGTATAAATATTGGCTGACTTACCCTTAGCCAATTCACACGCTCTGGTTAGGGCGACCAGCTCAGCAACTTGTGCTGAGTGCGGTGGGACCAGGGGTTCAGCTTCTATGATACCTTTGTCATCTACGACTGCGTATCCAGTACACAAGTCTCCCGAGTCCGTCTGTCTGTGGCAACTACCGTCAGTGTAAAAAGTAAAATCTACGCCTTCCAGTGGGTTGTCACTAATGTCGGATCTTGCAGTGAAAGTTTGGTTCAGATATTCCATACAATCATGCGTGTCAGTGTCTATACTAAATCCTCCTTCACCATCACTCTCATCCTCCACCCTTTGTGCCTGTTCAGGCACACCTGGGAGATACGTTGCAGGATTTAGTGCGCTGCATCTCTTTATGGTGATGTTTACAGGGGCCATTAGTGCTAATTCCCACCTTGTAAACCGTGCTGATGAGACATATCTGGTTTGGGCAGAGTTCAGTAAGGCTGATACTGCATGAGGTGTATGGATGGTCAGGTTGTGTCCCAACACTACATCTTCACTTTTACTCACTAGCAATGCTATCGCTGCAACACTTCGCAAGCATGTGGGGAAAGACCGTGCTACGGTGTCTAACTGTGCACTGTAGTAAGCTACCGGCCTGCTGGCATCACCATGTCTCTGGGTTAGGACACCTGCCGCACACCCAGCACTCTCTGTACCGTACAATTCAAAGGGTTTCCCATAATCTGGCATACCTAATGCAGGTGCCTGTGATAGGCACTGTTTGAGTCTCTCAAATGCCTGGTCGGACTCATCTGTGTGCGAAATCCGATCTGGTTTGTTTGAAGAGACCATCTCTTGCAAAGGTAAAGCTAGTATTGAGAACCCTGAGATCCAGTTTCGGCAGTACCCACACATTCCAAGGAAAGTGCGGATCTGTTGCTGGGTTTGTGGCAGAGTCATGTCGTGAATCGCCTGTATTCTATCAGCGGTGAGGTGTCTCAGTCCTTGTGTTAAGCAATGTCCCAAATATTTCACTTTGGTCTGGCACAACTGTAACTTATCCTTTGAAACCTTGTGTCCCGTATTAGAAAGGTGAAACAGAAGCTGTTTCGTGTCTTTCAAGGATGCTTCGAGTGAATCAGAACACAGCAGTAAGTCATCTACATACTGTATTAATACTGATCCGCTCTCAGGTTGTAAGGATTGTAAACAGTCATGCAAAGCCTGGAAGAAAATACTTGGGCTGTCAATGAAACCTTGGGATAAGCGAGTCCAGGTGTACTGTACTCCTCTGTATGTAAATGCAAAAAAATTTTTGCTGTCAGGGTGCAGAGGGACCGAAAAGAAAGTGGAACAGAGGTCAATGACAGTGAAAAATTTCGCTGTAGGGGGAATTTGCATGAGGATGACAGCTGGATTTGGCACTACGGGGAATTGGCTCTCAACTATCTTGTTTATCCCCCTTAGATCCTGCACTAGCCTGTAACCCCTCCCCACACTCTTTTTCACAGGGAAGATGGGACTATTGGCAGTGCTGGACGTCCTAACTAGGATGCCCTGTTGTAGCAAGCGCTCTATGACTGGGTACACTCCTAATTCCACCTCTGGCTTCAGAGGATACTGTGGGATTTTTGGAGCTATCCTACCATCTTTTACTTGCACTACTACAGGAGCTACATTTGCCATCAATCCAGTGTCTTGTCCATCTTTGGTCCAGAGCGATTCCGGTATCTGGGAGATCATTTCCTCTACCTTGGATGGACACCTGTCTATAACAGCAGAGTGTGACATTAACCTTTGTGGGGTGTCTAACATATCCTGCACTTCCTGAACGTGATTCTCGGGTATATCTAAGAAGACACCCTCAGGAGTACAATATATGACACACCTCATCTTGCACAATAAATCTCTCCCAAGTAGATTAGTCGGAGCCGATGCAGCTAGCAAAAAGGAGTGCTTGGTCTGCAAAGGCCCTATCGTAATCTCTGCTGGTCTACTTAAAGGATAGTGTTGCACTACTCCTGTTACCCCCATTGCTGAAATTGTTTTACCCGTTGTTTTCATACCTACCGTTGATTTCTAACACTGACCTGGCCGCCCCTGTATCTACAAGGAAAGGTAGTGATCTACCAGCTACATCAACTGTAACCTCGGGTTCATTTCCAAGGCTAGCAATCAACTTCACTGGCTGCAAACTACAGGTGTGGCCTAACCCCTATTGTATGTTGTGACCCTCCCGCAGCGCGCTGGCAGCTACGATATGTGAGGGGGGTAGCTGAGAATTTCCAGAGGTCTGACAGTCCCTCCTTGGTGGGTACCTCCTTGTTTCCCCTGCATGTGGCTCGTAATTCCTCCTATGCGATCCCTGATCCCAATTACGTGTGTTATGCTGTGAGTCATGTTCTGGTCTAGGGGGTCGATATACATTGTTGTTAAAATTACAGTTCCGTGCGTAATGTCCTTCTCTCTGGCACTTATAACATTTCACTACATACGACTTACCATCAGGGGTCTGGGGTTTAGGCTGATGTGGCTTCGTTGTCAGGGCTTTGATACTTACGGTCATCAGCTTATCCCCCTGTGACTCCCTGTGCTTAATGATGTTCCAATCGTGCTCAATAGCGGACTCTCTTAATGCAGCCACCGAAATACCTCTCCAATTTGGTTGAGTAGTTTGTACTCTTGTTCTCAACGTTTCTTTTAAACCGTCCATTAATATGGACACAGCTACCTCTCTATGGTGTACATTTTCCTTAATGTCCTCGACCCCAGTGTATCTAGCCATTTCCTGCAGTGCTCGATGGAAATATTCAGAAGCAGCTTCACCTTCTTTTTGTCTAATGGAGAGGATTTTATTCCACTTGACAACAGTTGGGAAATATACTCCTAATTGCAGATTGATCTGTCGTACATTCTCCTGAGTGTATTCATCAGTGAGAGGTACTTCTGCGTCTAATTTACAATCAGCAATGAATTTCGCAGGGTCAATATTAGAGGGCAAACATGCCCGTAGCACTGTCCGCCAATCTTTGTTTGTGGGTTCGGTGGCGTTACCTAGTTCTCTAATAAACCTCTGACATGCGGCTAGATCTTTTCTGGGATCGGGAAATTCAGACGTAATTGTCCTCAATTCTGTCCGGGACCAGGGACAATGTATAGCAATGTTCCTGACGGGAGTGATTCCCTGAGCGTCAGTCTTCCCATTGGGGACTGCGATCACCCTGACAGGATTTAGTTCAATTACATCGTTCTGGGTTGCTTCTACAATGTGAGGTGCAATTGTCTCTGCATAATGTACTGTACCGTACTTACCTGTGGACACGACCTCACCTGTCCCTCCGCTAGGGGCCTTTGCTACTGCTCTTACTGGTTGGGCCGTGCCCACTTGTGTGTCTTGTATGGTGGCTGCTAGAGAGAGTGCCGATATCGTGCTGGGCTCATCTTCTTGGTCGCAGTCCTGAGGGAAGTTTAAGATGGGATACAACTTGCACGGGTTAGCATTAATACATTTATCAAGTTCACTCTTATCATATATTAGTTTGCCATTCTCTGTAGCCACTTTCTCCCCTGTAATATACGGTGGTGGTGGTGCAGTTGCAATCAGTTTCCTGCTAGGGTTGGAACCAGCTGCGTGAGCTAGATCCCTTTGCATATCACTCTCTCGTTGCCATAAATGTAAACAGTTTGAGTGTCTGATCCTCTCTTTTCGGGATTTTATCAGACATATCCTAATCCTTAAATTCTGCAACACCTCTGGATTAAAACTGCCTACCTTAGGGAATGGTTCCCTATCTTCCGCAGTCATACGTTCCCATTCATTGCATAAAACCTCTGTGTGTGAGCTATATTTCTCACACATTATGTACCTCGCTGACCCCTTGGGCCACGGAATATCAACCTGAACCCTGGTTGATCGTCCCCTACTTGAGCAACTGGCCCCCATCTTTTGCAGGTATTGCCTTCTCAGCTAATTCCTACAAAAAACCAAAATACTCAATACAAAATAACAACAACAAAATAGTAAGGCAACGGTGAAAGTTCTCCGAGCGCTCTCACCCACTCACGCCCACGTTGGCCAATACACCTAAACACTGTCGTCAGCGCCGGTCGTACCCAACCTCGGCCCCTGTGTAACCTCTATTTACTGAGAGTGTGTGGGAGTGACTTACCCTTCCCAGTAAATATTGGTTGTTGGAGATTTCCTGAGTGACCAGCGAAACTCCCTTAAAACAAAAAACTTGTTACACAAATCACGTTGCGTGTACTACACTTAGCGCCAATGAGCCCGCGATTTTACGCACAACTCGTAAAAGGGTATCGCGGTGGGCTAAGTATTGCACTCACGAACGCGCGGTACAATCGCACAGCGTATAGGTAACTGTTACTTATCCGCCGTACAACCAATGGAATAGTTTTTCAGGCTGCGAAACCTCAGCCGGAGCGTATCTGAACGGGCCTATATGGGTACTACGCCAACCCCCGGGGCTGCGCTCTCTACACAAAACCTCGCGGACCTTTTAGGCCGCGGTATTCAGAGCTTCGCGTGACTTTGTCAGCGGTTTTCTGACTTCGCTAACCTCTTGGTCTGCTGTTATACTAATTGTTCCTTTATACCTTAATCAATGTTAACGTGAGCAAGCCAATCTCACGCCACCAAGTGTCCACTCACCTGGTGTGGTCTCCTACGGGATCCCGAATTCCCTGGGTCCACAAAACCTTTATTGTTTGCACACTCACGCTCGTTCACTCATATACACTTTGGTTTTTCTGTACAGAAAATTAACTTTCATTCAGATAAAACAGAATAATTCCAGAGGTGATACAGTAAGAAAGGTATTTAAACTAAATATTGGAAACTGATCAATTTGTGCTATTATCACGTGGCTACCGTATCGCCTAAACTGAAACAATGCTATTGTATGATTTGTATTAAGTGGGCGTACCTGTACGCACGTTGCGTAAACACGCCACGTGTGTAGGCCTTTACGTTGCGTACGCAGTCCCGAACGTTGTCCGAGACACGTGTACAAGGCCGTACGTCCGCAATACTACAAATCCCACACTTCTACAAATGTAAGCGATATTTAACTATAATCACTTACTGAGCACACCACACAGTTTCTACTGTATAAACCTTTACAACTAGGCCAGGCTGCGTGTGCGTCTTACACTTACTTCCTTAACTATTAACTCTATATTTTAACTAAATAGCAACATATTTTCTCAGTACAGGTCAAAATGAATCTAGTAATCAATGCTTATGGCAAACATGCGAGCAGATATGCAAAGTACAAAATACAGGTGTATGCGTGTGTTTCGTGCGCATTTGGCGCCAAAACAGAAATTTACAGATTTTAAAAAGAAAAATAGCTTTTGCGTTCTTACCTTACGGATCCCTCCAGCATCCCTTCAAACCATGCAAGGCAGACGCTTATCTAATCAGCACTAGTGTATCCACCAACCAAGAGAAGGCTTCCGGGGATACCTTTCCGCCCTTTGCTGATAGATAAAGTCTGCGAAAACTCTGCTAGGCTGCGAGTATGAGAAGGAACCGGACGAGCTCCCAATTGATAATGTCGATATTATCTTAGACCGCAAAGCTATACCTCTAAATACACT
Source organism: Pseudophryne corroboree (assembly GCF_028390025.1). Lineage (NCBI taxonomy): Eukaryota > Metazoa > Chordata > Amphibia > Anura > Myobatrachidae > Pseudophryne > Pseudophryne corroboree. The sequence goes on from NC_086450.1 coordinate 227,180,815, forward strand.
ATTACCGTGGAGCCGCTATGGCCGCTAGACTAAATGCACGTGCTACGCACTTTGTACGCTATTTGCGTACAGAGTCCTGCACGTGGTACGCACTTGGCGTACACACGCCGCGCTGAGTGTACAGAGTACGCTCAGCGTGCGCACACACAATGGATAACCTTTACACCTTGTTAATGATACAATGTAATGATATGCTTACACTTTAAACCCTTAACCGCAAAGTACTGTAATGATGTAATACCTTTAAACCTTGAGTAGCGCTGGCGGTACAAAGTACCTGCAGTGCGTACACCTTATCAATGATTATACACCTTAAACAGATTAATACACTATAAAGCCCATGCAGGAAAGTGAAAACTCCACACTGATTTGTAGTTGCAACCACAGGGTTCTAAGGCCTCAGTGGATTAATTCCAAAAGGTAAAACAATACAAATCATACACTACAGGCTAACAAGTAAATCTAAACAGAATAATGGCCACAGAGAATGTACATACGTGACAATGTTCGCAAGCGCAACCCGGCTCGGTCCTCCGCTGGTCATACAGATAGCGTTCAGAGTCTTCTGACCGGCCAGGCAACAATGGTCTTTTTATACACAACATGCATACACAATACAATGGTCACTGTAATCTCATTGTCCATTGGACACAGGGATGTGTCTTTACATTACAGAAGAGGTCATAGGTGGATTTGAATAGGTGGGCGATGTCTTTCCCCAACTGCTCTTGTGGGTGGTATCCTCTGGATTCCCGCCGCATACATAAAATACAGTTAATGTTCATATTCTACTTTTGCACATAACTATACGCAGGAACATGCGATCTTTCTCTAACCAACACCGGAATGTTACCCTCAAAATACCCTACAGCTGGATACTAGACATCACCTTCCAACCTTTATCCGACCCTTCCTATCATGCAAAGGCGAATCTCTCTGTCCAGGAACTGTTTAAACTATTTATACTCGCTGACATGGTCTAGGGGAACTATATCTAAAATGTACACTATTTGGGTTAAATATGTAATGTTCTAATAACCCTCTATGCGCTCACAAACTCTACCGTAAATGCGCATACCACGCGCTAAGGCACATGGCCGTTAAAAGCTCCGTTACGCAAATTGCGGATATGCGCACGCACGGCAGAGCGAGTGCACGCGCAGCGGGCATGTGCATGGGGTTAGTAAAAAGGCATATGCATTACAATATTTTTCGACTTTGACACATATTACCAATAAAGCTCTTTCCGTTACATCTAGTGTAAATGGGAAGAGCTTTCCTAGAAAACAATATTTAAGCTGTGAGTCAACCTATAGTGTCTACGTACTGCAGTACCCATGTTCACTGCAGTATGTGGGCAGAACTACAAGATCCATAAAAACTAGATTTAGAGAACACCGAAGGAATATAATCAATGGTTCTTTAGAGCACAGTGTGTCTAGACATTTTGTGAAAGTACATAATAGCGATCCAAAGGGATTATCTATTACAGTAGTTGAACAATTCTTGAGTACTAAGAGGGGGGGGGGGGAAATAGATTTCGTCATGTTTGTTTAGGGGAGTCATCTTGGATCTTTAAATTAGACACACTAAATCCAAATGGATTAAATGAGGCTCTAGATTATACAACATTAGATTAAGTTTGGGGAGGAGAGAGAGAGAAAAACGAAAGAAACTAAAAAAACGAAAAAGTAGGTTGTAGTTCTAAGAAGTGTCAGTTATATTATATTATATGACAGAGTAGCTTTCGAATTAATATCTGGGGGTGAAAGGGAATTAATGTAGTTATGTAAGAATGGTTGTTTATTTATTATATGGGCTAGGAGAGGTACTTGAGCTCAGGGTATGTGGTTAACAACATAAAATAAAATGTAAATAAATTAAATGGATTAGAAGAAGCATTGATTATTTATTGGGGACATTAGAGATACGGTCATATTCATGTGGACATAAAAAGATCATATATATAAAAACCATATATGTATATGATAATGTGTGGAATTTATTTGTATTATGAATAATTAGGGATATTTCTAAATTAATTTGATTTATTTGGCTATAGAATTAGGACCAGGAGACTTGTTTTTAATTATATATTCTTTATTATATATTTTTATTGTATTTATTTTTATTTAATAAGCTAAGGCAGTGGTTCCCAAACTGTGTGCCGTGGCACCCTGGGGTGCCTCGGGACAATTGCAGGGGTGCCTCGAGTTGGTGGTCCAGAACCAATTCAATTTCTGAATGGTCAATGTAAAAAGCAAAACCAGTGTTAACGGCTGACAATCATTAAATATATTGACAATCAGAAGTAAATCTTGTCCCTCACCACATAAGTTACCCTAAGGGTGACACATAAAGACAATTTACTTAATTTAATATTTCTTTCTAAATTTTTCAATATTAACCTATTGGCTTAGGGGTGCCGTGAAAATAATTCTGATACTCTAGGGTGCCATGATTCAAAAAAGTTTGGGAACCACTGAGCTAAGGAATTGTAAAAACATTAGCAAGTGCAGCACATGTAAAAATGCCAAACTAGTTCTCAAAGTGTGCACTTTGCTTAATGATTTAATTGCATAACACCGGTGATTCTAGTTACTCATTATGGGGTAGATAAAAGGCCACTCCTTACTGATGAGTCAGTCTTGAGGAAGTCCCGAAAATTAACGGGACGAAACGCGTTGACGTCATCGTTTGCCGGTATACTGTTCGTTTGAATTACTCAGCCGCTGTCTGCTCCAAAGTCTGTGCCGCTTCTGCCGCTTCCATTTACGCTGGACTCTTGCCGCCTGTGATGTGTTGAACACTAAGGACACCTGTTACATCTACGGCACGTCCGTGTACGATGGTCTCTGGACTGCGCCCGCTGTAGCGCCTGCCACTTGTCACGATCTCCGCTGCCTCCCACTGTGTGCCTATAAACGCTGCCCACCAGCTGGATCCTTTGAAGGAGTATATCTCTGCACTTGTGCCATAGTGCTATAACAGAGGACATTTCCAGAAGGGGGTAAATATAATCCCGCTTGATCGGGTAAAAACACTGAAGGAGGACGGACTCTGCACTGGGACGCCAGTGTTAGAGTTAACTGGAGACATTGTTTCTTTTCATTTGTGCTTTAACAATCTGAATTTACTATGTGGCAGTAGTGGCAAATAGAAGACATTTCCTGACCTTATATGCTAATAGGCTATTTCTGCATACAATATAGGCTGAATTTAATTTCAACCGAACTGGTTTTATATTGTAATATATATTGACTGTTATGTAACAGGATAGTATTGTTACATTTTTATGCCATCATATTTTAGATAATTGTAATATTATTAAATGTGATGATAATATATTAGTAAACGTTTATTATCAGCAAGTCTCCTGGTTTTATGAGTGAAAACAGACATCCATTTATTACTCACTGTGTTTTCAGTCACTAAAGCGCACTGACACTTTCTTGTATTTTAGTTTCTCTTGCTAATCAGGCTCTTGCAAAGCCTGGTCTGTGCAGCTAGTGAACTCCAAACACAAGTGAAATCAATTTATAATCCATTGCGCCGGGAGTATTGGGTGTTGAATACACCTTTACCTTTTGTCCGTAGTGTGGAGTCTCTCCCCTTTTCTGGAGAATGGCTTTTTGGGGTTAAGTTGGATACCTGGATTTTCAAGGCTACAGCTGGAAAATCCACGTTTCTCCCCTCTGGGGCCTGCCAGCAAGACGCTCTTATCCGGGGCCGTCTGTCCAGTCCTTTCGGTCGCACAGATTTAGCTCGAAGGCCAGAGGTGCTTCCAATGCGGTCAGAGGCACCAGAGGTAAGTCCGAAAAACCTGCAAGCACCAATTCTCAGGAACAGTCCACCGGTTCTGCTTCCAGTAAGGCCTGAGCATGACTGTGCCCATCCACCCCGAGGCGATCTCGAGGTGGGAGTTCGGCTGCGTCACTTCAGCCGCGTCTGGGAGAATTCCTGCCAGGATGCCTGGGTCAGAGAGCTCGTTTCTCAAGGCTACAAGCAGGAGTTCGACAGTCTTTTATGAGAACAGTGCGGAGCTCCGGACTAGACAGCAGTTCTTGCCAAAGGTTGTCTCCGCGTTCAACCTATTGTGGTCCCGTCCTGTTCTGACGCTCCTGCTCCTCCGGAGACTTTGGATGTTGTGCGTGCTTTGAAGATCTATGTCAGGCGCACAGCTCGGATCAGAAATATGGATTCATTGTTTGTGCTCTATGATGTGCAGAAAAAGGGTTGTCCTGCTTCAAAGCAGTCTATTGCTCGTTGGATTAGGCTTACTATCCAACAGGCCTACGTGTCGGCAGCCTTACCTGTTCCTAAGTCTCTAACGGCCCATTCTACAAGATCAGTGGGCTCTTCCTGGGCAGCTGCCCGTGGAGTCTCGGCCCTGCAACTATGCCGAGCTGCTACCTGGTCGGGAAAGAACACTTTTGTGAAATTCTACAAATTTGATACCCTGACCAAAGAGGATACCCAGTTTAGGCAGGCAGTGCTGCAGCAGTCTCCGCACTTTCCCGCCCGTTCTGTTCTCCCTAATATCCCTTATGGATGCTAGAGAAAATAGGATTTTAATACCTACCGGTAAATACTTTTCTCGTAGTCCATAAGGGATATTGGGCTCCCGCCTCAGTGCGTTGACTTTTGTGCAGGTTCTTGTTCTGTAGTTACTTGTTCAGCTGTTGCTGTTATTGTTGCCAGCCGTTGCTGGTTGTTGTATGTTTGTGGTGTGCTGGTGTGTAAAAATCACCACCTTTCTGTTACCATGTTCCTTCTCTCATGTGTGTCCTTTCTCCTTTCTTTTACCTATAACTGCCTGTGGGAGGGGGCATAGAGGGGAGGAGCCAGCACACCCAGTTGAAGGAATGTAAAGTGCACTGGCTCCTTTGGACCCCGTCTATACCCCATCGTACTAGTTCTCCCCAATATCCCTTATGGACTATGAGAAAAGGATTTACCGGTAGGTATTAAAATCCTATTTTCACACTATAGCTCACAAGACAATTCAGTTGAAGCTCCTCCGCCTGCGCTGCCACCAAAACAGTCTAAAAAGAACAGTGTGAGCCAGATCTACAACTCCCAACAAGACCTTGAAAACCACATCAATGAAGGGTTCGATCCTCTTTTGTCTCCAGAGAGGTCCACGGTGAGTCTACTCCCAGTTTTCTCTTCTCCGCAGCCCCCCTCACATTTCCTTGTGTAAAGCAGTTCTTACAGAACTTCTGTTTTTTTTCCAGTGGACATTGTGCTCTACCATCTTTTATAGATTAGCGAGTGGACAATCTTTCAATTTTAACCAGACCCAGCACCTTTGTCGTCATTTAGTTTGGATATACAGGCACGTAAACTTTGTCCCTGGTTCATTCTTACTTTTTTTCTATAGTCATTTTATGAACCTGGTCACATTTAGTATAGGGATAATTACTGTCCCTGTATTCCATAGGCGCCAATTAGAATTGTACCCGTGAGCAGCTTCCAGTAACTCTTCCACGTCAGCCAGGGTTCTCGCGGAGAATAAGAGTCTTCTTTACTATATATATTTATATTCAAGGTCTACTTTAATATTAATACTGTAATATAAATACATGAGGATGGTCTTGTGTATCACCCATGCACAGCAGAATGCATATGAAATTATTTTGTGCTGCCCTAATTCCCTCATGTATATTTTCGCAGCCCAACGGCCTTGTACCTCATGACAATCTTGTATTGATTAGGATGAGGCCAGATGAGAATGGGCGGTTTGGCTTCAATGTGAAGGTGAGTGGCCTTGTTTCCTAAACCTCAGCGTGTATCATTGTCGGCAAGAAAAGAGAAGAGCAGTAAATGATCTGCGGTGTTTGGTCAGGGAAAGAAATGTTTTTAGCACCTATTGTAACCTGCGCAGAAAGAATTAGATCCATTGAGTGCAGGGTCACTGATTAGCGACAATCTGTATATAAGAATAGGGGATAATGGGGAATCTTTTTGGCTTTTATCCACATTGTGTAATTAGACATACTGTAAAGAAATTGAAATTGTATCGTACATACATTACACTAATCTGTGGTGTTTCCCTGCAGGGCGGCTATGATCAGAAAATGCCGGTCATAGTGTCTAGGGTGGCTCCTGGAACCTCGGTATGTGGACTTCATCTGTATTTGTATTCTGGGGTCAGGTCTCTGTGCTGGTTCTTTGTCCTCCATTTACCAATAACCCGCTGTATGTCTGTTTCACCCTCAAAGATATCCCTTTAGTTTTTGTGCTCAGCAGAGGGGGCTAAATATGCTGGCTTGAGGTTTATATTATTTATCTGTGTAGGGAAGTGTTTGTCACCACATTGTCTGATCCTTATGGGTGCCTAATGGCATCATATCCAACCCCTGATTATGAAGTACCCATCGCCCCCGTATCTCTGCACCACAATGATAAGATTGATATCAGGGCTCTAAGCGGAGATAGTTCAATTATTGGGCGTAGACAAGATAAAAGGCTTCTACTATACTGTAGCCAGACTTTAGTCACCTAGATAATTTTTCCTGTAGTAATTAACTATTGTATGTTTATTGATATGCAACAAGGATTGGAGTCTCTCAATTGTTTCCATAATAATCTGTTTTAGCTTTATTACGATGTGTATGAGGATCAGAATGCTATGTATTAAATGAAATGTCCCATACTGCTACATTATATATATATATATATATATATATATATATATATATATATATATATATATACACTGCTCAAAAAAATAAAGGGAATACTTAAACAACACAATGTATCTCCAAGTCAATCACACTTCTGTGAAATCAAACTGTCCACTTAGGAAGCAACACTGATTGACAATCAATTTCACATGCTGTTGTGCAGATGGAATAGACAACAGGTGGGAATTATAGTCAATTAGCAAGACACCCCCAATAAAGGAGTTGTTCTGCAGGTGGTGACCACAGACCACTTCTCAGCTCCTATGCTTTCTGGCTGATGTTTTGGTCACTTTTGAAAGCTGGCGGTGCTTTCACTCTAGTGGTAGCATGAGACGGAGTCTACAACCCACACAAGTGGCTCAGGTAGTGCAGCTCATCCAGGATGGCACATCAATGCGAGCTGTGGCAAGAAGGTTTGCTGTGTCTGTCAGCGTAGTGTCCAGAGCATGGAGGTGCTACCAGGAGACAGGCCAGTACATCAGGAGACGTGGAGGAGGCCGTAGGTGAGCAACAACCCAGCAGCAGGACCGCTACCCTCCGCCTTTGTGCTAGGAGGAACAGGAGGAGCACTGCCAGAGCCCTGCAAAATGACCTCCAGCAACCCACAAATATGCATGTGTCTACTCAAACGATCAGAAACAGACTCCATGAGGGCGGTATGAGGGCCCGACGTCCACAGGTGGGGGTTGTGCTTACAGCCCAACACCGTGCAGGACGTTTGGCATTTGCCTGAGAACACCAAGATTGGCAAATTCGCCACTGGCGCCCTGTGCTCTAAACAGATGAAAGCAGGTTCTCACTGAGCACATGTGACAGACGTGACAGAGTCTGGAGACGCCAAGGAGAACGTTCTGCTGCCTGCAACATCCTCCAGCATGACCGGTTTGGCAGTGGGTCAGTAATGGTGTGGGGTGGCATTTCTTTGGGGGGCCGTACAGCACTCCATGTGCTCGCCAGAGGAAGCCTGACTGCCATTAGGTACCGAGATGAGATCCTCGGACCCCTTGTGAGACCATATGCTGGTGCGGTTGGCCCTGGGTTCCTCCTAATGCAAGACAATGCTAGACCTCATGTGGCTGGAGTGTGTCAGCAGTTCCTGCAAGACGAAAGCATTGATGCTATGGACTGGCCCGCCCGTTCCCCAGACCTGAATCCAATTGAGCACATCTGGGACATCATGTCTCGCTCCATCCACCATGTCTCGCACCATCCACGTTGCACCACAGACTGTCTAGGAGTTGGCGGATGCTTTAGTCCAGGTCTTGGAGGAGATCCCTCAGGAGACCATCCGCCACCTCATCAGGAGCATGCCCAGGCGTTGTAGGGAAGTCATACAGGCACGTGGAGGCCACACACACTACTGAGCCTCATTTTGACTTGTTTTAAGGACATTACATCAAAGTTGGATCAGCCTGTAGTGTGTTTTTCCACTTTAATTTTGAGGGTGACTCCAAATCCAGACCTCCATGGGTTAATAAATTTGATTTTCATTGATAATTTTTGAGTGATTTTGTTGTCAGCACATTCAACTATGTAAAGAACAAAGTATTTAATAAGAATATTTACACATATATATTCCAATAGTAAAGCAGTCACAAGGTAAACTGTATGATAATTTATCAATGTGAAACAGGTAAACTGGTACATCCTACTTTAATCTATTAATGCAAATGTATGTGCGTATGTCTGATGTCTATCATGTATTCCCCAATACAGGCTGATTTGTGTGTCCCCCGTCTTAATGAAGGAGATCAGGTTGTACTGATCAATGGACGGGACATTTCAGAGCACACTCACGATCAAGTTGTCATGTTTATAAAGGCAAGTTGTGAGAGACACTCGGGGGAGCTGGTTCTACTAGTGCGACCGAATGGTGAGTGTGCGCTAACCTGAAAAAAGGGACTGTCGTGCTATTTGATTTAACTACACTAGCTGGAAGCAAATAACTTGTTCTAACAGGGCCAAAACTAGCACAGTGATTTAGTATATATTTTGCTTTAATTACTAAAATAGACATGTGAAAAAGAGATGATACCCTATTTCAGATCTGTGTTTACGTATCAGGACATGAGTAACAATCATTTAATCCTCAAAATATTGCAAAGATTAATTTCATGTGAAACATAACAGGTTTTACTTTGTCATTATTTATTCAACTAAATAGAAGATGAATAGCTTGAATCACCTGCTTGGTATGTGAGTCTCTTACATCGTACTGGACAATAATGGTCCCGCTCTTCCTTAAAACATGCACCAGCTCATTGGTGTTTGAAAGCGTCTGTTTATACACAATCCTCTCACTGACCCATGGCTTAGGTTTTGGTCTTTCTCTTTACTACTCTTCCATAAAGAGCAGCTGTTCTCCCTACATTCTCTCGGGTATGGGTCGTTGGGTCGACAGGCATTAGGGCGACAGTCATTAGGGCGACCACTATTGGTCGACATGCATTAGGTCGACAGGTCAAAAGGTTGACATGAGTTTTTTGGTGTTGTTTTCTTTGTAAAGTGTCGGGGAACCCCAATTAGTGCACCGTGTCCCCTTACAAAATCTAAAAAACTCCTTGCGCTAATATAATTAATTAGAGGCAACAGGACATGAACATACTCAATACATTGATTCTTTTATAGTATTTTTTAATATCTATGAAATCAATCATATAAAACACAAAAAAGACATCACAAAATTTACTTAATTAATATGCGCATATATAAAAAAACCAATATAAAAAATGATAATTATAATATTAATTGAGCATAAGAGGTGGATCATATATCTATATTACTATAATAGACCACAGTGGACTAGTCTAATATTTGTAAAGGTACTGATGTCCTTATTTCTCTAACGTCCTAAGTGGATGCTGGGGACTCCGTAAGGACCATGGGGAATAGCGGCTCCGCAGGAGACTGGGCACATCTAAAGAAAGCTTTAGGACTATCTGGTGTGCACTGGCTCCTCCCCCTATGACCCTCCTCCAAGCCTCAGTTAGATCTCTGTGCCCGAACGAGAAGGGTGCACACTAGGGGCTCTCCTGAGCTTCTTAGTGAAAGTTTTAGATTAGGTTTTTTATTTTCAGTGAGACCTGCTGGCAACAGGCTCGCTGCATCGAGGGACTAAGGGGAGAAGAAGCGAACTCACCTGCGTGCAGAGTGGATTGGGCTTCTTAGGCTACTGGACATTAGCTCCAGAGGGACGATCACAGGCCCAGCTTGGATGGGTCCCAGAGCCGCGCCGCCGGCCCCCTTACAGAGCCAGAAGGCAGAAGAGGTCCGGAAAATCGGCGGCAGAAGACGTCCTGTCTTCAACAAGGTAGCGCACAGCACTGCAGCTGTGCGCCATTGCTCTCAGCACACTTCACACTTCGGTCACTGAGGGTGCAGGGCGCTGGGGGGGGCGCCCTGAGACGCAATAAAAACACCTTGGATGGCAAAAAAAATGCATCACATATAGCTCCTGGGCTATATGGATGCATTTAACCCCTGCCAGAATCCATAAAAAAGCAGGAGAAAAGTCCGCGAAAAAGGGGCGGAGCCTATCTCCTCAGCACACTGGCGCCATTTTCCCTCACAGCTCCGTTGGAGGGAAGCTCCCTGTCTCTCCCCTGCAGTCACTACACTACAGAAAGGGTTAAAAAAAAGAGAGGGGGGCACTAATTGGGCGCAGTATTAACTATACAGCAGCTATAAGGGGAAAAACACTTATATAAGGTTATCCCTGTATATATATAGTAGAGATGAGCGGGTTCGGTTCCTCTGAATCCGAACCCGCCCGAACTTCAGTTTTTTTTACACGGGGCCGAGCGACTCGGATCTTCCCGCCTTGCTCGGTTAACCCGAGCGCGCACGAACGTCATCATCACACTGTCGGATTCTCGCGAGGCTCGGATTCTATCGCGAGACTCGGATTCTATATAAGGAGCCGCGCGTCGCCGCCATTTTCACACGTGCATTGAGATTGATAGGGAGAGGACGTGGCTGGCGTCCTCTCCGTTTAGAAATTAAAATAGGAGAGTGAGAGTGAGACACGTTCATTACTATACTTACTGGAGCTTAGGAGGAGTTATTATATTATACTACTAGTGACTGATGACCAGTGACCTGACCACCAGTGCAGTTTTATAATTTATTAATATTTAAATAATAATCCGTTCTGTTCTTGTTCTCTGCCTGAAAAAAACGATACACAGCTTAATTGTGGGGGAGACTGGGGAGCAGTTATAGGTTATAGCAGGAGCCAGGAGTACATATTAAACAGTGCACACTTTTGCTGCCAGAGAGAGACTAGTGCCACTGCCAGTGTGACTGACCACTGTGACCAGTGACCTGACCACACTGACCACCAGTACTATAGTACTATATTTATTGATTGTCTGCCTGAAAAAGTACACTCGTCGTGGACTCGTGTGACTTGTGTGGTGTTTTTTTCTTCTATAAAAAACTCATTCTGCTGACAGACAGTGTCCAGCAGGTCCGTCATTAATATCTGACTGTGCTCACACAGCTTAATTGTGGGGGAGACTGGGGAGCAGTTATAGGTTATAGCAGGAGCCAGGAGTACATATTAAACAGTGCACACTTTTGCTGCCAGAGAGAGACTAGTACCACTGCCAGTGTGACTGACCACTGTGACCAGTGACCTGACCACACTGACCACCAGTACTATAGTACTATATTTATTGATTGTCTGCCTGAAATAGTACACTCGTCGTGGACTCGTGTGACTTGTGTGGTGTTTTTTTCTTCTATAAAAAACTCATTCTGCTGACAGACAGTGTCCAGCAGGTCCGTCATTATATAATATTATATACCTGTCCGGCTGCAGTAGTGATATATTTTTTATATCATTATTTATCATCCAGTCTATACTAGCAGCAGACACAGTACGGTAGTTCACGGCTGTAGCTACCTCTGTGTCGGCACTCGGCAGTCCATCCATAATTGTATACCACCTACCCGTGGTTTTTTTTTTTCTTTCTTCTTTATACATACTACATCTCATTATCAACCAGTCTATATTAGCAGCTAGTATCTAGCTAGTATTATTAGCTAGTACTATTATTATTAGCTAGTATTAGTACTAGTATTATTAGCTAGTACTAGTATCCATCCATCTCCATTGTTTACCTGAGGTGCCTTTTAGTTGTGCCTATTAAAATATGGAGAACAAAAATGTTGAGGTTCCAAAATTAGGGAAAGATCAAGATCCACTTCCACCTCGTGCTGAAGCTGCTGCCACTAGTCATGGCCGAGACGATGAAATGCCAGCAACGTCGTCTGCCAAGGCCGATGCCCAATGGCATAGTACAGAGCATGTCAAATCCAAAACACCAAATATCAGTAAAAAAAGGACTCCAAAACCTAAAATAAAATTGTCGGAGGAGAAGCGTAAACTTGCCAATATGCCATTTACCACACGGAGTGGCAAGGAACGGCTGAGGCCCTGGCCTATGTTCATGGCTAGTGGTTCAGCTTCACATGAGGATGGAAGCACTCAGCCTCCCGCTAGAAAAATGAAAAGACTCAAGCTGGCAAAAGCAGTAGCACCGCAAAGAACTGTGCGTTCTTCGAAATCCCAAATCCACAAGGAGAGTCCAATTGTGTCGGTTGCGATGCCTGACCTTCCCAACACTGGACGTGAAGAGCATGCGCCTTCCACCATTTGCACGCCCCCTGCAAGTGCTGGAAGGAGCACCCGCAGTCCAGTTCCTGATAGTCAGATTGAAGATGTCAGTGTTGAAGTACACCAGGATGAGGAGGATATGGGTGTTGCTGGCGCTGGGGAGGAAATTGACCAGGAGGATTCTGATGGTGAGGTGGTTTGTTTAAGTCAGGCACCCGGGGAGACACCTGTTGTCCGTGGGAGGAATATGGCCGTTGACATGCCTGGTGAAAATACCAAAAAAATCAGCTCTTCGGTGTGGAGGTATTTCAACAGAAATGCGGACAACAGGTGTCAAGCCGTGTGTTGCCTTTGTCAAGCTGTAATAAGTAGGGGTAAGGACGTTAACCACCTCGGAACATCCTCCCTTATACGTCACCTGCAGCGCATTCATAATAAGTCAGTGACAAGTTCAAAAACTTTGGGTGACAGCGGAAGCAGTCCACTGACCAGTAAATCCCTTCCTCTTGTAACCAAGCTCCCGCAAACCACCCCACCAACTCCCTCAGTGTCAATTTCCTCCTTCCCCAGGAATGCCAATAGTCCTGCAGGCCATGTCACTGGCAATTCTGACGATTCCTCTCCTGCCTGGGATTCCTCCGATGCATCCTTGCGTGTAACGCCTACTGCTGCTGGCGCTGCTGTTGTTGCTGCTGGGAGTCGATGGTCATCCCAGAGGGGAAGTCGTAAGCCCACTTGTACTACTTCCAGTAAGCAATTGACTGTTCAACAGTCCTTTGCGAGGAAGATGAAATATCACAGCAGTCATCCTACTGCAAAGCGGATAACTGAGGCCTTGGCATCCTGGGTGGTGAGAAACGTGGTTCCGGTATCCATCATTACTGCAGAGCCAACTAGAGACTTGTTGGAGGTACTGTGTCCCCGGTACCAAATACCATCTAGGTTCCATTTCTCTAGGCAGGCGATACCGAAAATGTACACAGACCTCAGAAAAAGAGTCACCAGTGTCCTAAAAAATGCAGCTGTACCCAATGTCCACTTAACCACGGACATGTGGACAAGTGGAGCAGGGCAGGGTCAGGACTATATGACTGTGACAGCCCACTGGGTAGATGTATGGACTCCCGCCGCAAGAACAGCAGCAGCGGCACCAGTAGCAGGATCTCGCAAACGCCAACTCTTTCCTAGGCAGGCTACGCTTTGTATCACCGGTTTCCAGAATACGCACACAGCTGAAAACCTCTTACGGCAACTGAGGAAGATCATCGCGGAATGGCTTACCCCAATTGGACTCTCCTGTGGATTTGTGGCATCGGACAACGCCAGCAATATTGTGTGTGCATTAAATATGGGCAAATTCCAGCACGTCCCATGTTTTGCACATACCTTGAATTTGGTGGTGCAGAATTTTTTAAAAAACGACAGGGGCGTGCAAGAGATGCTGTCGGTGGCCAGAAGAATTGCGGGACACTTTCGGCGTACAGGCACCACGTACAGAAGACTGGAGCAACACCAAAAACGCCTGAACCTGCCCTGCCATCATCTGAAGCAAGAAGTGGTAACGAGGTGGAATTCAACCCTCTATATGCTTCAGAGGTTGGAGGAGCAGCAAAAGGCCTTTCAAGCCTATACATCTGACCACGATATAGGAGGTGGAATGCACCTGTCTCAAGCGCAGTGGAGAATGATTTCAACGTTGTGCAAGGTTCTGATGCCCTTTGAACTTGCCACACGTGAAGTCAGTTCAGACACTGCCAGCCTGAGTCAGGTCATTCCCCTCATCAGGCTTTTGCAGAAGAAGCTGGAGACATTGAAGGAGGAGCTAACACGGAGCGATTCCGCTAGGCATGTGGGACTTGTGGATGGAGCCCTTAATTCGCTTAACCAGGATTCACGGGTGGTCAATCTGTTGAAATCAGAGCACTACATTTTGGCCACCGTGCTCGATCCTAGATTTAAAACCTACCTTGGATCTCTCTTTCCGGCAGACACAAGTCTGCTGGGGTTGAAAGACCTGCTGGTGAGAAAATTGTCAAGTCAAGCGGAACGCGACCTGTCAACATCTCCTCCTTCACATTCTCCCGCAACTGGGGGTGCGAGGAAAAGGCTCAGAATTCCGAGCCCACCCGCTGGCGGTGATGCAGGGCAGTCTGGAGCGACTGCTGATGCTGACATCTGGTCCGGACTGAAGGACCTGACAACAATTACGGACATGTCGTCTACTGTCACTGCATATGATTCTCTCACCATTGAAAGAATGGTGGAGGATTATATGAGTGACCGCATCCAAGTAGGCACGTCACACAGTCCGTACTTATACTGGCAGGAAAAAGAGGCAATTTGGAGGCCCTTGCACAAACTGGCTTTATTCTACCTAAGTTGCCCTCCCACAAGTGTGTACTCCGAAAGAGTGTTTAGTGCCGCCGCTCACCTTGTCAGCAATCGGCGTACGAGGTTACATCCAGAAAATGTGGAGAAGATGATGTTCATTAAAATGAATTATAATCAATTCCTCCGCGGAGACATTGACCAGCAGCAATTGCCTCCACAAAGTACACAGGGAGCTGAGATGGTGGATTCCAGTGGGGACGAATTGATAATCTGTGAGGAGGGGGATGTACACGGTGATATATCGGAGGATGATGATGAGGTGGACATCTTGCCTCTGTAGAGCCAGTTTGTGCAAGGAGAGATTAATTGCTTCTTTTTTGGTGGGGGTCCAAACCAACCCGTCATATCAGTCACAGTCGTGTGGCAGACCCTGTCACTGAAATGATGGGTTGGTTAAAGTGTGCATGTCCTGTTTATACAACATAAGGGTGGGTGGGAGGGCCCAAGGACAATTCCATCTTGCACCTCTTTTTTCTTTAATTTTTCTTTGCGTCATGTGCTGTTTGGGGAGGGTTTTTTGGAAGGGACATCCTGCGTGACACTGCAGTGCCACTCCTAGATGGGCCCGGTGTTTGTGTCGGCCACTAGGGTCGCTTATCTTACTCACACAGCTACCTCATTGCGCCTCTTTTTTTCTTTGCGTCATGTGCTGTTTGGGGAGGGTTTTTTGGAAGGGACATCCTGCGTGACACTGCAGTGCCACTCCTAGATGGGCCCGGTGTTTGTGTCGGCCACTAGGGTCGCTTATCTTACTCACACAGTCAGCTACCTCATTGCGCCTCTTTTTTTCTTTGCGTCATGTGCTGTTTGGGGAGGGTTTTTTGGAAGGAACATCCTGCGTGACACTGCAGTGCCACTCCTAGATGGGCCCGGTGTTTGTGTCGGCCACTAGGGTCGCTTATCTTACTCACACAGTCAGCTACCTCATTGCGCCTCTTTTTTTCTTTGCGTCATGTGCTGTTTGGGGAGGGTTTTTCGGAAGGGACATCCTGCGTGACACTGCAGTGCCACTCCTAGATGGGCCCGGTGTTTGTGTCGGCCACTAGGGTCGCTTATCTTACTCACACAGTCTGCTACCTCATTGCGCCTCTTTTTTTCTTTGCGTCATGTGCTGTTTGGGGAGGGTTTTTTGGAAGGGACATCCTGCGTGACACTGCAGTGCCACTCCTAGATGGGCCCGGTGTTTGTGTCGGCCACTAGGGTCGCTTATCTTACTCACACAGTCAGCTACCTCATTGCGCCTCTTTTTTTCTTTGCGTCATGTGCTGTTTGGGGAGGGTTTTTTGGAAGGGACATCCTGCGTGACACTGCAGTGCCACTCCTAGATGGGCCCGGTGTTTGTGTCGGCCACTAGGGTCGCTTATCTTACACAGTCAGCTACCTCATTGCGCCTCTTTTTTTCTTTGCGTCATGTGCTGTTTGGGGAGGGTTTTTTGGAAGGGACATCCTGCGTGACACTGCAGTGCCACTCCTAGATGGGCCCGGTGTTTGTGTCGGCCACTAGGGTCGCTTATCTTACTCACACAGTCAGCTACCTCATTGCGCCTCTTTTTTTCTTTGCGTCATGTGCTGTTTGGGGAGGGTTTTTTGGAAGGGACATCCTGCGTGACACTGCAGTGCCACTCCTAGATGGGCCCGGTGTTTGTGTCGGCCACTAGGGTCGCTTATCTTACTCACACAGTCAGCTACCTCATTGCGCCTCTTTTTTTCTTTGCGTCATGTGCTGTTTGGGGAGGGTTTTTTGGAAGGGACATCCTGCGTGACACTGCAGTGCCACTCCTAGATGGGCCCGGTGTTTGTGTCGGCCACTAGGGTCGCTTATCTTACTCACACAGTCTGCTACCTCATTGCGCCTCTTTTTTTCTTTGCGTCATGTGCTGTTTGGGGAGGGTTTTTTGGAAGGGACATCCTGCGTGACACTGCAGTGCCACTCCTAGATGGGCCCGGTGTTTGTGTCGGCCACTAGGGTCGCCCAGCTTAGTCATCCAGCGACCTAGGTGCAAATTTTAGGACTAAAAATAATATTGTGAGGTGTGAGGTATTCAGAATAGACTGAAAATGAGTGTAAATTATGGTTTTTGAGGTTAATAATACTTTGAGATCAAAATGACCCCCAAATTCTATGATTTAAGCTGTTTTTTAGTGTTTTTTTTAAAAAAAACACCCGAATCCAAAACACACCCGAATCCGACAAAAAAAATTCGGTGAGGTTTTGCCAAAACGCGTTCGAACCCAAAACACGGCCGCGGAACCGAACCCAAAACCAAAACACAAAACCCGAAAAATTTCCTTCCGGCGCTCATCTCTAATATATAGCGCTCTGGTGTGTGCTGGCAAACTCTCCCTCTGTCTCCCCAAAGGGCTAGTGGGGTCCTGTCCTCTATCAGAGCATTCCCTGTGTGTGTGCTGTATGTCGGTACTTTTGTGTCGACATGTATGAGGAGAAAAATGATGTGGAGACGGAGCAGATTGCCTGTAAGAGTGATGTCACCCCCTAGGGGGTCGACACCTGAGTGGATGAACTGTTGGAAGGAATTACGTGACAGTGTCAGCTCTGTATAAAAGACAGTGGTTGACATGAGACAGCCGGCTACTCAGCTTGTGCCTGTCCAGACGTCTCATAGGCCGTCAGGGGCTCTAAAGCGCCCGTTACCTCAGATGGCAGATATAGACGCCGACACGGATACTGACTCCAGTGTCGACGGTGAAGAGACGAATGTGACTTCCAGTAAGGCCACACGTTACATGATTGAGGCAATGAAAAATGTTTTACACATTTCTGATAATACGAGTACCACCAAAAAAGGGGTATTATGTTCGGTGAGGAAAAACTACCTGTAGTTTTCCTGAATCTGAGAAATTAAATGAGGTATGTGATGATGCGTGGGTTTCCCCCGATAACAACGGATAATTTCTAAAATGTTATTGGTATTATATCCTTTCCCGCCAGAGGTTAGGGTGCGTTGGGAAACACCCCCTAGGGGGGATAAAGCGCTCACACGCTTGTAAGGGCTCTACCTTCGCCTGAGATGGCCGCCCTTAAGGATCCTGCTGATAGAAAGCAGGAGGGTATCCTAAAAGGTATTTACACACATACTGGTGTTATACTGCGACCAGCAATCGCCTCAGCCTGGATGTGCAGTGCTGGGTTGGCGTGGTCTGATTCCCTGACTGAAAATATTGATACCCTAGATAGGGACAGTATATTTTTGCCTATAGAGCATTTAAAAGATGCATTTTTATATATGCGTGATGCACAGCGGAATATTTGCCGACTGGCATCAAGTCTAAATGCGTTGTCCATTTCTACCAGTAGAGGGTTATGGACACGTCAGTGGTCAGGTGATGCGTATTCCAAACGGCATTTGGAAGTATTGCTTTATTAAGGGAGGAGTTATTTGGGGTCGGTCTTTCAGACCTGGTGGCCACGGCAACAGCTGGGAATTCCACGTTTGTACCCCAGGTCGCCTCTCAACATGAGAAGACGCCGTATTATCAGGCGCAGTCTTTTCGTGGACAAGCGGGCAAAAGGTTCCTCATTTCTGCCCCGTGACAGAGGGAGAGGAAAAAGGCTGCAGAAATCAGCCAGTTCCCAGGAACAGAAACCCTCTCCCGCCTCTGCCAAGCCCTCAGTATACGCTGGGGCTTTACAAGCAGAATCAGGCACGGTGGGGGGCCCGTCTCAATGAATTTCAGCGCGCAGTGGGCTCACTCGCAAGTAGACCCCTGGATCCTTCAGGTGATATCTCAGTGGTACAAATTAGAATTCGAGACGTCTCCCCCTCGCCGTTTCCTAAAGTCGGCTTTACCGATGTCTCCTTCTGACAGGGAGACAGTTTTGGAAGCCATTCACAAGCTGTATTCCCAGCAGGTGATAATCAAGATACCCCTCCTGCAACAGGGAACGGGGTATTATTCAACACTGTTGTGGTACCGAAGCCGGACGGCTCGGTGAGACCGATTCTAAATCTAAAATATTTGAACACTTACGTACAGAGGTTCAAATTCAAGATTGAGTCACTCAGAGCAGTGATTGCGAACCTGGAAGAAGGGGACTACATGATGTCTCGGGACATCAAGGATGCTTACCTTCATGTCAAAATTTACCCTTCTCACCAAGGGTACCTCAGGTTTATGGTACAGAACTGTCACTATCAGTTCAGACGCTGCCGTATGGATGGTACACGGCACCCCGGGTCTTTACCAAGGTAATGGCCGAAATGATGATATTCCTTCGAAGGAAGTGAATTTTAGTTATCCCTTCCTTGGACAATTCCCTGATAAGGGTAAGATCCAGGGAACAGTTGGAGGTCGGTGTAGCACTATCTCAGGTAGTGTTGCGGCAGCACGATTGGATTCTCAATATTCCAAAATCGCACCTGGTTCCGACGACGTGTCTTCTGTTCCTAGGGATGATCCTGGACACAGTCCAGAAAAAGGTGTTTCTCCCGGAGGAGAAAGCCAGGGAGTTATCCGAGCTAGTCAGGAACCTCCTAAAACCGAGCCAAGTCTCAGTGCATCAATGCACAAGGGTTCTGGGTAAAATGGTGGCTTCCTACGAAGCAATCCCATTCGGCAGATTCCACGCAAGAACTTTCCAGTGGGACCTGCTGGACAAATGGTCCGGATCGCATCTTCAGATGCATCAGCGGATAACCCTGTCACCAAGGACAAGGGTGTCCCTCCTGTGGTGGTTGCAGAGTGCTCATCTTCTAGAGGGCCGCAGATTAGGCATTCAGGACTGGGTCCTGGTGACCACGGATGCCAGCCTGCGAGGCTGGGGAGCAGTCACACAGGGAAGGAATATCCAGGGCTTATGGTCAAGCCTGGAGACATCACTTCACATAAATATCCTGAAGCTAAGGGACATTTACAATGCTCTAAGCTTAGCAAGACCTCTGCTTCAAGGTCAGCCGGTGTTGATCCAGTCGGACAACATCACGGCAGTCGCCCACGTAAACAGACAGGGTGGCACAAGAAGCAGGAGGGCAATGGCAGAAGCTGCAAGGATTCTTCGCTGGGCGGAAAATCATGTGATAGCACTGTCAGCAGTATTCATTCCGGGAGTGGACAACTGGGAAGCAGACTTCCTCAGCACGACCTCCACCCGGGAGAGTGGGGACTTCACCCAGAAGTCTTCCACATGATTAAAAACTCGACAGGTATTGCGCCAGGTCCAGGGACCCTCAGGCAATAAGCTGTAGACGCTCTGGTAACACCGTGGGTGTACCAGTCAGGGTATGTGTTCCCTCCTCTGCCTCTCATACCCAAGGTACTGAGATTGATAAGATGGAGAGGAGTAAGCACTATATTCGTGGTTCCGGATTGGCCAAGAAGGACTTGGTAACCGGAACTTCAAGAGATGCTCACGGAGGATCTGTGGCCTCTACCTCTAAGAAGGGACCTGCTCCAGCAAGGACCCTGTCTGTTCCAAGACTTACCGCGGCTGCGTTTGACGGCATGGCGGTTGAACGCCGGATCCTGAAGGAAAAAAGGCATTCCGGATGAAGTCATCCCTATCCTGATCAAAGCCAGGAAGGATGTAACCGCAAAAACATTATCACCGCAATTGGCGAAAATATGTTACGTGGTGCGAGGCCAGTAAGGGCCGACGGAGGAAATTCAACTGGGTCGATTCCTACATTTCCTGCAAACAGGAGTGTCTATGGGCCTGAAATTGGGGTCCATTAAGGTTCAAATTTCGGCCCTGTCAATTTTCTTCCAAAAAGAACTAGCTTCAGTCCCTGAAGTTAGGACGTTTGTAAAAGGGGTACTGCATATACAGCCTCCTTTTGTGCCTCCAAGGGCACTTTGGGATCTCAATGTAGTTTTGGGTTCCAAAAGTCACATTGGTTTGAACCACTTAAATCTGTGGAGTTAAAATATCTCACATGGAAAGTGGTCATGCTGTTGGCCCTGGCCTGGGCCAGGCGCGTGTCAGAATTGGCGGCTTTATCCTGAAAAAGCCCTTATCTGATTTTCCATTCGGACAGGGCGGAATTGAGGACTCGTCCTCAGTTTCTCCCCAAGGTGGTTTCAGCGTCTCACCTGAACCAACCTATTGGTGGTGCCTGCGGCTACTAGGGACTTGGAGGCCTCCAAGTTGCTAGACGTTGTCAGTGCCCTGAAAATATATGTTTCCAGGACGGCTGGAGTCAGGAAATCTGACTCGCTGTTTATCCTGTGTGCACCCAACAAGCTGGGTGCTCCTGCTTCTAGGCAGACTATTGCTCGTTGGATTTGTAGTACAATTCAGCTTGCACATTCTGTGGCAGGCCTGCCACAGCCAAAAATCTGTAAATGCCCACTCCACAAGGAAGGTGGGCTCATCTTGGGCGGCTGCCCGAGGGGTCTCGGCTTTACAACTTTGCCGAGCAGCTACTTGGTCAGGAGCAAATACGTTTGTAAAATTCTACAAAATTGATATCCTGGCTGAGGAGGACCTGGAGTTCTCTCATTTGGTGCTGCAGAGTCATCCGCACTCTCCCGCCCGTTTGGGAGCTTTGGTATAATCCCCATGGTCCTTACGGAGTCCCCAGCATCCACTTAGGATGTTAGAGAAAATAAGAATTTACTTACCGATAATTCTATTTCTCATAGTCCGTAGTGGATGCTGGGCGCCCATCCCAAGTGCGGATTGTCTGCAATACTTGTACATAGTTATTGTTACAAAAATCGGGTTATTATTGTTGTGAGCCATCTTTCAGAGGCTCCTCTGTTATCATGCTGTTAACTGGGTTCAGATCACAGGTTATACGGTGTGATTGGTGTGGCTGGTATGAGTCTTACCCGGGATTCAAAATCCTTCCTTATTGTGTACGCTCGTCCGGGCACAGTATCCTAACTGAGGCTTGGAGGAGGGTCATAGGGGGAGGGGCCAGTGCACACCAGATAGTCCTAAAGCTTTCTTTAGATGTGCCCAGTCTCCTGCGGAGCCGCTATTCCCCATGGTCCTTACGGAGTCCCCAGCATCCACTACGGACTATGAGAAATAGAATTATCGGTAAGTAAATTCTTATTTTTATTGTATTCCTAAATAGGACAGTCCCGTTAGGTATGCTTAAAAATCTCTTGGATAAGATATCATATAGTGTAGTATGGATAAAGTTTTTTTACCAATTGATGGAATTATCCATGTACTCGCAGAAAGAAAGAATCTTTACTTATGGGAGATATATCCTGGATCCTGTAGGGTAAAGTCGAACACCCGGGGCTCGGGGCTCCGCAAGCACCTGTTGTATAATAAGGCTCCCGTTCTCTAACCACCGCTCGTGGCGTCCTCTGTCTCCCACTGCAATAGCTCTGGTAAGCAGTGCACACATCTTTTTGGCTTTAGGGGAAAGGACAGTCCGGCTCCTGGAGCTCAGCGCACTGCCGGCGCCGGTCAGCTGAGTATGCTCCCGTCCTCAAGCCGCCGCATATAGGGGGTAATTCCAAGTTGATCGCAGCAGGAATTTAGTTAGCAATTGGGCAAAACCATGTGCACTGCAGGGGAGGCAGATTTAACATGTGCAGAGAGAGTTAGATTTGGGTGGGTTATTTTATTTCTGTGCAGGGTAAATACTGGCTACTTTATTTTTACACTGCAAATTAGATTGCAGATTGAACACACCCCACCCAAATCTAACTCTCTCTGCACATGTTAAATCTGCCTCCCCTGCAGTGCACATAGTTTTGCCCAATTGCTAACTAAATTCCTGCTGCGATCAACTTGGAATTACCCCCATAGCGTCCTCCTTTCTCCCGACTATCAGCCTCAGCGACAGCGATGCACATCAACGGGAACCAACAGATATTTTCAACTGGGTCACAATTTGGGCACTTTGACGCGTTTCGCTTCCAATTGAAGCTACACCATAGAGTAAAAAACTATAGAAATGTAGCCCTTTTTAAATAGCAGCCTCATAACCAATTGGTGCAATCATCCACCTAAATATAAAACACCTATCTTAGATCCACCTCCTGATCCACCTCTTTGCTCACCTTTTTCTTAATTAAACCTTCAACATTAAATCATCATATGCCCGCCTGTCTACAAATACACACGTGTTTATAAATGTTAAAAGTCTATATACACACACACATAAAAAACTTAAATAAATCTGCTCCTATATGTATGTGAGAAAATACTCCTTGTAACAAATGGTTAATCCACAGTCCTAATTGGCAAAAAGTAATACAACAATATCCATTTGTGTATACAAATACACTCAAATCATATAAAGCTGAAAATAAAATTAAAATAAAAATTTATAAAATAATGATCTTCTCATATCACATTAGGGGATATATACTATCCAGAAATCGAACTCATGGTCTACACTATGGTAAACCAAAGCACTACCTCAGAGCTATCTTCAATCTCGGTCTAATACCACACTTTCTATGGAAATGTATTCAACTCAAATAATTATTTTATTCTATTCAAAACCTAATAAAAAATCACCATCATATGTATTTTTATATAATTGTAAATAATCTATATTGGTTATCATATTCATATTGATGGATACAAGTATAAAAAATATAAATAAATAAATAATGTATTGATAACCAACCTTTTTATTTTTGTTCAAATTTTATTCTTACTGATTTATCACAACGGGATCCGATCCCATGACTTCAAATCTTGAGAGCCACTGTTCTACCTTTACTCTATCTGACCATACCTCCGATCTCGGTGCTCTACACTGCTAAAGAACCATCAACCCATATTCAATTGTGTAACCATGTCCCCTCCCCCCCCCCCCCCACTAATACCTCAAAAAATTTTAGTAAACCTATATTCTCATTTCTACAAATAGCTTTGTTTATTAACATCCCCTATAGGCGTGAGACCTGGGAATGGCCGGTAACTGCTGGACCACCACCCCCCTCACATATCATGGGGGACACAACAAACCATCAGTAAATTATTATTTGGCGAACGATTCAAAATCTATGCAATGGTTCAACCCTAATGGGTGTAACGTTCTCAATCGGAAGATCCACAATGCTTCTTTCTCGCACAGATTGCGATATCTGTCTCCCCCACGACTAGTGGTTTTAATGTGATGAACCCCTATCACGAGTAATCCGTCAGTCTTACCTTGATGGACAGTAGAAAAATGGTGGGACACACTATGATGAGGAAACTTTGAGAATGTTTAATCTATGCTCCCTAAATATGATTTTAAGTGAGCGAGTAGTTCAGCCCACGTACTGCAGGCCACACGGGCACTGCAGCACGTAGTATCTCAATTACTGCAATTATCTGCAGTAAGTAGTATCACAATTAATAAATTCGCGAATCTCAAACTTCTCCTTTGTAGTTTGAGATTCAATTTTCATGGCCCTTTTAACTATAAACCTGCATGTGATGCAACGATTTTTTTCCACATTTATGACATCCTAATGTGGGAGCTGCCAACCATGAGTTACCAATGGGGGCTATTAAATTATTTACTTTCTCTTTCCTCAAAATACTTGGTGCTAATATATTCTTCAAATTTTTATTTTTCTTAAAAATAATTCTGGGGGTCAGTGTGATCGCTGATTGTAATATAGCATCCTCTTGTAAAATTTTGAAATTATTTTTTATAATTTTCTTAATTTCATGTGATTGACTATTGTACTTGGATACATAGCACATTTTAGTAAGATCCTCATTTTTTTCGATGCTAAACATCTGTGGTTTCTTTTTTATTTTCATTAATTGTTTCCTATCTATAGTTTCTACCTTTTTATGAGCTATCTTCACTAAAGCTTTGGGATATCCTCTATCAATAAAATCTTTGGCCATATTATCTGCTTGGTTTTTGTAATCCCTTATAGTAGAACAATTCCTACGTAGTCTACTGAATTGACTGAAAGGCATATTTCGTAACCAAGGTTTGTAATGATTACTAGAATAATGTAAAAAATTGTTTGTATCAACAGTTTTTTTTATAATTTTTGGTAGTGATCTGTCCACCCTCAGAGGAAATAGTAAGATCCAAATAATCTACTGTATCTCTACTAAATACATGTGTAAATTTCAAATTATAATCGTTATTATTAAGATAAGTGACAAAATTAAGTGCAGAATTCTCATCCCCATACCAAACCAAAATTAAATTGTCAATGTTACGGCCATAGAATACAAGGTTCGCGCCATATGGGCCACCCCAAATGTATTGATCTTCAAACATAGCCATATATATGTTGGCAAAACTGGGCGCGAACCTAGTGCCCATGGCCGTCCCTAATATTTGAAGAAAATAATCACCCTCGAATAAAAAATAATTGTGTTTTAAAATAAATGTGATAGAAGAAAGTAAAAATTCCTTGAGGTTTCTTGGAAATCCCACATCTTTTCTGAGACACTGATCCACAGATCTTACTCCTTTTTCGTGTGGTATATGCGTATATAAAGCTTGAACATCCAATGACATAAAAGCATAATTTGGTTTCCATTCTAGATTATTAATAGAATTCAACAATCCCGTTGTGTCTCGGATGTAGGATCTCAGAGAAACCACAAAGCTCTGTAAAAAATAATCTATATACTGTGATAAATTAGAAGTGAGGGACCCTATACCAGAAATAATGGGACGACCAGGGGGTGCAGTGAGGGATTTGGGAATTTTGGGAATGTGATAAAAAATCGGGATAACAGGGTTCTCAATAAATAAAAAGTATATTCATCTTTGGAAATTACTCCTCGCCCATGGGCATCATCCAGCAACAATTTAAGTTGTATTTGAAAATTATACGTAGGATCTTTTTCAATTTTTTTATAGAACTCAGCATTATAGAGTTGACCATAGGCCTCAGAAATATAGTGCTCACGCTCTAATAGAACAACCCCCCCCCCCCCCCCTTTATCAGCGCTTCTAATCACTAATGACTGGTCACTTTCTAATTCTTTCAGAGCCCGTTTCTCCTTCCTACTTAAATTAGAGAATCTAGATTTTTTAGCACAGATTTTCTGGAAATCATCCATGGTTTTCTTATAAAAATACATTATTGTTTTGGATTTATGGTTAACCGAATTAAAAGAGGATTTTTTCTTAAAAGGAGTACCTTTTTTCATATCAATCTGGCTACCTCCTATATCAAACACTTTAACGGGTATATTGGTAGCTTCAACATGATTTTCATCCAATAAGCTTTTCATCCCATAAACTTTCTAGCTGTATTAAACATTCTGTATCCATTTTATCTAAAATTATAGGTGAAGTTTGGTCATCTTTCAATTTTTTAGAGGCAAAATACCTTTTATGACATAGATCACGAGTAAAATGATTCAATTCAACAAACAGGTCAAATAAATTCGGGCCCTGTGCAGGAGCAAAATTAAGGCCCTTTTTTAAGAGAATAATCTGTTCATCTGATAATTTCCTGTCTGTCAAATTGAATATACCTCGTTGATCTAATGCAATTTGGCCTTTCTTGTGTAACCTCCTTCCACCTCTTCTTCCTCTTGATCTCTTTGTCTTTTGGGTACATCCCTGGTTAGAGGTGCAAACCTGTTGTGTGTTGTGAATGACCCCTGCCTTGGATTTCCCCCTAAAAAATGATCATTTGAAGAATCACGAAATTCAGAACTAGAGTAACGGGGTTTCCTCCCACTGTATTTTCTGGTAAACACTGGAGTGTCACTCTTAGCGGTATCCTTCACCATAGGACCTCCTCTAGAGGCAGGAGACCTATAGTACTGTCTTTTATACATGAGTTGCTTCGACCTCTGGAATTGATGGAAGATTGTTGTTTTCTATATGTGCGAACTTTCCCATCTTTGTAATCGTTATCATCTCTCAATAATTTCTTATTTTTTGTTTCCACTAACTCTTTTTCAAACTGTTCTACTCGTTTATTTGTGCTTTTATCTCTCTCTGAAAAAATGGGAAGGTCCTTATACTTGATCAATGTACCCTTAGTTTCCTCTATTTTCTTACCAATCTCAATAACTTTTTTCTCTCTATAGTTTATTAATAATTCAATCAATTTAAATGAACATTCATCAAGGCTACGATCCCAATTGGAAAGTAGTGCTGGATCATCCTGTATCCCTAACGTTTTAAATATCCTTAATCCTCGTGGGATCTGCTTACTAGATAAATACCTCTTTAGGGAGACACTATCCCACCAGTGTCTCATTTCATCCTTTAGTAATTGTTCTAATTAGAAAAAGCCTTTTATCACCTCCCCATCCGTATGATTTATATTCACAGTGGGTTCAGTTTCTTCATCCATCTGAACATATAACTCCCTTCTAGACAGGCGGGCATTAAAACAAGTAAATTCAGCCATGTTTGCCTCAATTAAATATAAATATACAATAATGAATTTCCTATTAATATTTCAAAAGCAGCCTGACACACAATAGACTGCCTGGGACCACTTGGAATCCCAGTAAGTCTTCCACAAACACCTGTAAACCACTAATAGTGTCTGGCGCTAATCACTATATATACAAATGTATGTATAACTGCGGATAGGTGCATGCATCCACATACACACCTACCTCGCATATATACAAACCATTAGATTATAAAAGTTTATATATATAAATCATTTTAAAAATAAAAACCCATATATTCTACAAAGCAGCGAAGGGAAATTGGCTTGTGGATATAGCCAACACAATCCCACCTGATATAAACCAGATGCAAACTAACAAAATCTAAAAAAACTCCTCGCGCTAATATAATTAATTAGAGGCAACAGGACATGAACATACTCAATACATTGACTCTTTTATAGTATTTTTTAATATCTATGAAATCAATCATATAAAACACAAAAAGACATCACAAAATTGACTTCATTAATATGCGCATATATAAAAAAACCCAATATAAAAATGATAATTATAATATTAATTGAGCATAAGAGGTGGATCATATATCTATATTACTATAATAGACCACAGTGGACTAGTCCAATATTTGTAAAGGTACTGATGTCCTTATTTTATTGTATTCCTAAATAGGACAGTCCCGTTAGGTATGCTTAAAAATCTCTTGGATTAAATATCATATAGTGTAGTATGGATAAAGTTTTTATTACCAATTGATGGAATTATCCATGTACTCGCAGAAAGAAAGAATCTTTACTTATGGGAGATATATCCTGGATCCTGGAGGATAAAGTCGAACACCCGGGGCTCGGTGCTCCGCAAGCACCTGTTGTATAATAAGGCTCCCGTTCTCTAACCACCGCTCGTGGCGTCCTCTGTCTCCCACTGCAATAGCTCTGGTAAGCAGTGCACACATCTTTTTGGCTTTAGGGGAAAGGACAGTCCGGCTCCTGGAGCTCAGCGCACTGCCGGCGCCGGTCAGCTGAGTATGCTCCCGTCCTCAAGCCGCCGCATATAGGGGGTAATTCCAAGTTGATCGCAGCAGGAATTTAGTTAGCAATTGGGCAAAACCATGTGCACTGCAGGGGAGGCAGATTTAACATGTGCAGAGAGAGTTAGATTTGGGTGGGTTATTTTATTTCTGTGCAGGGTAAATACTGGCTACTTTATTTTTACACTGCAAATTAGATTGCAGATTGAACACACCCCACCCAAATCTAACTCTCTCTGCACATGTTAAATCTGCCTCCCCTGCAGTGCACATAGTTTTGCCCAATTGCTAACTAAATTCCTGCTGCGATCAACTTGGAATTACCCCCATAGCGTCCTCCTTTCTCCCGACTATCAGCCTCAGCGACAGCGATGCACATCAACGGGAACCAACAGATATGCTGTGACAGTGGACCTCCCAGCCTGGAGTTCGGGCAGGTGGGGGAGCAAGACTAAAAGTCTTCAGTCACGTTTGAGTGTCATCATGCCTAGACCCCTGTGTAAAGGATATTGTGGCCCAGGGATACAGACTGGAGTTTCAACAACTCCCACCTCATAGATTCTTCAAATCAGGCTTACCAGTTTCGCTGACAGACAGCGCTATCCTACACAAAGCAATTCAAAAATGTGTTCAAACAAATGTCATTGTTCCTGTTCCACTCCACCTACAACACAAGGGTTATTACTCAAATCTGTTTGTGGTACCGAAACCGGACGGTTCGGTAAGGCCGATATTAAACCTAAGGTCATTGAACCCCTACTTGAGGGAATTCAAATTCAAGATGGAGTCTCTGAGAGTGGTGATCTCAGGTCTGGAGGCGGGGGAATTCCTGGTATCCCTAGATATCAAGGATGCGTACCTTCACATTCCGATCTGGCCGCTTCACCAGGCTTTTCTAAGATTTGTGCTGCTGGACTGTCGCTATCCGCTCCAAGCACTGCCATTTGGCCTCTCCACAGCACCGAGGGTATTCACCAAGGTCATGGCGGAGATGATGCTACTCCGACGAAAACAGGGTGTGAACATAATTCCAAATTTGGACGATCTGCTGATACAAGCGTCTTCAAAGGATAAGGTTGTTGCAGAGTATTGCTCTTTCAACTCACCTGCTCCAGGATCATGGGTGGATCCTGAATCTTCCAAAGTCACATCTGGAGCCGACAAGGGAGACTGCCCTTCCTGGGAATGATACTCGATACGGAAGTACAGAGGGTGTTTCTTCAGGTGGAGAAAGTGTTGGTGATCCAATCAATGGTCCGGGAACTCCTGAAGCCGGCCAGGGTATCGGTTCATCAGTGCATTCGTCTTCTGGCGAAGATGGTTGCCTGTTACAAGACTCTTCAGTACGGAAGGTTCTATGCAAGGTTCTTCCAAATGGATCTCCTGGACAAATGGTCGGGATCACACTTTCACATGCACCAGATGATACGCCTGTCGCCGAAAGCCAGAATTTCGCTCCTCTGGTGGCTACAAACGTCTCACCTACTCGAAGGCCGCAGGTTCGGGATTCTGAATTGGATCCTCCTAAACACGGATGCAAGCCTCAGAGGTTGGGGCGCAGTCACCCAAGGGGTAAACTCAAAAGGAAGGTGGTCCAGTCAGGAATCTCTCCTTCCAATAGTTCTGGAACGGAGGGCCATTTACAACGCCATTTTACATCTGAGGGCCATTTGCAGCCTTCTACAAGCAGCACATCTTCTGCAAAATCAAGGCATTCAAGTTCAGTCGGACAACGTCACAGCGGTGTCCTACATAAACAGACAGAGCGGAACAAAGAGCAGAGCTGCGATGTCAGAGGTAACAAGAATCCTCCTCTGGGCAGAAAAGCACGCTGGAGTGGACAACTGGGAAGCGGACTTCCTCGGCAGACACGGTCTCCATACAGGAGAATGGGGCCTCCATCCGGAGGTGTTTGCAGAGGTGACAAGCCGATGGGGGGGTACCTCTGATAGACATAATGGCCTCTCGCCTCAACAAGAAGCTTTGGAGGTACTGTTCCAGGTTGAGAGACCCGCACACAGTGGCGGTATATGCACTAGTCACTCCGTGGACGTTCCAGTCGGTGTATGTGTTCCCTCCACTTCCCCTCATCCCAAAGGTTCTCAAGCTCATAAAAAGAACAAGAGTTCAGGCGATCCTCATTGCTCCGGACTGGCCAAGACGGGCTTGGTACGCAGCTCTTCTGGAATTACTGCTGGAGGATCCGAGGCCTCTTCTTCTTCACGAGGACCTTCTCTAACAGGGACCGTTCGCCTATCAAGACTTACCGCGGCTATGTTTGACGGCATGGAGGTTGAACGCCAGATCTTAGCTCGGAAAGGCATTACGAAAAAGGTAATTCCTACCCTGATACAGGCTAGGAAGGGAGTAACGTCAAAGCATTACCATGGAATTTGGAAAAAGTATGTGTCTTGGTGTGAATCAAAGAAGTTTCAACTTGGACGGTTTCTCCTCTTTCTGCAAGCAGGTGTGCGTGTAGGCCTACGCTTGGGCACCATATAGGTCCAGATTTCGGCCTTTTCCATTATCTTCCAGAAACAATTGGCGGCTCTTCCTGAGGTTCAGCAATTCTTGAAAGGGGTTTTGCATATTCAACCACCTTTTGTGCCTCCTAGGGCACCTTATGATCTAAATGTGGTGCTGCAGTTCCTGCAATCGGATTTGTTGGAGCCTTTACAGGACGTGGACATCAAGTTTCTAATCTAGCCCCTATCTAATTTTCCGTGAGGATAGAGCTCAGCTCAGAACGCGTCAGCAATTTCTTCCAAAGGTTGTGTCAGCCTTTTATATCAATCAACCTATTGTGGTGCCAGTGGCTACTGACTCCTCAATTACTTCAAAGTCCTTGGAAGTTGTGAGGGCTTTGAAAATCTATGTGAAGAGAACTTCTAGTCACAGGAAGTCGGACGCTCTGTTTGTCCTTTATGATCCCAACAAGGTTGGGTGTCCTGCTTTTAAGCAGACAATTTCTCGCTGGATCAGGTTCACTATCCAGCATGCTTCTTCTACGGCTTGCTTGCCATGTTCAAAATCTGTTAAGGCCCACTCTACTCGTAAAGTGGGTTCTTCTTTGGCGGCTGCCCGGGGGGTGTCTTGGCTTTACAGCTTTGCCGAGCCGCTACTTGGTCAGGGTCGAACATGTTTGCTAAGTTCTACAAGTTCAATACTTTGGCCTCTGAGGACCTAAAGTTTGGTCAATCAGTTCTGCAGGAACCTCAGCACACTCCCTCCCATACTGGGAGTTTCGGTACATCCCCATGGTACTAATGTGGACCCCAGCATCCTCTAGGACGTAAGAGAAAATAGGATTTTAATTACCTACCGGTAAAAAAATGTCACGTAGTCCGTAGCGGATGCTGGGTACCCGCCCCGTGCTTCATATTCCTGCATTGTTACTTGGTTCAGTTTGTTAGTTCAGCCATTGCTGAATCGTTCCAAGTTGGTTAGCTTGGCTTTCCTTTTGTTGTACGTGTGAGCTGGTGTGAATCTTGCCACTATCTGTGTATTTCCTTCTCTCGAAGTATGTCCGTCTCCTTGGGCACAGTTTCTAGACTGAGTCTGGTAGGAGGGGCATAGAGGTAGGAGCCAGCCCACACTATTGATCTCTTAAAGTGCCCATGGCTCCTAGTGGACCCGTCTATACCCCATGGTACTAATGTGGACCCCAGCATCCTCTACGGACTATGAGAAAAGGATTTATCAGTAGGTAATTAAAATCCTATTTTTTACACAGCAATTTAGATTTCAGTTTGAACACACCCCACCCAAATCTAACTCTCTCTGCACATGTTATATCTGTCCCCCCTGGTGTGCACATGGTTTTGCCCAACTCCTAACAAAATTCTGCTGCGATCAACTGAATTAGGCCCAAAGAGAGAGCTAGAAAGAGCGTCAGCAGGAACAGAGAGAGAGCGTCAACAGAGACAGAGAGAGAGGGAGAAAGAGAGTGTCACAGGGACAGAGATAGAAAGAGTGGCGGCAGGGACATAGAGATGGAGAGAGAGGCAGAAGGGACAGAAAAGGACAGCAGGGACACAGAGAGACAGCAGAGACAGAGAGATGCAGTAATGTAAGATTTCCGAATTTGTTAAGGATTTGCGGTGCGGCTCAGTGCTAAAGTCTCTCAGTCACAGCCGAGCATGGCGAACACCGTGGATGTGGAGTGGGACCCGCAGCAGCCTGCTTCCGCTGCACAATGAACCTGTGAGGAGGAGGAGCCAACAGTGAGGAAGGAAAGGGCTGTGCACTGTGGACAAACTGTGCATCTTGCACATATGGAGCTGTCACCCTGCCTGCCCCCAAAATCCCCCTCCGCCACTAAGTGTTAATTAATGGGGAAAGATGCAAAGTGCAATGGAGTAGCTTGCTAGGTCGATGGGTTTCCCCAAGTGGCAGGGCCCATAGCAAGTGCACCCTTTGCACCCATTTGATGCAGCTAACCACGAGCCGTAAATTTGTAGCAGCATAATGGGCATGCAGACCCTGCCCCCAGGCCCAGCCCGCCACTGCATGCAAGTCACACACACACACGCAAACTCACATGCATGTGTCCCACTCACACACACACACAGAAGCTCACATGCAAGTCACTCACATAAACACAAGCAAACTCACTTGTAAGTGTCTTTTTCTCTCACACACACACACAAGCTCACATGCAAGTCACTGTCACACACACAGAAGCTCACACGCAAGTGTTTCCACACACACAAGCTCACATGCAAATGTCTCTCACACACACGCTCACATGCAAAAGTCGCTCAGACAGACACACACATTTCCCTCCTCCCCCTCTTACCATACGAACACTGAGGAGAGTTGAAGAGCAGTCTCACTAACTGGTCTGGGTAGCCGTCCATCTCTAGCAGCTTCTTCTCTCCCTGCTCATGCTGAGATAATTCTGTGTAGCCCTGCCTTCGTGAGCCTCATGTAGCCCCGCCCCCTGCTGAATCACCAACACCCTGTAACCACTGCTGGCTCCAAACTACAGACAGACTCTTCCGCTTACGGCAAGTGGCACCCGGAAGTGTGCGGCTGCTGGCCAGCCAGCCAAGGGAGCTATGGGGCCGGACTGGGGGGGAACCTATCCGATGTCCCGGCGGACCAATCCGTCCCTGTATATGACACATAAATGCATTCTGTACTTAGACTTTGGTCCCCTCCCCAAGATACCTGATTATGGTATGTAGATATTCCAAAGTACGGGAAAAGCTGGTATCCAAAATCCTTCTGGTACCAAGTATTTTGGATATGGGAGACTGTCCTCTGCTTTGTTTTCTATATACAAGTCAGTACACAGCACTTTTTTGCCTTACAGAGGCTACAGGACAGATAAATTCAGATCACATAAAACAGTGTTGTCAGAAGAAGAGAAAACAATAATATACGCTGTATTACATTCAGTCAGTTGACATGATACACAGTTGCAACTGATACAGGGTGACTGTAAACCAAAAAGTTGTGCAGAACTAGGAAGGATTAGTATTCAATCAGTAAAGTAAGACAGTCTCAATATCTGGTTTTATATAAAAATAAGTCTTTCTTCATCGGGGTACATGGTCTCCACAGGGTTAATTCTTAACCTTGGGTATGATGGCTGGTGGAGACCAGGACTGACACCAAACAATAAGCTTGTGAACCTCCCAGGATGCACTGGGCTACTCCCCCTTCATACCCTGCCCCCATGCTCAGGCAACTAATTTTTTCAGTGTCAGCATGGAGCGGCCCATCTCCATGGGCAGGGATTCAAATCCTTCCTTACTTGGACGATCTACTACTCCTGGCACGGTCTCTGGAGATATTGAATCGTCATCTCCAACTGACGATGTCGTTTCTCCAGGCCCACAGTTGGATAATCAACTGGACAAAGTTCTCACTCAACCCTTCTCAGAGGATTCTCCACCTCAGGGCTTTACTTATTGCCAGCCTACAACGCATCTTCCTACCTCAGGGAAAGATTGCAACATTACAGTTGCGCATTCACAACCTGCTTCACAGCCCCTGGGTCTCTATACATGCGGCCACTTATACCCTGGACTTAATGGTATTTGACATGGTGGAATATGCTCAATATAACTCCAGGCTCCTGCAGTGCCTGATACTGGCCAGATGGAAAGGCCTATCGACACACCGCAAGTCTCAGACCCTAATTCTGACGCAAGAGATTCATGAATACCTTGCATGGTGGCTACACATGCCCAACCTTGACATGGGCCGACCTTTCTGGATTCCACATTGGACACTTCTCACCACAGACGCCAGTCTTTGAGGGTGAGGAGCAGTCACAGGCAGTAATTTCTTTCAGGGCCGTTGGTCCCCAGCAGAAAGGACTCTCCCGATCAATGTACTAAGCTCCGAGCGGTTTACAGGGCTCTTCAAATGGCTCAAGACCACCTTCGTGGTTTGCCAGTGTAAGTCCAGTCAGAAAAACCCAAGGCAGTGGCCTATATAAATCGTCAAGGCGGCACTCGAAGTGCGGCAGCTATGCAGGAAGTGTCTAGGCAGAAATCCATGTTCCTGCCATCTCGGCCATCTTCATTCCAGGAGTCCTCAACTGGGAGGCGGATACTCTCAGTCACCAGGATGTCCACACTGAAGAGTGGTCTATCCACCCGAATGTCTTTCAGATCCTGGTACGCAAATGGTGTTTGCCAGCCGTGGATCTCATGGCCTCCATACACAACTATAAGGTTCAGGTGTACGGGGCCAGGACAAGATACCTGGAAGCGACCTTCGTGGACGTACTCATAGTTTCATGGAACTTCCCTCTGGCATATCTCTTCCCTCCAGTATCTTTTCTTCCCAGAGTACTGCACAAATTCAAGGAGAAAGGCGGTACGCTCATCCTGGTAGCTCCAGCATGGCCAAGACAGCACTGGTTCAACTGAGGGATCTCTCTATAGACGAGCCCTTCCCTCTACATCTTCAACCACACCTGCTCTCTCAGGGGCCCTCTCTCCATCTGGAACTGCCACGCCTGTCTTTGACAGTGTGGCTCTTGAGACTTCTCTCCTAGGGGTCAAAGGCTTCTCCGGTGCAGTAGTTCAACTATGCTTCAGGATCAGAAACCAGCCTCAGCCCACATATATTACCGGATATGGCACTTCTACTTCTCGTGGTGTGCTCACTGTGACTACAATCCTAAAGTTCTCAGGATGCCTCGGCTGTTAGCCTTCTTAAAGGTGGGGCTAGCCATGCTTCTTTGCCTGGCTTCTCTGTAGGTCCAGGTCTTGGCCTTGTTCGTCTGGTTCCAGAAGAGACTGGCTCCATTGCCAGATGTACGTACCTTCCTTCAGGGGGTACTACTAATACAACCTCCATTTGTCCGTCCGGGATTTGTCTTTGGTTCTACAGGTCTTATCTCAGTCCCCTTTCGAACCTTTGGAGTCGGTAGACCTCAAGTGGTCAACCGCAAAGACCCTCTTTCTCCTAGCAATCGCCTCAGGGTGCAGGGTTTCAGACTTGGGAGCTCTCTCGTGTCGCTCACCCTTCTTAATTTTTCACGAGGACCGGGCAGTCCTTAGAACAAGAAAAGGATACCTACCCAAGGTAGTATCTAAGGTCCATATTAATGAACCCATTGTGGTACAGGCCTCTCACAAGAGGAAGCATCGTTAGATGTGGTCCATGCTCTCCGGATCTACATGGACCGTAGTGGTTCCCTTATGAAGACCGATTCTTTACTCATCCTTTCTGGATTCCACAAGCTGAGCTGGCCAGTCACTAAACTAACATTGACACGTTGGCTCTGCATAACCATTTTACAGGCATATACACAAGCGGATCTACCTGTTCTATGTACAGTCTCTACTCACTCTGTGGGGCCTTCATGGGCAGCCCACTGTGGCTTGTCTGCTGAACAACTCTGCAAAGCAGCTACATGGTCTACTGCCCATACGTTTCTTACGTTCTATGACTTTGATACTTTTTCCTCTCAGGATGCAACCATTGGCCGCAATGTCCTCCTTTCAGCTTAGGAGCATTCCTCCCTATGACAACTGCTTTGATACTTCCCAAGGTTAAGAATTAACCCTATGGAGACCATGGACCCCCTCTCTTTATTCAAGGTCCATGGGATCCACAGGGCACCCACCCTGACGCACCTAACTTCAATGGGTTACTTTTACGGTGCCCAGTTTCCTTCTCTTTTATGTGAGAATGTGTTTACCATCCTTCCTGTGTGTACCATCCTTCCTTCTCTATCTTCTCTCCAGCTCCTGCTTTGGGCTTGCTACTAAAATGTAGTTGCCTGAGCATGGGGGTGGGGTATGAAGGGGGAGTAGCCCAGTTCATCCTGAGAGGCTCACAAGCTTATTGTTCGGTGTCAGTCCTGGTCTCCACCAGCCATCATGCCCAAGGTTAAGAATTAACCCTGTGGATCCCATGGACCTCGAAGAAAGAGAGTAAACAAAGGTAAGTTTTTCCATACGTCTCATTTTTTCTATGATGTCTGTTTGCTGTTGGTATCTATGTTTACCAGGATTCAGTTCAAGTTTTAGCCATTCACAATACTTGTTGAAATGCAACGGATAAGAATGTACAGTAATTACAATATGCAGATGCTTACATTTTTGTTTTTTAATTACGTGCTCCACATTTTCTGAATTTGGTAATGCCCTATGGTTTCTCTTTATGGAGGAGTCTGGCCTGCCTTTCATGTGCTTTATTCCAGCATGTGGCTGCTTCCAGTTGTAATATTTTTCGTTTTTCCATTATTCAGAAGGGCTCAGTGGCGGCCTTGGGCATGAAGGCCCCACCAGGGAATGTAGTCATAGGGGCCCACATAGGGGCATGCCCATTTACCCGAGGAGGTGTGGCCATCCACCTTAGAGAAGTTCTCTGGTGATAACAGAGATAGGCAGCAGAAAAAAATGATTTATTTAAATAAACCACTTTTTCTAAAACTAATCAAAGGTTGCTGTATCTTTTTTTAATTTTTTTATCAGTTTGTTTAAATATTTTGTTTATTTACCAGATAATGTAGAAACCTCCCAGCTAGGGTTGCCACCTTTTTATTTTCAGATTCCCGGACAGGGGTGTAATCATAAGACATGGCCAGGGGGGCAACCAAAACCACAGTAGCGTTACACCCATTTTGGCAAAGCCCACTCATGCCCATTACATGTCATCAGAGCCCCAAATGCCCCTTTATATGCTACCAGAATACCCTGCCTTTATATAGTATCAGACCACACCAAACAATTGAACTATACAATAGGTAGGGCAGTAATGTTTGTAGGACAGGCAAATTGAAATAAATAGACCTTAAAGTATGCAACAGTGTGATTGTTTGAGAATGATAAAAGGTAAACCATAAAATAAGACACTAACACACAGTCAAAGCAAACATAACAGGAAAATATGGTGGCAGAAATATTCAAATCAGTAGTTAAATCAAAGGAAGAGTTGTATAAATCTAAAATTTGGTCAAACCTCAAAAAAACTGCAATTTTTGGAGGTTTCCTGCAATACATACGGATCCAGATATGTATTAAAAAGGATCTGCAGCAATGTCTGCCATGGGCCCAAACCAGGAAGCAGTGTGATGACTATACACTTTCAAACTGCTTCCATCTCTTCGCCAGGAGATCCCGTCTGCGAAGAGTCTGTCTCCCGGCACGAGAATTTTAGTAAATCTTTGTGAAATTTCACTTTGCAAATTTACACAAAAAATATTTATCATATCCTCATTAAACATAGGAATTGTTAGAAATATGCCCCTTTGTCAGCACAGGCACGCAGCAATGGCTGCTGCCCTCAGTGACCAGGTCACAGCAGAGCACTCTGCGGGCTGGGCAGTTTGCAGCTGTATTGCCTATGTTTCACACCACCGTGTCACCATAGGACACAGACTGATCTGCCTCTAAGTGGCCCAGAAGAACCTACCGCAGCCCTGACCAGACGTTGGCACTGGCGCTGTGACTGGCATAGCATTTGCCGCCAATCCACAAAGTCTTGCTGGTCATGCGCGGAGACTCCACTGGATTGGCCTTCGATCCGGCCCTGAGCACAGCAGTGTAGAAGAAATTAAATTTCCAGGCAAGTTCTTACCCAACTTCAGTTGAGCAGACATATCAGCATTCTCACATGACCTGGGACAATCCCTCTCTCATAGAAGGCAGTGATAAACTGAGAGTGCTTCTCCTTTATTGTCCCCTGCACTTTCCAAAGCCTACAACTGGTTGTTATATACTTTATGTATAATTATAATACTAACTGTCTCCATTAATAGGCGGTGGCCATTTTGTTATAACCTAGAACTGTAATAATTGTTTAGTTTTAGATAAATTAGTCCATATTATTTTAGCATATGTTCTTATATTTGTGTGTTTATATTCTCAGCGGTGTATGACATAATGGAAGAGCGGATGGAGAATGAGCCAGATTTCCAGTATATCCCTGAAAAGACGTCCGTAGATGGCATTCATTCAGACACTGATGCACTGAAAGAATCAATGATTCAGCTGGCAGAGGGTCTGCCTAATGGAGCAATCCTGGTACAGTTTGATGTAAGGATCCCCATTCTAGCAGTCTCACTGTTTTGTAGATCTGTATGATAGGGACTTGTTATTTTGTGTGGGGTTTTTTTTAAATTGAGTATTTTTATAAAAAATTTTTATTATGAACATAGCAGTAAAGAAAATTACAAACAATGAAAAACTATGAAAAAGCAAAGATACAACCAAGTGACCTAATATAGTTACTCAAAAGGTAAGGGGAAAACCATTAAGCAATCAACAAATGGACACTTACATAGAACCTGATTCAGTAAGGATTGCAAATTCTTAATCTTTTTCATCGCATGCTGGGGGCCATCCAGCATGCTAACCACCGAAACCCCCCACCCCTCCCTTGACCACACTGAAATGGCAGTTGCATCGCAATTTCACTGTGACCGCAAAAAAAAGGGTAGATTCCTGCCTGGCTGCGCCCGCCGCCATTTTTGTGATTGCAGCGGCTGCGTGTGACGTCATGCAACCACCCCTATCACTCCCCCTGTTCACACCGTCACACCCCCGTTTTTACGCCATGCCCCCGCAACACTCCGTCTCCGCCTTGGAAACGGAACAGGGAAATCGTAAAAATTCCGGTTGGATCGCTCTTTGCGTTCTAACCTGAGTTAGCCCCATAATACTGTAAACATATAAAAAATGGTTTCACAAAAAAAAGAGACAGGGATAGAGGAGAGGGGTGGTTTGAACTGAGACACCTACAGAATTTGAAACAGCATTGGCGCTTGTGGTACATAAACCTTTCATGTGAAAAGCAAAAAAGTGAAATGTACTAAGAGTTCACAATAAAACAGCGTAACAAAACAAGTGGATATATTATTATTTTGCGATGTTGCTGTGGGTGCTTTATACTATTTAAATAAACAATATATTAAGATACAAAAGAATGTGTAATTTACCAGATGAAGAGGGAAGGAGAAAAGAAAAAGAATCCAAAAAGGTATAGTAAAACTCAGCTCCCCCCGCCGGACGCCTCTCTCAGCTCCCCCCGCTGGTCGCTGCACTCAGCTCCCGCCCATCCCCCCCCCCCCCCCCCCCCCCCGCCAGCTAACACACTCCGCTCCCCCCGCCGCCGCTCACAGAAACAGCAGGTCATTACAGCAGGAACGGCTAAGTCCGGCAGTTAGATTTGGCTCAAATCCGTTCATTGAATAGCCCTTGTCGGATCCGACACTTATTGAATATACCCCAAAGTGGATAATTGGAAAGTTAATGGGTATTGTAAAATGGAAAGGGGGAAACACCGTGGGTATGTTGGGAGGTGGTAGGAAAAGGCAGGAATTCCTACTTCCAATCCGAGCCATATCTTAAAAGAACATAAATTTAGAGTAGATGAGCATCATTCTAAGGGCAGTATCCTATTAGCCCCGATGCCGGCATAACTGCCCCCCCCCCCCCCCACACACACACACACACACCCCGATGCTGACACTTATCGGGGATGTTGCTTCAGGTGCATAGTTCGCTATAAGGGGCCATTGGAGCAGCGATAACACATGCGTTAACTGATCCCATGTGTTTCCATGCAATCATGGGTCCAATTTTGGCTGATCAAAACGGCCTCTAATTGGATACCATGATAATGACCATTGGTCATTCATTGCGATATCTGCTAGGTTTGATCGGGGTTACCGCCCTAAGTGATTTTTAAAATATTTTCCAAATGGATACATGCATTTGAGCTGCTAATTTTGCAATTATTCTCCCCTTTTCTTATGAAATGATGTCCCCCCTTTTTCAGTGTCAAAGCTGGCTATCCTTGTTCATGATGGAGGACCTACAGCAAAGTGTTTTTTTCATTCACTTTAAGTCAGGGAGGATTGGCAGATCCAGTGCTGTAAAATGGTTTGTTTGGCTACAGTAACCATCACCACCAGGAGAGGAATATGTGGGACTAGTGGTGTAATGGTATCCTAAGTGAAAAAATTGGCAAACAGAAGGGCCTTCAGACTCTTAGAGAGTCTGAGTCCAAAGATGTCATTCAAATTGTCAAGCAACTTATCCCAGAATCTACAAATTTTTTCTGCAGTGCCAAAAATGATGCGGCAACGTAGCAAGAGGTCTATAGGGGAATGAGGTCTAGTCGAAAAAATTGTACTTTCCACCCGTTTGTAAGTCGAACTCACATTCGACCTATTCAAAGCCCGTTCCGCTCTGGCGAAAACCACATGGATCGGCATCGATCTATGTGTTTTGTTGAATTTGTGGGCGTTTTTGACAGTTTTTTGGGTCCATTTTTCCCCATGCCGATTCGACAAAAAACAACAACGAAAAGACATGGCAAAAACCTGTCAAACGCCCGCTATTGAATACCCAACAGTCGAATCCCCCAACTCAGACTACAAAATGTTTCCTGTGAGCAGGAAACACATAGGTCCTATTTAACATTTTTAATTGAGTTTCCTGTATGGAGGCTGACTTAAGAGCCGACAATACATTATATTAGTATTGTAAGCCAATAAACAGTGGTGTTAACTAAACACATCCATGCGGAAAGCTCCAAAGCATGAGGGGCCATCCTTGTTCGAACAAGACATCCCTAGCTAGTATAGGATTAGTAAAAAAAAGAGCTAAAAATATGTATTCAGAGAATCAGGCAGGCCCAATCCAAAATGACAAATCCAGGTGTTACGCAAAGAAATCTGGATCCGAGTCCTGCCTATACAGTCCACTATTCAAGACCAAAATACCTGAGGGTAGGATCAAAGCAAGCGCCAGAAATCTGCACCAAAGGCTCCACATTTAGGACATGAGTCAGGAAACAACATTGCAGACCTACTGTGCTGAGCTGGAGTTCAATAAACTCTGTGGAGAATGTTCAATTGGATCTGCTGTTATCTGGCAAATGCCATAGCTACACATGGGGATCTTACTACGTCACATTAATCCTCATTAGACAGACATCCCAGATCTGCCTCCTTCCGGCTAGAGAGGACTCGAAGCAAAAGGTGGGAATATGGGAAGATCTGTAAGGAAAACAAATGAGAAGGCCATTACAGGACTGTGAAAGTCGACAAATATACCCAAAGTAAAAACCATATGAATTCAAATAGGCACCCCTCTAGAATGAGTATGAAACCTAGAATGAAAAACTCTACCGATTCAAGGGATTTTTTTTTTTTTTTTTTTTTTTTTTTTTAGAGGAAGGTCCTGGCTTCTTATTATATGGGTTTTTAATACATAGAAAAAAATGTAAATATGCAGGTGAGAGAAACAACCAGTCTCCATCAAAAAAACAGAAAGTAGCGGCTGCCACACACAGCAGTGGGGAAGCCAATCCCAGGCCATTTTTTCAATCCTGGGTACCGGGATTGAAAAATGGCCAATCCCAGGATACCCGGGATTGGCTTTTAACTATGTGGCTGCCCCCTCGCCCCGGCCCCATAACTAACCGTCTACCGCGGGCGGACAGGTGGGAATCTCCACACTGTCTGTCTCTCCCCCATCGGTGGCGGCGCAGTGTGATCTTGCGCTGGGGAGCCGGAAGGAGGAAGCCAGGCAGCGTCTGAGCACCCTGTTGACGCTTAACACTGATCCCGGACGTTTTTGGCCCTACATCCCGGGATCCCGCCGATCCCAATCTCTGGATTGGCCCCCCTACCCAGTACTGAAGAGAACAATATCAGTGCAAGCAGGAATGTGAAAAGAAAAACAAACAACATGCAAAATACATGAAACCATTTGCAGGACAATAAGAAGAATAACTAAAAAGTAATTGGCAACGCATAAAAGAATTCATAAATAAATAAAATCCAACCCCAAATAGGTACCCTTAATTCCATAAACTAAAAACAAACTCTTTAACCCAGCCTAACCAAAAAGTAAGGTAGGAGCAAAGGTAGAGACAGCTATTCCAGTGCTAGGGTCATGGTGCTGCCATCCCAGGAGTAACTCGCCACCTTCAGGCCTAACAAAAACAGGACAACCCAGCCCAACAAATTGGTATGGTTATCAAGAAACCGATATAGGAGCAATAATCATTAATAAGTAGCCAATCATAGATAACTTAATATGTTAATTTATGACACGAGCATTAATATTAAAACACAGAATAAAATGTGTCCCTAGAAAATTCTCCCATTTTAGAGCGTAAAATGAAAACATATATATGAGCAATACTTAGCAGAAGATGATCAGTCCAAGGGCATAGGACGACCAGTAGCCCGTAGATTGAGCCAGGCGGCTGCTTCCCATGGAGAATCAAAGAAGTGTGTATGTGCACCTGAGATGATTCGTAGACAAGCAGGAGATAAGTAACTCCCTGAGACGCTTGTAAATCAGAGAAATTGGAACCTGGACTTCTGGACATCATAGGAATAGCCTGGGAACCCTTTTTCTGGCAAGCCAAAGCTCTGTATTGTGGTACTATGTAAAACAATGGTAGAGGTTCTCACAGCACTGCTGTTAAATATTCCACAAAAGTACTATATCCTTTTTGTAACACAGTGTTTAAACAATGTTTCTTTTTTAGTATATTACTCTGTAAACGATCTTCCAAGGTAACCCT
This sequence comes from Pseudophryne corroboree, assembly GCF_028390025.1. Lineage (NCBI taxonomy): Eukaryota > Metazoa > Chordata > Amphibia > Anura > Myobatrachidae > Pseudophryne > Pseudophryne corroboree. The sequence goes on from NC_086450.1 coordinate 227,223,846, forward strand.
TTAGATAAAATCCCTTATGTGACTACTGTCCACAAAAATAAGTCTTTTATACTTTAAAAAATATATTTCTGCTGCGGGGTACACTGGGCTCCACAGGGAATGACATTGGGGTGTAGAATAGGATCTTGATCCGAGGCACCAACAGACTCAAAGCTTTGACTGTTCCCAGAATGCATAGTGCCGCCTCCTCTATAACCCCGCCTCCGTGCACAGGAGCTCAGTTTTGTAGTTGGTGCCATACAACAGGGGGGCTGCTCCAGCAGCCCTGAGAAGAACTTTTAAAAGAAAAATGAAGACTTGAAGGGCTGCAGCAGAGGCACTGTCTGTCTGTGTTAGATGTCAGTCAGACCTCTCCTGCTGCAGCTCCATCACCTCCCTCAGCGGCGTGGTACACTCCCGCGCACTGGTTGCCGGGTACCTACAGCGGAGGCTCTGGTTTTCTTCCAGTTAGTCACACACACGACCGCTGTTCTTCTGGATCACGTGGCCTCACTCAGGAAAGAGGTAAGTGGGTCACCCCAGCGGGACCCACTGTAAATCGCGATCCCGCGCGGCCGGTGGGAGGCGGGCATCATGCGCTGGCGTGGACACTGTGATAGTACAGGAACCCCACTAGACCACCAGGGCAAGGGCACAGGTCATTTTTCTCTCATAAACCATTTATATAAGCCCACAGTACCCGGTGGTGAAGTCCAGCAGAGGGATAAGGTTTTGACCTGTAGCCCCTCCCCCAGCCCCAGGGCGCCATTTAAAGTAAATGTTCCCACCCTGGAGCTGCATATCTCTCTCTCCCTCGCTCCCTGTCAGCTCAGCGTTTGGGCGCCATTAGGACAAGCTGAGCTGATCCTGGGACCATTTGGGCAAATCCTCCTCTGTAAAGCCGCCTGCCTGTCAGCGCTGTGCATTTTACAGGACACTTAAGTATTTTACATGTCTGCTGACAGTGTTAGTTAAGAAGAGAGTGCATTTAGTCAGGGTTATATAGTACAAGTACCCTGTGATATACATCCAGTCTTTACTGTGCATTGTTATATCTAATGAGTGTATAGCTATATATAGTACTACTCTGTATTGCTAGTCCAGTGCAGTTTTATTGCTTGTCATAATTTCTGCATTGTACAGTGTGACTATGTGTGTGTGCATATAGCTGCTATGTGACCTATGTATCTCACTCAGATTGCTATCCCTATATTCTATAACCTGTGGGGGGTAAGTGTGTCAGGTTTATCATTCAATGTAGGTAGTTCACAGGATATTCTCAGTGTGTATTTTTCTCTGTGATTTTTAGTCACCATATACCTCTTGAATTCCCTGTTTGTGCTGATACACTGCACAGGGGGTTCTTGTCAGGTATTGTGCTGCTGATATTGTACTGTGTTGCTAGCTCTCGGATATGTCAGCTACAAAGGGCAATGGTGCTGGAGCTGATCCCACATTGCTTGGTGGTGACGCTGCAGACACATTTGAGGAAAACCATAGCAGCTGAGGGTTCAGGTTCTGAGGGATCCTTACCCCCAAGTGGGACTGTAGCAACAGGGGTTCATATTGACCCACCTTGGACTACCTTCTCCACACTATTGAATACACTGGTAACTAGACTAATGCCCCCTATGGGACCTCCTGTGCCGGTACAACCGCTTATGGTCCCTGCGGTTAACCCGCCATGGGCAGATCAACCGTCCACTCAGTTACAGCAATTGAACCAATCACTGACTACTCAGAAGTCTAACCCTCGCCCGCCTAAGACCAAGGGGTCCTCTAATCGGGCCATTACTTCCTCACAATCCACCAACGTTCCAGACTCCTCGTCTGATGAGGATGGTGTTTATACTGACCCCACAGATTCTGATCCCGACTCTTCTGATGGGGAATCTGTTTCACAGGTGGCTGTTCCTGACTTGTTGGAGGCTATCAGGACCATTCTTCAAATTACTGATGATCCGGAGCCTGATGCTGCCCCTAAGAAACTAGACAGGTTTAAACGTCAGAAAGTGGTTAAACAAGTTTTACCTCATTCTGACCATTTAGTTGACAATCGTCAGGAGTCCTGGGAAAATCCGGGAAAGTAAAAATTGGGAGACACCCCTGCTAGTGGATTCGCAAGGGGCGCGGCTTGTGGTATCCTCAGCTCTGCCGGTAACTGCAGTCACATCTCTGAAAGAACCGACGGATAAGCGTGTGGAGGGTTGTATAAAGGCAATTTACACCCTAACTGGTGCTGCGCATAGGCCCACCATTGCAGCGACATGGGCTACAGAGGCTGTTGAAGTGTGGGCTCAGGAGCTGGAGGCGGAGTTGCCTTCCAACGCTTCTGATCATGCTAGACAATGTCTATCTTATATTGTCACAGCTCCTCATTACATTAAGGAGGCGGCTTCTGATGCCAGTATTCTGGTGGCCAAGGCTTCTATTACGTCCATTTTGGCTTGCCGGATTCTCTGGTTACGGTCCTGGTCTGTGGATCTGGACTCTATGAAAACCCTGGAGATACTCCCTTTTAAGGGAGACATTCTTTTCGGAGAAGACCTCAACAAGATAGTGGCTGACTTAGCCTCTGCTAAAACAGCATGTCTACCTAGTACTGCTCCTTCGGGGCCGAAGGCTAAAAGTATTCCATTTCGCTCCTTTCATCCTTCAGGGAAAGCAAAGGGTCAGGCATACCCGAAACAGGCTCGCACTTCCAGACCCAATAAGCCCAAACCCAAAAGGGTCTGGGCTGCCCGTCAGCCTGCTTCCAAAACTGACAAGCCTGCCGCATGGATCCCAAGGTGGGGGGTCGACTTCTAGGGTATACCCAGGAATGGTTGAGGACCACTTCCGATGCCTGAGTACGGAAGTCGTCACTCGAGGTTACGCCGTATCCTTCAAGAATCGTCCCTCTCATCGATTTTGCCTGACAGACGTCCCCTCGGATCAGGTGAAGGCAAAAACTCTTCATTCGGTGGTAGTCTCTCCTGGACACATTAGTGGTAGTACAGGTGCCTCTGGCTCAGAGAGGCAAGGGTTTCTATTCACCGCTGTTCCTAGTCCCAAAACGGAATGGATCCTCCCGGCCCATTCTCAACCTCAAGTCCTTGAACAAATTTGTGAGGGTCTCCAAGTTTCGTATGGAAACTCTTCGCTCTGTTGTTCTGGCCTTGGAACCTGGGGATTATATGGTCTCCCTGGACATACAGGATGCTTACCTGCATATTCCCATTGCAGTGTCGCATCAGCAGTACCTGATGTTTGCGGTTGGCAACCTCCATTACCAATTTCTGGCGTTACCTTTTGGTTTGACCATGGCTCTGCGAGTCTTCACCAAGGTCATGGTGGTAATGACGGCTGTACTCCGCCGTCAAGGGGTCAGGAACCTACCGTACCTGGACGACTTGTTGATCCTGGCAAATTCCCCAGAAATTCTCCTACGCCATCTGGATCTGACTATCATTTGAGATCAGGTCTCAAATGATCTCCTAGTCTCCGGAAGTCCGTCTGTCACTGAGCTGGTGGCTTCAGGACCAACGACTGAGCAGGGGTCGTCACTTCTGGATCTCCAACTGGGTCCTTCTGACAATGGATGCCAGTCTGAGAGGTTGGGGCGCGGTGTTGGAGCAACACTCTCTTCAGGGTCGGTGGACCAAGGAGGAGTCTCTCCTCCCGATAAACATTCTGGGACTGCGGGCGGTGTTTCAATGCTCTGAACTTGGCCCAGCATTTAATACAGAACAGACCTGTTCATGTACAGTCGGACAACGCCACCACAGTGGCGTACATCAATCATCAAGGTGGCACTCAAAGCCGCATGGCAATGAGCGAAGTATCAAGGATTCTTCAGTGGAACGCCATCTGCCAGCCATAATGGTAGTATTCATTCCGGGGGTCCTAAACTGGGAAGCGGACTTTCTCAGTCAGGATGTACACGCCGGAGAGTGGAGCCTCCATCCAGAAGTGTTTCAACTCCTCGTGGACAGGTGGGGCCTTCCAGATGTGGACCTGATGGCGTCTCGACAAAATCACACGGTTCCGGTTTTCGGAGCAAGGACAAGGGATCCTCTAGCAGCGTTCGTGGACACACTGGCAATTCCATGGAACTTTCAGCTGCCATACGTGTTCCCTCCAGTGTCACTCCTGCCCAGAGTAATAAGGAAGTTCAAGCAAGAAGGAGGAATCCTACTTCTGATCGCTCCTGCGTGGCCCAGACGGCATTGGTTCTCAGACCTTCAGGGTCTCTCGATAGAGCGTCCCCTTCTACTTCCGCAGCGCCCAGATCTCCTCGTTCAGGGCCCCTGTGTATATCAGGATTTAGCCCGGTTGGCTTTGACGGCGTGGCTCTTGAAGCTTCCATCTTGAGAGCCAAAGGTTTTTCTGAGGCAGTCATTCATACTATGTTGAAGGCCCGGAAACCGGCTTCTGCTCTGATTTACCATAGGGTCTGGAATTCTTACTTTGCTTGGTGCGCATCTAACAATCATGATGCTTACAAGTTTAGTACGGCCAAACTTTTGGCCTTTCTACAACAGGGCCTGGACTTGGGCCTTCGTCTGGCCTCCATCAAGGTTCATATTTCTGCCTTGGTTTGGTTCCAGAGAAAAATTGCGACTTTACCCGATGTTCATACGTTCACTCGGTGTGTTGCGGATTCAACCTCCTTATGTCCCGCCTGTGGCTCCTTGGGACTTGTCAATGGTTCTAGAGGCGTTGCAAGAGTTTCCGTTTGAACCCCTTGAATCTGCAGACCTTAAGTGGCTTTCTCTTAAGGTTTTGTTTCTGCTGGCTATTGCATCTGCTAGAAGGGTGTCGGATTTGGGTGCCTTATCTTGTAGGTCAACATATCTGATTTTTCACCAATATTGGGCAGTTCTTAGAACACGTCCCGGGTATTTAAGGTGGTGTCTTCTTTCCACCTTAATCAGGAGATTGTGGTTCCGGCCTTTGCCTCTCCTGAATTGTCTTCCAAAGAACGGTCTTTGGATGTGGTACGGGCTCTCCCTATCTGCGTGTAGAGAACTGCCTCCATTAGGAAGTCGGATTCTCTCTTTGGAAGTCATTCCGAGTTGATCGCTAGCTGCCGTTGTTCGCAGCGTAGCGATCCAGCTAAAAATCGGCACTTCTGCGCATGCGTATGGTGCACACTGCACACGCGCGACGTACTTTCACAAAAGCCGATGCAGTTTTACACAAGGTCTAGCGACGCTGATCGTTGAGTGATTGACAGGACGTGGGTGTTTCTGGGTGGTAACTGACTGTTTTCGGGGTGTGTGTGAAAAAACGCACGCGTGCCAGATAAAAACGCAGGAGTGGCTGGAGAAACGGGGGAGTGGCTGGCCGAACGCAGGGCGTGTTTGTGACGTCAAAACAGGAACTAAACAGTCTGAAGTGATCGCAAGGTAGGAGTAGGTCTGCAGCTACTCTGAAACTGCACAATTTTTTTTTGTAGTAGCGCTGCGATCCTTTCGTTCGCACTTCTGCTAAGTTAAGATACACTCCCAGAGGGTGGCGGCTTAGCGTTTGCACTGCTGCTAAAAGCAGCTAGCGAGCGAACAACTCGGAATGAGGGCCTTTGTTCTGTTTGGCTTTCAAAAACGTGGCTGGCCTTCTCGCAAGCAGACCCTAGCCAGATGGATTAGAATGGTGATTGCACATGCTTATGTACAGGCTGGTCTTCCAGCTCCTGCTACCATAAAGGCCCATTCTACTCGTCGGTTGGACCTTCTTGGGAGTCCCGCCGTGGTGCGACCCTTGAACAATTGTGCAAGGTGGCTACGTGGTCCTCAGTGAACACGTTCATAAGGTTTTATGCCTTCGATACTTCCGCCTCCCAGGATGCTTCCTTTGGACGCCGGGTTCTTGTGCCCGCTGCAGTGCGTCCCCTCCCATAAGGAACTGCTTTAGGATATCCCCAATGTTATTCCCTGTGTAGCCCAGTGTACCCCGCAGCAGAAAACGAGATTTATGGTAAGAACTTACCGTTGTTAAATCTCTTTCTGCGAGGTACACTGGGCTCCAGAGGGCACCCACCTGACGCACTTAGCTTCTTTGGGTTGGTATGACATTATTCGCTGACACTTTCTCCTGTCGTGAGAATGTGGTGTATGTGGCTACAAACAGTTGTCATCTCTTTTGCCTGCTACTGCATTGGACTGGTTAACAAAAATTGAGCTCCTGTGCACAGAGGCGGGGTTATAGAGAAGGCGGCGCTATGCATTCTGGGAACAGTCAAAGCTTTGAGCCTGTTGGTGCCTCGGATCAAGATCCTACTCTACACCCCAATGTCATTTCCTGTGGAGCCCAGTGTACCTTGCAGAAAGAGATTTAACAACGGTAAGTTCTTACCATAAATCTCGTTTTTATTTCCTTAAAAATTGTAAAAAAAAACAAAACTGATTTTGTTTTGTGGAACATTTAACAGCAGCGCTGTGAGATTCTCTACCATTGTTTTATATAGTTCTTTGAGGTGGTTGGTTGAGCTGCTTATGAAAGGCACAGCTGCAGCTGATTCAAGCACTTAAATAGAGTTTTTTATACCTGTGGCATTATAACACTGTATTGTGGTCCCTGTAATGAAGGATTTTTTTTCAATGAATGTCACATAATTAGTGAAATGAAGTCCACCTGTGTGCAGTCTAAGTGTCACATGATCTGTCAGTATAAACACACCTTTTCTGAAAGGCCCCAGAGGCTGCAACACCACTAAGCAAGAGACATCACACCATGAAGACCAAGGAGCCCTCCAAACAAGTCAGGGACAGAGTTGTTTAGAAGTACAAGTCATTGTTGGGTTATAAAAAAAATATCCAAATCTTTGATGATCCCCAGGAGCACCATCAAATCCAGCATCTTCAAATGGAAAGAACATGGTACCACAACAAACCTGCCAAGAAACGGCCGGCCACCAAAACTCACAGACCAGGCAAGGAGGGCATTAATCAGAGAGGCAGCACAGAGACCAAAGGTAACCTTGAAGGAGCTGCAGAGTTCCATAGCAGAGACTGGTGTATCTGCGCATGTGACCACAATAAGCCGTACACTCCATAGAGCCTGGCTTTATGGAAGAGTGGCCAGATAAAAGCCATTGCTTAGTATTAAAAATAAGAAGGCACGTTTTGAGTTTGCCAAAAGGCATGTGGACAACTCCCCAAATGTATGGGGGAAGGTGCTCTGGTCAGATGAGACCAAAATTTAACTTTTCAGCCACCAAGGAAACCGCTATGTCTGACGCAAACCCAACACATCCCATCACCCCAAGAACTCCATCCCCTCAGTGAAACATGGTGGTTGCAGCATCATGTTGTGGGGATGTTTTTCAGCAGCAGGGACTGGGAAACTGTTTCGAGTCATGGGAAAGATGGATAGTGCTAAATACAGGGATATTCGTGAGCAAAACCTGTTTCAGTCTGCCTGTGATTTGAGACTGGAATGGAGGTTCACCTTCCAGCAGGACAATGACCCGAAGCATACTGCTAAAGCAACACTCGAGTGGTTTAAGGGGAAACATTTAAATGTGTTGGAATGGCCTAGTCAAAGCCCAGATCTCAATCCAGTTGAGAATCTGTGGTCAGACTTGAAGATTGCTGTTCACAAGCGGAAACCATCCAACATGAAGGAGCTGGAGCAGTTTTGCCTTAAGGAATGGGCAAAAATCCCAGTGGCAAGATGTGGCAAGCTCATAGAGACTTATCCAAAGCGACTTGCAGCTGTAATTGCCGCAAAAGGTGGCTCTACAAAGTACTGACTTTATGGGGGTGAATAGTTATGCACGCTGAAGTTTCCTGTTATTTTGTCCTACTTGTTGTTTGCTTCACAATAAAAAAAAATTAAAAAAATCTTCAAAGTAGTAGGCATGTTCTGTGAATGAAATGATGCAAATCTTCAAACAATCCATTTTAATTCCAGGTTGTGAGGCAACAAGACATGAAAAATGCAAAGGGGGGTGAATACTGTACTTTAGTGAACACTGTATAATTAATTATCTACCATGGGTGTTGGTTCATTGCTTAAGACGGTGTTAATGAGTTAAATGTATTAGAAATTAATTATCATTACAGCATTATTATTAAAACTTTTTACTTAAAAATAATACATTCTAACAACTCCATTTAAGGACATTTTACATTTACTTTTTAGAATAAAGACAATTAAAATAACACTTACAGGAAGATTCAAAATATATCTTTAAAGATAACTAATTATTAACCTGGGTCACTTGCGAAATATACTGAGACCTTGACATCAATTAAAGGCATTTACCTTTTAATATTTAAATGTTAAGTACCTGTACTATCTCATTGGTTAGATACTCTGTGGTGTATCCAACATATACCTACTCTGTGGTTTATCCAACATATACCTGCTCTGTAGTGTATACAACATATACCTGCTCTGTAGTGTATCCAACATATACCTGCTCTGTAGTGTAGCCAACATATACCTGCTCTGTAGTGTATCCAACATATATCTGCTCTGTAGTGTATCCAACATATACCTGCTCTGTAGTGTAGCCAACATATACCTGCTCTGTAGTGTATCCAACATATATCTGCACTATTTGAAAATATTGTTCCTTTATGTTTCGGTGAAAATAGTTCAGTGCCCCCCCCCCTTCCCCCATCCTCCCTTCTCTGCATCCAGATGTCCGCAACTGTATTACAAAATGCAGGCAGTTTATCTAACATGCTAATTAAGATGGGTACTTAGTTTAATTTAAAGTGAGAAAAGATATGTGAGGCTTTTACATTTGAATATTATTAGGAAACAGGTCAGCATATTATAAGATGCTATGAGATGTCCCTGTTATGCCACATTTACACTGTTTGTTATCTTGTGAAAATATATGCTGTGCTATACATTAGTCCTTATTTGCTCTCATGTAGAATTTTATTTACATTTACTAATGCTTCTAAAAATGTAAAGTGGTGGCGTCGCCCATAGCAACCAATCAGATTCTGTAATTTTATAGGATTCAGTATAGAAATGATAGCTAGAACCTGATTAGTTGCTGTGGGCTACACTGCCACTGTTTATTTTTAGAAGATTTAGTAAATCTGTCCCACAGACTTTGATGACAAAATTGAGCCCACAGGAGATATGTTGTTTTATGTTTAGGATTCATAATCAAGTGGTTTAATACAAGGTCAAACTGCTGTGTGTGAGGGTACAGACTTGATTGGTCCATTGTTATTAGAATGTAGTAAATTACACGCATACATCTCAATTGTCTTCCACAGATTAAGTTTCATGTGTTTACTGCAGGATGTAATTTTCTGGTCTTTCTTCCATTCAGCAACTGTACAGAAAAAAGCCCGGAATGACCATGTCTTGTGCCAAATTACCTCAAAATATTTCCAAAAATCGATACAGAGATATTTCGCCTTGTAAGTGTGATCTCCTTGATGTAATGTCCTCCATACCCAAGACACATCTTTTTGTATGTACTGATATTATACCTGGAACTGTGATGTTTCTCCTCTCATTATGTAATTCGCTAATTCTCTTTACTCCCTCTTTTCCTTCTCCATTTTCCTTCCTTCCATCTTGTTGATCACTCTCCATTCATTTCCTCTTTCTCTCATATCATTTTGTTTGTTCTTCCCTTTTGAGTCACAGGAATTACAGTTTATTTTCTTACAGGCCATATATTGTTATAAATTAGGTCTCAATATTTTAGGCTTCTTCTTATTCCAAGAGAATCGGAGAAAGAAGAAGCAAAGGAGTGGTGAATGGTCAGTGAGGTGGGGATATAGTTTATACCTTTGATAGGGATATCGGTGCTGAGTCCACAGAAGACATGTGGAGTTAGAGAATAGTACCTTTACTGTCAGGTGTTTCACAAGTACTGTCAAATTCCCAAGCACAGTTCACCATGGCGACTACCAGATTGGGCTCATAATGCAACAGTTTTAGAGGACACTTGTTGGATGTTAAAATCTATGTAGATATCAGTCACTACATCCAGGAGAGTGAAGTAGAAGTTAATTTGTTTCCTCCACTTTCAACGGCTTCATTCAGGAAACATTATTACCGGGAGACGTCTGAGCTCGCTTTTATAGAGTGTACGAAGGGCTAATTTGTTTCTCCATGGAAGTGGTATTGGTTGTAAGTGTTAATAATACTACATACAAAAATACAGACCAATCCAATGAGCTTATGATAACATATCATATAAAACTAGTGTAAAAGAGAAGAAACGCACAGTGCACTGTGCCAAAGCATGAAAAAAATGCTCGCTCGCTCGCCACTGTGTCACCGGTATTTCAGCGGTGGCATTTCACCGCCTGCCGGGATTCCAGCGGCAGCATTGTGACACCTCGTGATCGCCTCCCCACAGAAGTTGTGGTCAGTACTCTGACAGTAAAATAATTCAAGAATATATGACTTATCTAAGACTGGATCCGGTCTCTAGGTCGACAGTAACTAGGTCGACTACTATTGGTCGACATGTTCTAGGTCGTCAGGTCTCTAGGTCAACATGAGTTTTTCACAATTGTTTTCGTTTTTTTACCTTTTTCATACTTAACGATCCATGCAGACTACGTTTGGGAATAGTAACCTGTGCTGAACGCAGCAGTAGTGGAGTGAGGCACCTTGTACGAAGCATGCCGAGCAAAGCGAGCCATGCGAGGGGACACGGTGCACTAATTTGGGTTCCTGGTCACTGTACGGAGAAAACGACACCAAAAAAACTTTAAAAACTCATGTCGAACTTTTGACCTGTTGACCTAGAGACCATGTCGACCTAGTTACTGTCGACCAATAGTGGTCGACCTAGTTACTGTCGACCTTGCATACCTCACCCATATAAGACTTGTATATAAATTTTATAAAAAACATAGAAAAAGGTCCAATGTGATGGACCTGGGGGATCTTTTCTCCCATGAAGCTCTGTGTCTGCAGAGAAGAGTATTATTCCATATTTGTGTATGAGATCTTTATTAAAGATCTTCCATACCTACCTATTTTGAAGTAATTGTATTGTAGTACCATAAATGTTGGGTAATTAGGCTTATTACGTGTGTACGATGGGACTTGGTCCATATGCGTTTTTCCATTACAAAAAATACCTAATGGACATTTAGGAAAATATGCATATGGCTGAAGTAAGTAATCTGTTGAGACACCAGATTCCTCATGTGACTAGAGGCGGGCCTGTGCATGCCATGTAAAGTAAGTCTGCCAGTCAGCACCAGGCATAGATGTTTTGCAGAGAACTTTCACAAGTTTACTAGAGGTATAGGAAACAGATGGTATGATACTCCCTAGAACACTAATACCTAACCACCTCCAAACTGCATTTATCACTATGACAACAATGGGAGCGCCATTGTCTGTCCCATCAACAGGAAACTCCTTTCCCCCATTATTAGCGCCTTGCTCTCTTTCACCTTCAGTGTATTCTGTTGTCTGTTTGACAGTTTGATAAATATAGATCTGGAACTATTATTAGTCAGCTGGTACACTGGGGCTCCCATATCTTTGATTAACAATCCTATTCTGTGCTTTTGTCTTTGTAGATGATGCTACACGGGTCATTTTACATGTTGGCGATGATTACATCAATGCAAATTATATCAACGTGAGTGTTATGATCATACCTGATCCAAGTTCAGGCTGATTACACTAGATTAACACATGTCTATATAGTACAAAGAATAGAGAGCACACATAGTATAGTATATTCACTTTAAAAATTAGCAGAACCACTGATTATGCTTGTAGTTAGTGTTGTTGTAAATGAGCCTTGTAGACTTATTGAAGAGATCCAAAGTATGTTCTTTTCTCCTACGTCCTAGAGCAGGGGTGGGGAACCTTTTTACTACCGAGCGCCATTTGGATATTTATAAAATCCTTCGGGGGCCATACAAAAATTCTCAACTTAAAAAATTACCCTGCCCCCCAGTAGGTCTGCCCCTTAGAGGTACTGTGTGTGAGCGCCGGAGGCGCGCACGTGCCAAAAAATGGGTGTGGCCAGTTAAAATGGGACGTGATACACTTATGCCCCCAATAGTGCGGTGCCAGATCCACAATTGCCCCCACAGTGCCAGGTATACAAATGCCCCCACAGTGCCAGGTATATAAATGCCCCCACAGTGCCAGGTATACAAATGCCCCCACAGTGCCAGGTATATAAATGCCCCTCACAGTGCCAGGTATACAGATGTCCCCACAGTGCCAGGTATACAAATGCCCCTCACAGTGCCAGGTATACAGATGTCCCCACAGTGCCAGGTATACAGATGCCCCCACAGTGCCAGGTATACAGATGCCCCCACAGTGCCAGGTATACAGATGCCCCCATAGTGCCAGGTATACAGATGCCCCCACAGTGCCAGGTATACAAATGCCCCTCACAGTGCCAGGTATACAAATGCCCCCACAGTGCCAGGTATACAAATGCCCCCCACAGTGCCAGGTATACAGATGCCCCCACAGTGCCAGGTATACAAATGCCCCTCACAGAGCCAGGTATACAGATGCCCCCACAGTGCCAGGTATACAAATGCCCCTCACAGTGCCAGGTATACAAATGCCCCTCACAGTGCAAGGTATACAGATGTCCCCACAGTGCCAGGTATACAGATGTCCCCACAGTGCCAGGTATACAGATGCCCCCACAGTGCCAGGTATACAGATGCCCCCACAGTGCCAGGTATACAAATGCCCCTCACAGTGCCAGTTATACAGATGCCCCCACAGTGCCAGGTATACAAATGCCCCCCACAGTGCCAGGTATACAAATGCCCCCACAGTGCCAGGTATACAGATGCCCTCCCCCCTCCCCTCCGTGCTGCTCACCGTGCTCCTTTCGGCGGGACACGGAGGAGAGCGCGGCTGTCGGGTGGGAGCGGCGGCGTGTAGTACTTCAAACCAGCCGCCGGTTCGAGAGCCAATCAGAGCTCGCGGACCGGCAGCCGCGGCTCCTGATTGGCTGCCGGTCCGCGAGCTCTGATTGGCTCACGGACCGGCGGCTGGTTTGAAGTACTACACGCCGCCGCTCCCACCCAACAGCCGCGCTCTCCTCCCTGTTCTGACAGCTGAGACACGCTGCCGCCGGACTGAGCGGCAGCGTGTCTCACTGACACAAGCTGGTGGGCCGGACCAAACGGAGGTTCCCCACCCCTGTCCTAGAGGATGCTGGGGACACTTCAAGAACCATGGGGTATAGATGGGATCCGCAGGAGACATGGGCACTTTAAGACTTTAAAAGGGGTGTGAACTGGCTCCTCCCTCTATGCCCCTCCTCCAGACTCCAGTTTAGAATCTGTGCCCAGTGAGACTGGATGCACACTGAGGAGCTCTCCTGAGTTTCTCTGAAAAAAGACTTTTGTTAGGTTTATTATTTTCAGGGAGACCTGCGGGCAACAGGCTCCCTGCATCGTGGGACTGAGGGGAGAGAAGCAGACCTACTTCTGTGAGTTTCAAGGCTCTGCTTCTTAGGCTACAGGACACCATTAGCTCCTGAGGGTCTGAACGCTAGGTACGCCTAGATGCTCGTTCCCGGAGCCCGCCGTCACCCTCCTTACAGAGCCAGAAGTCATAAGACGGGTGAGTAGAAGAAGATAAGAAGACTTCAGTGACGGCTTTGAGGTAACGGACAGCGGCCGCGCTGAGCGCCATGCTCCCACACACACACAGCGGCATTACAGGGTGCAGGGCGGGGGGGGGCGCCCTGGGCAGCCTAAAATCCTCATTTTGAGACTGGCTATGTGGTATTTAAGTGGGATCAGTACTAAATGCCGCTGGTCGGAATCCCGGCGGTCGAAATACCGACGCCGGAATCCCGACCACACAATGCCGACAGGGGTGGCGAGCGGAACGCAGCCCCTTGCGGGCTCGCCACGCTGCGGGCACGGTGCCTCGCTACGCTCGGCACACTATTATATTCTCCCTCTATGGGTGTCGTGGACACACACGGAGGGAGAATATGTCGGGATTGTGGCGGTCGGGATTCCGGCGTCGGTATTTCGACCGCCGGGATTCCGTCCGGCGGCATCTTGACCGGATCCCATTTAAGTGTTTAGGCACTAAATCCAGACCCCCGACAGTATAAATAATTTAAAAAATAGCGGGGCTGAAGTGCGCCATTAAGGGGGCGTGGCTTAGCCCTCACAGCTCTCATCAGCGCCATTTTCTCTTCACAGAGACGCTGGTCCTTACTCAACACTGCTGTATCAAGTAACAGGGTGCAAAACAGGGGGGGGGGGGCACAGTTAATTTGGTGCTGGATTAATGATATAAAAGCGCTAACAGGTCTGAGGCATTATATAAAAAGTTTCAGAACTGGGATAGGCGCTGGGTTGTGAGCTGGCACACTCCCTCTGTGTTTCTCTGACAGGCTTTACTGTGGGTCTGTCCCTTATATGCCCAGTGTGTTTGTGGTGTCGGTACACGTGTGTCGGCATGTCTGAGGCTGAGTGCTCTTCCCAGGAGGAGACTGGATTAGGGAAAGAAACAACTGTGGGAGTGACCCTGTCGGCACCGCCGACGCCTGATTGGGTAAATGTTTTGAGTGCCTTGAATGCGAATGTGGCTCTATTAAATAAGAGATTGGATAAGTCTGAGTCTCAGATCCAGGCATGGAAGAAATCCGTGGAGGATGTGTTGTTACAAGTTCAGACCCCCTCGGGGTCACAAAAGCGTTCTTTTACCCAGATAGCAGATACAGATACCGACACGAACTCTGACTCCAGTGTCGACTATCGTGATGCCAGATTAAATCCAAAACTGGCTAAAAGCATTCAGTACATGATTGTAGCGATAAAAGACATGTTACATATCACGGAGGACCCTGCTGTTCCAGATACAAGGGTCTGTATGTTTAAAGGAAAGAAACCTGAGGTAACGTTTCCTCCCTCTCATGAACTGAACGCTCTTTTTGAAAAGGTTTGGGAAAATCCTGACAAGATGTTTCAGATTCCCAAGAGAATTCCGGTGGCATATCTGTTCCCCCCTGGGGATAGGGAAAAGTGGGAGTCACCCTCCACTGTGGACAAAGCTCTATCACGACTGTCCAGAAAGGGGGCGTTTCCTTCTCCTGACACGGCAGCCCTAAAGGAACCTGCGGATCGTAAGCAGGAAAATACATTGAAATCCATTTATGTCACTACGGGTACGCTACTCAGACCTGCAGTTGCTTCGGCGTGGGTGAGTAGCGCTTTTGAAAAGTGGGCAGATAACTTGTCATCTGAGTTAGCTACCCTGGATAGGGATAGCATTCTTTTGACACTGGGTCATATCAGGGATGCTGCAGCCTACCTTAAGGAAGCTGCAAGGGACATTGGCCTTTTGGGATCAAGGGCCAATGCTACGGCAGTCTCAGCTAGGAGAGCATTGTGGATTCATCAATGGAATGCTGATGCTGACTCTAAGAAGGCTATGGAGTCTCTGCCATATAAAGGTGGTGTCTTGTTTGGTGACGGCCTCGCTGACCTGGTATCTACGGCTACCACGGGTAAGTCATCCTTTTTACCTTATGTTCCTGCACAACAAAAGAAAACACACCACTATCAGATGCAGTCCTTTCGGCCCAATAAATACAAAAGAGGACGAGGGTCTTCCTTCCTTGCTTCTAGAGGAAGAGGAAAGGGAAAAAGGTCACCGGCTGTGGCAGGTTCCCAAGAGCAGAAGTCCTCTCCGGCTTCTACCAAATCCACTGCATGACGCTGGGACTCCTCTGCGGGAGTCCGCACCAGTGGGGGCACGTCTCCGACTCTTCAGTCATTTCTGGGTTCGTTCGGCCCTAGACCCATGGGTATTAGAAATAGTGTCCCAAGGGTACAAGCTGGAATTTCAAGATGTGCCCCCTCGACGATTTTTCAAATCAGCCTTACCAGTTTCTCTTCAGGACAGGGAGGTGGTATGCGGTGCTATACAAAAGACATTGTCACGGTACCCCCGTCACAACAGGGAGAAGGCTTTTATTCGAGCCTGTTCGTGGTCCCGAAGCCGGACCGCTCGGTCAGACCAATTCTGAACTTAAAATCCCTCAATTTCTATCTAAGAAAATTCAAATTCAAGATGGAGTCTCTCTGAGCAGTGATTTCCAGTCTGGAGGAAGGAGATTTTTTTGGTGTCGGTCGACATAAAGGATGCCTACTTACACGTCCCCATATATCCTCCACATCAGGCTTACCAGAGGTTTGCCGTTCAGGATTGTCATTACCAATTTCAGACGTTGCCGTTTGGTCTGTCCACGGCTCCGAGGGTTTTCACCAAAGTTATGGCGGAAATGATGGTTCTCCTGCACAAGCAAAGAGTCACATTTATCCCATACTTGAACGATCTCCTGATAAAAGCGAGGTCCAAGGAACAATTACTGCAGAGCATGACGCTCTCCCTGACAATTCTGCAACAACATGGTTGGCTCCTAAACTTGCCAAAATCACAGTTGGTTCCGACGACAATGCTGTCGTTCTTGGGTATGATTCTGGACACGGAATTACAGAGAGTTTTTCTTCCAGAGAAAAAGGCTCTGGAAATTCAGAACCTGGTCAAACAGATTCTGAAGCCAGCAAGAGTGTCGATTCATCAATTCACTCGGTTGCTAGGGAAGATGGTGGCGGCCTACGAGGCCATTCAGTTTGGCAGATTCCATGCCAGAGTGTTTCAGTGGGACCTGTTGGACAAATGGTCCGGATCCCATCTGCACATCACCGACAGATAATCCTGTCTTCCAAGACCAGACTCTCACTCCTGTGGTGGCTGCATAGCTCTCACCTCCTAGAGGGACGCAGATTCGGGATCCAGGACTGGATCCTGGTGACCACGGATGCGAGTCTCCGATGCTGGGGTGCAGTCACACAGGGGGAAAATTTCCAGGGAAAATGGTCAAGCCAGGAAGCTTGTCTACACATAAACATTCTGGAAGGGCCATTTACAACGGCCTTCTACAAGCGGAACATCTTCTTCGCGATCTGCTCGTCTTGATTCAGTCGGACAACATAACAGCAGTGGCGTACGTGAACCGCCAGGGCGGAACGAAGAGCAGAGCGGCAATGGCAGAAGCCTCAAAAGTTCTCCACTGGGCGGAAAGGCATGTAAGCGCTCTGTCAGCGGTCTTCATTCCAGGTGTGGACAACTGGGAAGCAGACTTCCTCAGCAGACACAATCTCCATCCAGGAGAGTGGGGTCTTCATCAAGAGGTCTTTGCAGAAGTGACAAGTCGTTGGGGAATTCCTCAAATAGACATGATGGCATCTCGCCTCAACAAGAAACTTCCGAGATATTGTTCCAGGTCGAGGGACCTTCAAGCAATAGCAGTGGACGCCCTAGTGACACTGTGGGTGTTTCAGTCGGTCTATGTGTTCCCTCCGATTCCACTCATTCCAAAAGTGATAAAGATCATAAGAAGAACAAGGGTTCATGCAATCCTCATTGTTCCAGACTGGCCAAGGAGGGCCTGGTATCCAGATCTTCAGGAATTGCTCATAGGAGATCCCTGGCCTCTTCCTCTACGAGAGGATCTGTTACAGCAGGGGCCGTGCGTGTACCAAGACTTACCGTGGCTTCGTTTGACGGCTTGGAGGTTAAACACAGGATCCTAGCCCGAAAGGGTATTCCCGGTGAAGTAATTCCCACACTGCTTCAGGCTAGAAAAGAGGTAAAGGCGAAACATTATCACCGTATTTGGAGAAAATATGTGTCTTGGTGTGAATCCAAGGAGGCTCCTATAGAAGATTTTTAGCTGGGCCGTTTTCTCCATTTTCTGCAAGCAGGGGTGGATGCGGGCCTAAAATTAGGCTCAATTAAAGTACAAATTTCGGCCTTATCAATTTTCTTTCAAAAAGAATTGGCTTCCCTTCCGGAAGTTCAGACTTTCGTGAAAGGCGTGCTGCACATCCAACCTCCCTTTGTGCCCCCGGTGGCACCATGGGATCTTAACGTGGTGCTGCAGTTCCTGCAAACTCATTGGTTTGAACCTTTACGTAAGGTAGAGTTGAAATTTGTCACTTGGAAAGTGATTATGCTGTTGGCCTTGGCCTCTGCAAGGCGGGTGTCTAAATTGACGGCTTTGTCTCACAAGAGCCCCTATTTGATCTTCCATGAAGATAGAGCGGAGTTGAGAACTCGTCAGCGATTTCTGCCAAAAGTGGTGTCATCGTTTCACATGAACCAACCTATTGTGGTGCCAGTGGCTACTGACGCCTTAGAGGAATCGAAGTCTCTAGATGTGGTCAGAGCTTTGAAAATTTATGTAGCCAGAACGGCTCAGATTAGGAAAATGGAGGCTCTATTTATCCTGTATGATCCCAACAAGATTGGGGCTCCTGCTTCCAAACAGACTATTGCACGCTGGATCTGTAATACGATTCGGCAGGCTCATTCTATGGCTGGATTGCCGTTACCGAAATCGGTGAAGGCCCGTTCTACCAAAAAGGTGGGCTCATCCCGGGTGGCTGCCCGGGGGGGCTCGTCATTACAGCTTTGCCGAGCAGCTACTTGGTCGGGTTCAAACACTTTTGCAAAGTTTTACAAGTTTGATACCCTGGCTAAGGAAGACCTCTTGTTTGGTCAATCGGTGCTGCAGAGTCATCCGCACTCTCCCGCCCATTCTTGAGCTTTGGTATAAACCCCATGGTTCTTGAAGTGTCCCCAGCATCCTCTAGGACGTAGGAGAAAATAGGATTTTAATACCTACCGGTAAATCCTTTTCTCTTAGTCCGTAGAGGATGCTGGGCGCCCGTCCCAGTGCGCACTGTATCTGCAATCATTGGTTATGGTTACACACGTGTTGTGTTGCATTTATAGGCAGCTTGTTGCTGTCATTATTCATGCCGTTGCATGCGTTGGGTTGAATGCCATGTTGTACGGCATGCTTGAGGTGTGAGCTGGCATGTATCTCACCTTAGTTTAAATCAAAATAAATCCTTTTTCCTCGAAATGTCCATCTCCCTGGGCACAGTTCCTATAACTGGAGTCTGGAGGAGGGGCATAGAGGGAGGAGCCAGTTCACACCCCTTTTAAAGTCTTAAAGTGCCCATGTCTCCTGCGAATCCCGTCTCTACCCCATGGTTCTTGAAGTGTCCCCAGCATCCTCTACGGACTAAGAGAAAAGAATTTACCGGTAGGTATTAAAATCCTATTTTCTTGAATAGAGCCCAAGCTAATGGGAAATAAATGGCTTCCCTTTAAAAAGAATCACGCACTATAATGGACCAATATAGTGGATCTGGTTTGCAACTTTATTGAACACTTTATTTCATACTACTCACAATTTAAAATGGCATACAATGCTTATCTGATAAATCCAGACCATCTGTATTTGCTACAACCAACTTTGCACAAAAGGGTCATTCAGGTGAGGTGGCACCTGTAATATCATGTGCAAAGTATCGATGTTCGATACTTGGCATATGCGCAGGACCCTTTCTGCACGTGCGCGAACAGGTCCTGTGAGGTTAGAAGCAAGATGGCAGCAGACTGTTAATGATTGACAGTCTGCTGCCGTTCGTGGAGTGGGAAGGGTTCGACAACAGCCTCCGTTTGTGCAAGCGGAGGCGTGTCGCTGCCGTCTAGGGGTGGGAAGAGGTCAAGGATCTCTGTTGTAGTATGAAGATTTCCTGGCCTCTACATCGGGCAGCTTGTGCAGTATCATAGGTGCCCTAAACCGCTCGATGGTGGGAGAAAGATCCAATGCTGCATCATAGGACGCATTTCAGATCACTGCTGGAGCAGAAGGCATCTTCATGTAATAGGCGCCTCCCGCTGCATTTACATACAGCGCTATCACTACTTATTCCAAGGAAGTAGCAGTGTGAAAGCAACTCTAACCACATCTGAATGAGCTTCAAAGTCCAGATTTTCTCCTTCTGCTTCCACCAGGATCTAGTACTACTTGAGACAGCTACAATATAGCTACAACATATCTGCTGTTAAGAGTAATTGCATAATATCAAACAAATGATAGAACTCTCACCACCTGCCTTATTGAAGGGTGTAGTATGTGTTGCCGGCGACCAGCATACCGGTGCCGGAATCCCGACAGGTGGGCGAGCGCAAATGAGCCCCTTGCGGGCTCGCTGCGCTCGCCACACTGCGGGTACGGGGGCGCGCTACGCGCACCACGCTATCTATTCTCCCTCCAGGGGGGTCGTGGACCCCCAAGAGGGAGAAAAGATGTCGGTATGCCAGCGGTCGGGGATTCCGGCGCTGGTATGCTGGTTGTCGGGAGCCCGGCCGCCTGCAAACAGAAAACCACCCGTTATTGAATGCTTCTGGTTCTACCTATGTCCACCCCTGGAATAGGTGATGTCACCTATAGCACCCAATCGGATTCCTACCTTTTACTAGTACGGGTTTGTAAGCAAATGTCTGGTTACTGTGGTTACACCACCTTTACCAAACCATTATCTTTAGAATAATCTCCATGAATGTCCTTCAGTGTGTTATAGTTTTGAGATACAGGTTGAGTATCCCTTATCCAAAATGCTTGGGACCAGAGGTATTTTGGATAACGGATTTTTCTGTATTTTGGAATAATTGCATACCATAATGAGATATCATGGTGATGGGACCTAAGTCTAAGCACAGAATGTATTTATGTTTCATATACACCTTATACACACAGCCTGAAGGTAATTTTAGCCAATATTTTTTATAACTTTGTGCATTAAACAAAGTGTGTCTACATTCACACAATTCATTTATGTTTCATATACACCTTATACACACAGCCTGAAGGTCATGTAATACAATATTTTTAATAACTTTGTGTATTAAACAAAGTTTGTAAACATTGAGCCATCAAAAAACAAAGGTTTCACTATCTCACTCTCACTCAAAAAAGTCCGTATTTCGGAATATTCCGTATTTCGGAATATTTGGATATGGGATACTCAACCTGTATTTACTTATCGGTTGTCTTTTTTTCATTCTGCTTGTTACATGCTGGATACTAGTCATTTGGGTTTAAGCTAGAATAAGACTGTATAACACTGTGCCAATATTCCACCCTTACTCACTGTGTTACTGACCTTAAGCTGGATGGAAAGGTTTGGCAATAGGGATGGAAATCTGAGTCTCTGCATTCACAGAAACTGGCATTCCCAGGACACATGTTCCGCTGAGTGATTTAAAGCCTTTCTGATCTAAGGAAATGTTGCTCCCAACTTCTCACTCATGATCTGAATAATATGTCTTGTTTCTTTTTTGACTGCAGATGGAGATCCCTTCTTCCAGCATAATCAACCGGTATATTGCCTGCCAGGGACCTCTGCCCAATACATGTCCAGACTTCTGGCAAATGACCTGGGAGCAAGGCTCATCAATTGTAGCGATGCTTACCACGCAAGTGGAGCGGGGCCGAGTATGTTCCATCTTAATTTTCCTGGAAGTGGTGTCAGTATGGATATTGAATGCTGATTGATTCATCCTTAACACACATCCCATTATCTTATTCAGGGCTGTCTGAGTCGATAAGCCAAATTTTTTACTCCGACTCAAATGAGTCTGAGTCAAAGGTTTTGCTTACCAACTCCACAGCCCTGATCTTATTCCTCGCAGTATTGTTACCTCTCTATATAAACAAGTTGATGGAGGCAATATAATAATTCCAGTGTTACAGCAACCATATAATTCTTATTATTTCAGGTAAAGTGCCACCAGTATTGGCCTGAGCCCACAAATAGCTCTGAATTTGGGAATTTCCAAATATCCTGCCATTCAGAGGATGGAAATCCTGCTTATGTATTTCGAGAGATGACGCTAACTAACTTGGACGTAAGTATGTTTTTTGTTGGGAATATTCTAATTTCTGTTACGTCCTAGAGGATGCTGGGGTCCATTTTAGTACCATGGGGTATAGACGGTTCCGCAGGAGCCTTCGGCACTTTAAGACTTTTCAACAGTGTGAACTGGCTCCTCCCTCTATGCCCCTCCTCCAGACCTCAGTTTAGAAAATGTGCCCGGGAGACTGGCTGCACATCAGTGAAGCTCTACTGAGTTTTGCTGAAAAAGACTTTGTTAGGTTTTTTATTTTACAGGGAAGCTGCTGGCAACATAAATTATTGAAGTCTGCGGGCTTCACATTGGATATAAAAGCGCTGTTTTGGTATATATGTATATTCATTGTATGTAATACATATAGGGCGCGTGGTGTGGACTGGCAATTCCCTCTGGGTCCCTCTGACAGACATTAGTGTAGGTCTGTCCCCATTAGCTCCCGTGTGTGTGAGTGGTGTAACTGTACACGCGTGTAACATGTCTAGAGAAAGTAGTTCCCCAGAGGAACCCATTTTGGAGGCACAAGAGTGTTCTGAGCCTGTGTGGGTGAGAAAGCTGCAGAGTAATATGGCTAAACTAGCAAGGAAATTCTCTGAGTCTTAAGAACAGACAAAGCATTGGAGACAGTCTGTGGAAGATGCTTTATTTGCTGATTCACCTACAACGTCCACTCGGGACCCCTCCAGTTCCCAGAAAAGGTCCCTGGCCCAAATTATGCAAAGGGACACTGACACAGATTCCGACACTGACGTCGACACTGAGGATTTGAGGGGGGTAAATCCCAAACTGGCTAAAAGCATTCAATGTATGATAGTCGCTATAAAAGAGGTGTTGGAATTTCCTGACACAACACCTCCACCTGAAGAAAAAGATTATTTTAAATTAAATAAAAAACAGGTGGTGACTTTTCCTCCGTCTAAGAGCTTAAATACCTTTTTTGAGGAATCCTGGGCTAACCCGGAAAAGAAATTTGCTATCCCTAAAAGATTGCGGGTAGCATATCCTTTCCCTGAAGAGGATAGGCGTAAGTGGGAGTCACCCCCAATGATAGACACCTCAGTCTCTAGGTTGTCAAAAAAAATCATTTTACCTGCCCCGGGGTCAGCTTCATTAAAAGAACCTGCTGACCGCAAATTAGAGACGACTTTAAAGTCCATCTATGTTGCTACGGGTACATTACTCAGGCCCACAATTGCTTCTGCGTGGGTTGGTAACGCAGTTGAAAAGTGGGCAGATAACTTGATTGTTAATATTGACACGGTCTATAAAGATGACATGCTGCAAATTCTAGGTCATATCAAAGACTCTGCAGGTTACTTGGTTGAGGCTATGAAGGACGTAGGCTTACTGGGCTCCCGGGCCTCTACTATGGCGATTTCAGCCCGCAGGGTGCTCTGGATCCGTCAAAGGAATGCTGACGCAGAATCCAAAAGAAATATTGAGGCGCTCCCTTACAATGGTGAGGCCCTCTTTGGAGAGAAACTAGATGCCATGATATCAACTACTACATCTGGCAAGTCAGCATTTCTGCCGTCGGCAGCTGCACCGGCTAAAAAAGTATATCATTCTCATACTATGCAGTTCTTTCGTCCCAACAAGTACAGAAAAAGGCTAAAACTACCCCTTTTTTCACAGGAAAGGGGAGAGGAAAAGGTAGAAAACCTACAACACCCTCAGGCTCCCAGGAGCAGAAGTCAGCAACTACTTCTGCAAAAGCCACAGCATGACGCTGGGGCTCCTCTGTGGGAGTGCGGTCGGGTGGGGCACGTCTACTATTTTTCAGCCAGGTCTGGCTTCGCTCAGACCTGGATCCTTGGATTTTACAGATAATATCCCAAGGTTACAAGTTGGAATTTCAAGACCTTCCCCATGCCGATTTTTCAAGTCAGCCTTGCCAGCTTCCATTCAAGACAGCACAAATGTTCTGAACGCAATACACAAATTGTGTCAAGACAAAGTAATTGCCTTGGTTCCTGCCAAACAAAGGAACCAAGGCTTTTATTAAAGCCTGTTTGTGGTACCGAAGCCGGATGGCTCGGTCAGACCGATTTTAAACTTAAAATCTCTGAATCTCTATTTGAAAAGATTCCATTTCAAGATGGAATCCTTGAGAGCAGTCATTTCCAGCTTGGAAGAAAAGGAATTTCTGGTGTCGGTGGACATCAAGGATGCTTACTTGCATGTCCCCATTTACCCGCCACATCAAGCATACCTGAGGTTTGCGGTTCAGGATTGCCACTACCAATTCCAGACATTACCGTTCCGGCTCTCCACGGCTCCGAGAAAATTCACCAAGGTGATGGAGATGATGGTTCTCCTTCGCAAACAAGGAGTCAACATAATTCCATACTTGGACGATCTCCTCATAAAAGCGAGATCCAGGGACAAGCTATTCCAGAACATAGCATTGTCCCTGAAGGTGCTTCAACAGCACGGTTGGATCATCAACTTTCCAAAATCCCAGTTGGAACCGACAATGAGATTATCATTTTTGGGAATGATACTGGACACCGAGGTACAGAGAATATTTCTACTGGTGGAAAAGGCTCAGGAGATCCAAAACATGGTCAAACAACTTTTGAGACCAAGAACATTATCAATTCATCAGTGCATTCGCCTGTTGGGGAAAATGGTCAGGGTCGCATCTCCACATGCA
The DNA here is from genome assembly GCF_028390025.1 of Pseudophryne corroboree. Lineage (NCBI taxonomy): Eukaryota > Metazoa > Chordata > Amphibia > Anura > Myobatrachidae > Pseudophryne > Pseudophryne corroboree. The sequence goes on from NC_086450.1 coordinate 227,248,198, forward strand.
TCAAAGGATAATCTTGTCAGCGAAAGCCAAAATTTCGCTCCTGTGGTGGCTACAAATTTCTCACCTGCTGGAGGGACGCAGGTTCGGGATTCAGCCCTGGATCCTGGTGACCACGGATGCAAATCTCCGAGGATGGGGAGCAGTCACGCAAGGAGAAAGCTTCCAAGGAAGATGGTCAAGTCAAGAAACTCGCCTTCGCATAAACATTCTGGAGTTGAGAGCTGTGTACCTCATTCTGGACATTCTGGAGTTGAGAGCCTTCATCAAGCGGCACACCTTCTTCAAGGTCGTCCCATACAGATCCAGTCAGACAATGTAGCGGCAGTAGCTTACATAAACCGTCAAGGCGGAACAAAAAGCACGGCAATGGCAAGGTGACAAAGATAATCCTCTGGGCAGAAAGACATGCAAAAGCTCTGTCGGCAATTTTCATTCCGGGAGTGGACAACTGGGAATCAGACTTCCTCAGCAGACACGATCTCCATCCAGGAGAATGGGGCCTCCACCCAGAAGTCTTTGCAGAGGTAACAAGTCGTTGGGGCGTTCCTCAAGTGGACATGATGGCATCTCGTCTCAACAAGAAGCTTCCGACATATTGTTCCAGGTCGAGAGACCCACAAGCAATAGCAGTGGATGCACTGGTGACCCAGTGGGTGTTTCAGTCGGTGTATCTGTTCCCTCCACTTCCACTTGTTCCAAAGGTTCTCAAGATCATCAGAAGAACAAGAGTTCGAGCAATTCTCATTGCTCCAGACTGGCCAAGGAGGGCCTGGTATCCAGATCTTCAGGAGTTATTACTGGAAGATCCTCGGCCTCTTCCTCTTCACGAGGACCTGCTTCAGCAGGGGCCGTTAGTTTATCAGGACTTACCGTGGCTGCGTTTGACGGCATGGCTGTTGAGCGCCAGATCCTAGCCCGTAAGGGTATTCCCAATTAAGTCATTCCCACACTTATTCTGGCCAGGAAAGGGGTAACGTCCAAACATTACCATCGTATTTGGAGAAAATATGTATCTTGGTGTGAATCCAAGAAGTCTCCTGCGGTGGAGTTTCAATTAGGATGTCTTCTCCTATTTCTACAGGTGGGTGTGGATGCTGGATTGAGATTAGGATCTATCAAGGTTCAGAAACAATTGGCTTCTCTTCCTGAGGTCCAGACGTTCGTAAAGGGAGTTCTGCGCATCCAGCCTCCCTTTGTGCCTCCTGCGGCACCATGGGATATTAATGTGGTGTTGCAGTTCCTTAAATCGGACTGGTTTGAGCCTCTACAAGACGTAGAGTTGAAGTTTCTCACTTGGAAAGTGGTCTGCTATTGGCCTTGGCCTCAGGCAGACGGGTGTCTGAGTTAGAAGCTCTTTCACACAAGAGTCCTTACTTAATATTTCATGAAGATAGGGCTGAACTAAGAACACGTCAGCATTTTCTTCCGAAGGTTGTGTCTTCTTTTCATATCAACCAACCAGTGGTGGTGCCAGTGGCTTCTGACACCTCAGCCATCTCAAAATCCTTGGATGTCGCCAGAGCGTTGAGGATTTATGTTGCAAGAACGGCTAGGATAAGGAAAACAGAATCTTTGTTTGTCCTCTATGACCCCAACAAGATTGGGGGTCCTGCTTCTAAGCAGACTATTGCGCGCTGGATCAGGGGTACCATTCCGCACGCTCATTCCACGGCAGGATTGCCGTTACCGACTTCGGTAAAAGCCCACTCTACAAGGAAAGTGGGTTCGTCCTGGGTGGCTGCCCGGGGTGTCTCAGCTTTACAAATCTGCCGAGCTGCTACTTGGTCAGGTGCAAACACGTTTGCTAAGTTTTATAAGTTTGACACCTTGGCTGCTGACGACCTAAGATTTGGTCAGTCAGTTATGCAGGAACATTAGCACTTTCCCGCCCGTACTGGGAGCTTTGGTACATCCCCATGGTACTAAAATGGACCCCAGCATCCCCTGGGTCGTAAGAGAAAATAGGATTTTAATTTCCTGCCGGTAAATCCTTTTCTCGTAGTCCGTAGAGGATGCTGGGCGCCCGCCCAGTGCTCATTTTTCCTGCTGATTACGTTTATCTTTTTGCACATTTTTTCATGTGTTCAGTTGTTAACAGCTGTTGCTGTTGCGTTATGCATGCTGGTTGGCATGACGTATGTAAAAGGCATGTTAGCCGACATGTTGTTTATGGATGGTGTGAGCTGGTGTGAATCTCTCCACAAGTTTAATAGTAATTCCTCTCTCGAGAATGTCCGTCTCCTCGGGCACAGTTCCTATAGTGAGGTCTGGAGGAGGGGCATAGTGGGAGGAGCCAGTTCACACTGTTGAAAAGTCTTAACGTGCCAAAGGCTCCTGCGGAACCGTCTATACCCCATGGTACTTAAATGGACCCCAACATCCTCTATGGACTACGAGAAAAGGATTTACCGGCAGGTAATTAAAATCCTATTTTTAGCTGCATTTACCATTTATCTATATGAAATTAAAAATATACATCCATACCAAGGGACTGATAAAATGATGGGTGCTAGGCAATATCTGGGAAAAGTGTGCAAATTACCAAAAGTAGCTTCTGCCATCTAGTGTCTACTCCATTAACTTCTAACAAAGTGGAATGTGGGTGAGGATCATTGGGTCAACACTATATGGTCTACATGGGAAAAAATAATAATAATTGTATTGACCATTTAAACCTGTCAACCTTTTACATGTTGACCTTTTGTACCTGTCGACCATATGTGGTCGACCTGTTGACTGTCGACCTTTCATCCGGATCCCATGGCATTTGCCTATTTCTCACCAGCCGCAAAATACAAATCCTTGGTATTATATTTCGAGACATATCTAATTGAAAAGGGAATCATGTCATCGGTAGCATGTGCCTCTCTTCCACTGAGCCCCTCAAAATGTTCTGCAAGCTATCCTCCACAAATGCCTCTAGACAGAGCTCTGGACAGCTTTTAATCTGGGTGTGGTTCATAGGGTCGACAGTGTCTAGGTCGACCATGTTTAGGTCAACCACTATTGGTCGACAGGGTCTCTAAGTCGACAGGGTCAAAAGGTCGACATGAGTTTTTAATGTTTTTTTGGTGTCGTTTTCTCCGTACAGTGACCAGGAACCCCAATTAGTGCATCGTGTCCGCTCGCCATGCTTCAGGTTACTATTCCCAATAGTAGCCCGCGTGGATGGTTAAGTATGAAAAAGTGGAAAAACTCATGTCAACCCTTTGACCTATGGACCTAGAACATGTCGACCTAGAGACCCTGTCTACCTTGACACCCTGTCGACCTAGTTACTGTCGACCAATAGTGGTTGACCTAGAGGCCGGATCCCTTTATTCTACTTGGGGAGCAGACAGTCACTTTACCTAAAATGACAGCTAAAACACCATAGTTAAATTAGAAGTGAGTTAGGGGCAGAATAGAATTTTCATTTTTTTATCAAGTCTTTAACCAGAAATTCAAATAGATAGTCCCTGTATTTATTAATATTAACTCCAAGGTAAAAACTAATAAGTACAATGGCCACATGTATTACTAGATCCATGTGTGCTAGAATCTAATAGTAATGTCTTACTTGGGAGAGCTGATTCAGTTATCAGTCATCCCAATCAGTAACCCATTCCTGCTGGCCTGGAGGAAATCTCTCATGACATCACGGTTGTATCAAGTTGCATTGTGCTAATAAACAGTTCCTGACTCTGTAACTGCATCTGGATTTATTTGTAGCACACTCTGTGAGAGTTTTGCGTTGTTTCTTTAAATATCCCTCCTGGTGATCACAGGCACTTAACTATACCAGGAACCACAGTCTATACTATTTTTCTGACAGCATGACCTTTTGTCTACTTTTTGTTTAGAAAAATGAAAGTCGACCTCTTATCCAGATCCAGTACACAGCATGGCCAGACCACGGGGTCCCCGATGATTCCAGCGACTTTCTGGATTTTGTGTGCCTTGTGCGACAAAAGAGGTTTAACAATGATGCGCCAGTGATTGTTCACTGCAGGTACTTCATCACCACGTTGCTCTGCACTACACTCATTAATGGAATGCTCCTCTGGTGTAGACAGGAGATTCATTTATAGTTTAGATATTGTATCTGGAGGACAGAGGAAGGGACAAAACACACTCAAAATGGTTTTGTGATTAAACAGGCTGCTTGTGTGTATATGGTAATCCGGGTTCAGTATATTATGTCGACTTTGACCATGTCAACGTTCATAATGTCAGCATACTCATAATATCTAGAATGGTTTTGTAAGGTATACCTAAACCTAACGTTGATATTTTTCCGATGTCAGCATTTTGTGTGTGTTGAAATTTTCCAGGTGCCGTCACTTTAATCACGTCACTATCATAAGTGATAACATTATGAATGTCGACATAGTCACCGTCGACTTGCTGACTGCATACCGGTAATACTAATCATCTCATCAGTAAAAGGTACACAGATTGGTATGTTGCCCCTGGATTTCCCATTTATTTACTAACAGTGCACTGACCTATGCCCTCCCAGTCCGCAGATGTGAGTACTCCTTCTGTCAGTGTTGCTGCCTGTCACACTGTTAGCTCTCTTCACAGAGGCCTGTTTTCTCACAATTGTTTTTTTGTTTTATTTACATGCAATTTTTTGTTTTGATGTGTAATTTTCTGGAACAAGACTACGATGAACGCGTGTTCCCATGTTACACTAATAACAGAAGTAGATTTGATTCCAGTTACTGTAGGATATCTGCATGTACATGTATTAGTGTTTATGGGGGTCATTCCGAGTTGTTCGCTCGCTAGCAGATTTTAGCAGCATTGCACACGCTAGGCCGCCGCCCTCTGGGAGTGTATTTTCGCTTAGCAGAATTGTGAATGGAAGATTAGCAGAATTGCGAATAGAAAATTCTTAGCAGTTTATGAGTAGCTCGAGACTTACTCCTACACTGCGATCAGCTCAGGCCGTTTCGTTCCTGGTTTGACGTCACAAACACACCCAGCGTTCGGCCAGCCACTCCCCCGTTTCTCCAGCCACTCCCGCGTTTTATCCTGACACGCCTGCGTTTTTCCACACACTCCCAGAAAACGGGCAGTTTCCGCCCAGAAACACTCACTTCCTGTCAATCACACTCCGATCACTTCAACGATGGAAATTCTTCGGTCGGACGTGAGTAAATCTACTAAGTTTTGTGCTAAAATACTTAGCGCATGCGCACTGCGTACCATGCGCATTTTCACCTTAATCGCTCCGTTGCGAAAATCGTCAACGAGCGAACAACTCGGAATGACCCCCAATATCCTATCTCTCCTCAAAGTAATTGGATTATAAACAGTAGGCCTTCCGAGATGTGTGTTCTACCTACAAATCATGATTATACTGCCATCTGGTGGTCAAACAGCATTGAATTATGACTAACCTTTTTTTGCAGTGTTATTATCAGTAGTCACATTATATTGAGGTAATTTCATACACTTTATAGTGTTTTCCCTATGACAAATGGGGAATTCCTCTGCTGTACAGCAATAATATGCATAGCTGGAGAAATCTTCATATAAACTCTCTTCCTTGTCTGATCAAATTCTTTCCCCGCCGCAGCCTATTCTTTCAGGGCAGTGTCCTCGCTACTATTTGTGTAAGTTAATGTTTATATCCTAATCTGTAATGCAGGGACAGACTGGGGTTGTATAACTGCCCTGACATACAATTGTGAGCACATACGAAAAGGGGACTTGGCCACAGCTCATGAGGTGTGCCGCGAGTCACCGGTGCCTGGCCTCACAACACTCCCCTGTCTCTCTATGTCAGGCAGCTGAGCAGAGCACTGGGAGGCCAGCACCTATCTACAGTATGTGAACCGAGCAGAGTGACGGAAGGCTAAGATGCTCAGCCAGTTCCTGTCTATGTGAGTCGAGCAGAGCGATGGGAGAATGAGGTGCTCAGCCAGCTTCTGTCTATGTGAGACGAGCAGAGTGATGGGAGGATGAGGTGCTCAGCCAGCTTCTGTCTATGTGAGACGAGCAGAGTGATGGGAGGATGAGGTGCTCAGCCAGCTTCTGTCTATGCGAGTCGAGCAGAGCGATGGGAGGATGAGGTGCTCAGCCAGCTTCTGTCTATGTGAGTCGAGCAGAGCGATGGGAGGATGAGGTGCTCAGCCAGCTTCTGTCTTTGTGAGACGAGCAGAGTGATGGGAGGATGAGGTGCTCAGCCAGCTTCTGCCTATGTGAGACGAGCAGAGTGATGGGAGGATGAGGTGCTCAGCCAGCTTCTGTCTATGTGAGACAAGCAGCGTGATGGGAGGATGAGATGCTCAGCCAGCTTCTATGTGAGCTGAGCAGAGTGAGGGGAGGCTGAGGTGCTCAACCAGCTTCTGTCTATGTGAGCAGAGAGATGGGAATCTGTGGTGCTCAGCCAGCTCCTGTCTATGTGAGCTGAGCAGAGTGACAGGAGGTTAAGCTGCTCAGCTAGCTCCTGTCTATGTTAGCCGAGCAGAGTGACAGGAGGTTGAGCTGCTTGGCCAGCTCCAGAGTGGCGGGAGACTAAGCTGCTTGGCCAGCTCCTATGTGAGCCGAGCAGTGTGACAGTAGATTGAGCTGCTTGGCCAGCTCCAGAGTGACAGGAGACTGAGCTGCTTGGCCAGCTCCTGTCTATGTGAGCTGAGCAGTGTGTCGGGAGACTAATCTGCTCAGATAGCTCCTGTCTATGTGAGCCAGTCAGATTGAATGGAGGTTGAGCTGCTGCTCGGCCAGCCCCAGTATCTCTGCATGACTGGACTAGCCCATCAGCTCTTCTGGCATTTGCCAGAAGAGCCAGAAGGGCAGTCATGCTAGAATGTCCCAATTGTACTTTATTATGGTACTTAACTACAGTATGATAATGTAGTTTATGTCCTGTGATATTTAATATTAGGTATTTTATAAGGGAGAAATACACTGAGTATCACCTTTCATTTTTAAGTATGTTTTTATATAGTTTTTACCAGATTACAATATGATGATATAATACAAATACATAGTTTCTCTGACGTCCTAGTGGATGCTGGGACTCCGTCAGGACCATGGGGAATAGCGGCTCCGCAGGAGACAAGGCACAAAAGTAAAAGCTTTAGGATCAGGTGGTGTGCACTGGCTCCTCCCCCTATGACCCTCCTCCAAGCCTCAGTTAGGTTTTTGTGCCCGTCTGAGCAGGGTGCAATCTAGGTGGCTCTCATAAAGAGCTGCTTAGAGTAAAAGTTTTGATAGGTTTCTTATTTTCAGTGAGTCCTGCTGGCAACAGGCTCACTGCAACGAGGGACCTAGGGGAGAAGAAGTGAACTCACCTGCGTGCAGGATGGATTTGCTTCTTAGGCTACTGGACACTAGCTCCAGAGGGACGATCACAGGTACAGCCTGGATGGGTCACCGGAGCCGCGCCGCCGACCCCCTTGCAGATGCCGAAGTAAGAAGAGGTCCAGAAACCGGCGGCTGAAGGCTTTTCAGTCTTCATGAGGTAGCGCACAGCACTGCAGCTGTGCGCCATTGCTCTCAGCACACTTCACACCAACGGTCACTGAGGGTGCAGGGCGCTGGGGGGGGGCGCCCTGGGCAGCAATGTTAATACCTTTTCTGGCTAAAGAATACATCACATATAGTCCCTGAGGCTATATGGATGTATTTCACCCCTGCCAGGTCTCAGAAAAACCGGGAGAAGAGCCCGCCGGAATAGGGGGCGGGGCCTATCTCCTCAGCACACAGCGCCATTTTCCCTCACAGAACTGCTGGTGGGAAGGCTCCCAGGCTCTCCCCTGCACTGCACTACAGAAACAGGGTTAAAACAGAGAGGGGGGGCACTTATTTGGCGATATGATTATATATTAAGATGCTATAAGGGAAAACACTTATATAAAGGTTGTCCCTGTATAATTATAGCGTTTTGGTGTGTGCTGGCAAACTCTCCCTCTGTCTCCCCAAAGGGCTAGTGGGGTCCTGTCCTCTATCAGAGCATTCCCTGTGTGTGTGCTGTGTGTCGGTACGTGTGTGTCGACATGTATGAGGACGATGTTGGTGAGGAGGCGGAGCAATTGCCTGTAATGGTGATGTCACTCTCTAGGGAGTCGACACCGGAATGGATGGCTTATTTAAGGAATTACGTGATAATGTCAACACGCTTCAAGGTCGGTTGACGACATGAGACGGCCGGCAAACAAATTAGTACCTGTCCAGGCGTCTCAAACACCGTCAGGGGCTTTAAAACGCCCATTTACCTCAGTCGGTCGACATAGACACGGACACTGACTCCAGTGTCGACGGTGAAGAAACAAACGTATTTTCCTTTAGGGCCACACGTTACATGTTAAGGGCAATGAAGGAGGTGTTACATATTTCTGATACTACAAGTACCACAAAAAAGGGTATTATGTGGGTGTGAAAAAACTACATGTAGTTTTCCTGAATCAGATAAATTAAATGAAGTGTGTGATGATGCGTGGGTTTCCCCTGATAGAAAATTATTGGCGGTATACCCTTTCCCGCCAGAAGTTAGGGCGCGTTGGGAAACACCTCTTAGGGTGGATAAGGCGCTCACACGCTTATCAAAACAAGTGGCGTTACCGTCTCCAGATACGGCCGCCCTCAAGGAGCCAGCTGATAGGAGGCTGGAAAATATCCTAAAAAGTATATACACACATACTGGTGTTATACTGCGACCAGCTATCGCCTCAGCCTGGATGTGCAGCGCTGGGGTGGCTTGGTCGGATTCCCTGACTGAAAATATTGATACCCTTGACAGGGACAGTATTTTATTGACTATAGAGCACAGAGAGATATTTGCACTCTGGCATCAAGAGTAAGTGCGATGTCCATATCTGCCAGAAGATGTTTATGGACACGACAGTGGTCAGGTGATGCATATTCCAAACGGCACATGGAAGTATTGCCGTATAAAGGGGAGGAGTTATTTGGGGTCGGTCCATCGGACCTGGTGGCCACGGCAACAGCTGGAAAATCCACCTTTTTTACCCTAAGTCACATCTCAGCAGAAAAAGACACCGTCTTTTCAGACTCAGTCCTTTCGTCCCCATAAGGGCAGGCGGGCAAAAGGCCAGTCATATCTGCCCAGGGATAGAGGAAAGGGAAGAAGACTGCAGCAGGCAGCCCATTCCCAGGAACAGAAGCCTTCCACCGCTTCTGCCAAGTCCTCAGCATGACGCTGGGACCGTACAGGACCCCTGGATCCTACAAGTAGTATCCCAGGGGTAAAGATTGGAAATTCGAGACGTCTCCCCCTCGCAGGTTCCTGAAGTCTGCTTTACCAACGTCTCCCTCCGACAGGGAGGCAGTATTGGAAACAATTCCCAAGCTGTATTCCCAGCAGGTGATAATCAAAGTACTCCTCCTACAACAAGGAAAGGGGTATTATTCCACACTATATTGTGGTACTGAAGCCAGACGGCTCGGTGAGACCTATTCTAAATCTGAAATATTTGAACACTTACATACAAAGGTTCAAATCAAGATGGAGTCACTCAGAGCAGTGATAGCGAACCAGGAAGAAGGGGACTATATGGTGTCCCGGGACATCAGGGATGCTTCCTCCATGTCCCAATTTGCCCTTCTCACTAAGGGTACCTCAGGTTCGTAGTACAGAACTGTCACTATCAGTTTCAGACGATGCCGGTTGGATTGTCCACGGCACCCCGGGTCTTTACCAAGGTAATGGCCGAAATGATGATTCTTCTTCAAAGAAAATGGACGATATCCTGATAAGGGCAAGGTCCAGAGAACAGTTGGAGGTCGGAGTAGCACTATCTCAAGTAGTTCTACGACAGCATGGGTGGATTCTAAATATTCCAAAACCGCAGCTGTTTCCGACGACAATTTGCTGTTCCTAGGGATGATTCTGGACACAGTCCAGAAAAGGGTGTTTCTCCCGGAGAAGAAAGCAAGGGAGTTATCCGAGCTAGTCAGGAACCTCCTAAAACCAGGAAAAGTGTCAGTGCATCATTGCACAAGGGTCCTGGGAAAAATGGTGGCTTCTTACGAAGCGATTCCATTCGGCAGATTTCACGCAAGACTTTTCAGTGGGAACTGCTGGAAAAATGGTCCGGATCGCATCTTCAGATGCATCAGCGGATAACCCTGTCTCCAAGGACAAGGGTGTTTCTTCTGCGGTGGCTGCAGAGTGCTCATCTACTAAAGGGCCGCAGATTCGGCATTCAGGACTGGGTCCTGGTGACCACGGATGCCAGCCAGAGAGACTGGGGAGCAGTCACACAGGGAAAAAATTTCCAGGGAGTGTGATCAAGTCTGGAGACTTCTCTCCACATAAAACAATGCTCTTAGCTTAGCAAGACCTCTGCTTCAAGGTCAGCCGGTATTGATCCAGTGGGACAACACCACGGCAGTCGCCCACGTAAACAGACAGGGCGGCACAAGAAGCAAGAGGGAAATGGCAGAAACTGCAAAGATTCTTCGCTGGGCAGAAAATCATGGGATAGCACTGTCAGCAGTGTTCATTCCGGGAGTGGACAACTGGGAAGCAGATTTCCTCAGCAGGCACGACCTCCACCCGGGAGAGTGGGGACTTCATCGGGAAGTCTTCCACATGATTGTAAACCGTTGGGAAAGACCAAAGGTGGACATGATGGCGTCCCGCCTGAACACAAGAGACCCTCAGGCAATAGCTGTGGACGTTCTGGTAACACAGTGGGTGTACCAGTCGGTGTATGTGTTCCCTCCTCTGCTTATCATACCCAAGGTACTGAGAATTATAAGACGTAGAGGAGTAAGAACTATACTCGTGGCTCCGGATTGGCCAAGAAGGACTTGGTACCCGGAACTTCAAGAAATGCTCACAGAGGACTCATGGCCTCTGCCGCTAAGAAGGGACTTGCTTCAGCAAGTACCATGTCTGTTCCAAGACTTACCGCGGCTGCGTTTGACGGCATGGCGGTGGAACGCCGGATCCTAAGGGAAAAAGGCATTCCGGAAGAGGTCATTCCTACCCTGGTTAAAGCCAGGAAGGAGGTGACCGCACAACATTATCACCACATGTGGCGAAAATATTGTTGCATGGTGTGAGGCCTGGAAGGCCCCACGAAGAAATTTCAACTCGGTCGATTCCTGCATTTCCTGCAAACAGGAGTGTCTATGGGCCTCAAATTGGGGTCCATTAAGGTTCAAATTTCGGCCCTGTCAATTTTCTTCCAAAAAGAATTGGCTTCACTTCCTGAAGTCCAGAAGTTTGTCAAGGGAGTACTGCATATACAACCCCCTTTTGTGCCTCCAGTGGCACTGTGGGATCTCAACGTAGTTCTGGGATTCCTCAAATCACATTTTAAACCGCTCAAATCTGTGGATTTGAAATATCTCACATGAAAAGTGACCATGCGGTTGGCCCTGGCCTCGGCCAGGCGAGTGTCAGAATTGGTGGCTTTGTCTCACAAAAGCCCATATCTGATTGTCCATTCGGACAGGGCAGAGCTGCGGACTCGTCCCCAGTTTCTCCCTAAGGTGGTGTCAGCGTTTCACCTGAACCAGTTTATTGTGGTACCTGCGGCTATTAGGGACTTGGAGGACTCCAAGTTGCTAGATGTTGTCAGGGCCCTGAAAATATAGGTTTCCAGGACGGCTGGAGTCAGGAAAACTGATTTGCTGTTATCCTGTATGCACCCAACAAACTGGGTGCTCTTGCTTCTAAGCAGACGATTGCTAGTTGGATGTGTAGTACAATTCAGCTTGCACATTCTGTGGCAGGCCTGCCACAGCCAAAATATGTAAATGCCCATTTCACAAGGAAGGTGGGCTCATCTTGGGCGGCTGCCCGAGGGGTCTCGGCTTTACAACTTTGCCGAGCTGCTACTTGGTCAGGAGCAAACACGTTTGCAAAATTCTACAAATTTGATACCCTGGCTGAGGAGGACCTGGAGTTCTCTCATTCGGTGCTGCAGAGTCATCCGCACTCTCCCGCCCGTTTGGGAGCTTTGGTATAATCCCCATGGTCCTGACGGAGTCCCAGCATCCACTAGGACGTCAGAGAAAATAAGAATTTACTTACCGATAATTCTATTTCTCGTAGTCCGTAGTGGATGCTGGGCGCCCATCCCAAGTGCGGATTGTCTGCAATACTTGTACATAGTTATTGTTACAAAAATCGGGTTATTATTGTTGTGAGCCATCTTTTCAGAGGCTCCGCTGTTATCATGCTGTTAACTGGGTTCAGATCACAGGTTGTACAGTGTGATTGGTGTGGCTGGTATGAGTCTTACCCGGGATTCAAAATCCTTCCTTATTGTGTACGCTCGTCCGGGCACAGTATCCTAACTGAGGCTTGGAGGAGGGTCATAGGGGGAGGAGCCAGTGCACACCACCTGATCCTAAAGCTTTTACTTTTGTGCCCTGTCTCCTGCGGAGCCGCTATTCCCCATGGTCCTGACGGAGTCCCAGCATCCACTACGGACTACGAGAAATAGAATTATCGGTAAGTAAATTCTTATTTTTTATATGGTCATCAGATGGAGAAATTTGATTAATCCCTCTGAAACACCACATATATCAACTGTCCTCATCCTGTGCTGTCTGATCATAGGTTTGTGTTGGACATTGCACTATTGCCCTCATTCCGAGTTGTTCGCTCGTTGCCGATTTTCTCTATATTGCGATTGGTCGCTTACTGCGCATGCGCAATGTTCGCAGAGCGCATGCGCTTAGTTATTTTACTCAAAAGTTAGGTATTTTACTCACGGCTTTACGAGGATTTTTCTTCGTTCTGGTGATCGGAGTGTGATTGACAGGAAGTGGGTGTTTCTGGGCGGAAACTGGCCGTTTTATGGGTGTGTGTGAAAAAACGCTGCCGTTTCTGGGAAAAACGCGGGAGTGGCTGGAGAAACGGGGGAGTGCCTGGGCGAACGCTGGGTGTGTTTTGAAGTCAAACCAGCAACGAAACTGACTGAACTGATCGCAATGGCAGAGTAAGTCTGGAGCTACTCAGAAACTGCTAAGAAATTTCTATTCGCATTCGCAATTAAGCTAAGATACACTCCCAGAGGGCGGCGGCTTAGCGTGTGCAATGCTGCTAAAAGCAGCTAGCGAGCGAACAACTCGGAATGAGGGCCTATGTACAATAGACATAGATAAAGGTAACATAAGGAAATAGGGAAAATTACTTTTCTATGTACTAAAAAAAATATTCAAATTTCAACACTTCTTTTTTTACTGTATTTCTTTGAAAATGTGTTTTCTGTGCATTGTGAATATACTGTATATGCAGTATACATCATGTGGCTTATCGGGACTATAGCACTCTAGCATGTATATCTTATCTTTTTCCCCGCAGTGCTGGGATTGGTCGGACTGGCGTGCTCATCACAATGGAGACGGCAATGTGTCTGATAGAGTGTAACCAGCCTGTATATCCACTAGACATTGTTAGGACGATGAGAGACCAGAGAGCCATGATGATTCAAACTCCGGTAACAGTCTCCAGCTTGTATATTCCTGGGGGGAAAAAAATGTTTTATTGATTTTATGTCTGTAAAATGTTCTGTTTTTGCTTTATTTGAAAGTTTCTGTGTTTTTCTCTTACATCCTAGAGGATACTGGGGTCCATTTAGTACCTTGGGTATAGACGGGTCCACTAGGAGCCATGGTCACTTTAAGACTTTAATAGAGTGGGCTGGCTCCTCCCTCTATGCCCCTCCTACAAGACTCAGTTTAGAAAATGTGCTCGGAAGAGCCGGTCATGCTGAAGAAAGCTCCTGAAGAGTTTTCTGCATTTATTTTCTGTTTGTTATTTCAGGCAGGGCTGCCTGCTTCGTGGGACTTAGGGGGAGAACAGCCCAACCTCTTGAAGGGTTAATGGTCCTAGACCCACTGACAGAACACTGAGCTCCTGAGGGAACTATTTGCAAGCCCCACCACGGCGAGCGTACATTCCCGCAGCACGCCGCCACCCCTAACTGAGCCAGAAGAATGAAGAGTGGTGAGTACTGAGACGGCGTCCCGATTAGCGGGGCGCCGGTCATTATGGTGGCACGAGGGTACGCACGGCTTCCAAACAGGGCGGAATGCTTCTCCAGACACAGTACATAACTGCGTCTCAGTACACTGTACACAGTACCCAATCTGGCAAACACAGCCTTAAAACGGTTCTGCTCCATATTAAGCACAAAAATTACCTCAGCCAGTATAATAAAAGCGTGAAGACTGCGTGCCATTGAAGGGGCGGGGCTTCACTGTGAGAGGATCCAGCAGCTCACCAGCGCTATTTTCCCTATGCAGTGGACACAGACACTGACTGACAGGGACGTGCAGCTCCTCCGGTGTGACTCCAGATTACCTTAGCGGTACCAATGGGTCATAGCAGGGGGAAGCGACTATTAGTGTATTAAGTCCCCTATCAGGGTACTTAGTCTGCGGCTCGGCTAAGCTTGGCACTAGCGATAAGGGCGCGGTGGGGACTGGCTCCAAACAACTCTGTGTCTCCCTGAAGGGCTCTTTGTGGGTTACTTCACCAGGGGGCTCACTACTTGGTACTCAGGGTTCACAGAATAGCGGGGCTGAACCGGAGTGGGTTAATCTCTTAAGAGAATGATCTTCACTCTTTCTACAAGATTGTCCCGCAATGGGAAAGAGACGCAATACTTAAAACAGACTGTGGATGAGTTTATGAACAGAGACTCAGTCCCCAAAACAGCGTCTCAATCCCCTCCCATTCGTCCGCAAAAGCGATCTCTGGCCCATATCCTGCAGTCTGACTCTGACATGTCAGACATGGAGGAGGGGGAGGTGGACTCAGAGGGGGGGGAGTGGGGATGCAGCTCTGTCACAGGGAATAGAGGCTCTTATAGAGGCTATCAGAGATGTTCTGCATATTCCTGATAAGGTGTCAAAGGAGTGTGAGGAATCTTGTTTTAATGTAAAAAAGAAGTCCTCGGTTACTTTTCCTGTGTCAAAGGAATTGAATACCCTGTTTGAAGAACCATGGGTTAATCCTGATAAGATGTTTCAGATCCCTAAAAGGTTGCTCTCATATTTTCCTTTTCCTCTGGAGGATAGGAAAAAATGGGAAAATCCACCGATAGTGGACACATCAGTCTCTATGCTGTCATGTAAAATTGTGTTACCTGTTTCTGAAGCAGCCTCCCTGAAACACACGGCTTATCGTAAAATTGAGACTACACTCAAATCATTGTACACAGCTGCAGGGGTGGCCTAAAGACCCACTATTGTATGTGCGTGGATCACTAAAGCCATTGCAAAATGGTCAGGTAACCTAATTGAGGGGTTAGATTCCTTATCTAGGGGGGATGTTGTCTTATTCCTGCAGCATATACAGGACTCTGCGAACTTTATGGTGGAAGCCATAAAGGAAATAGGCGTGCTTAACGCACGCACCACCGCTATGGCAGTGTCGGCACGCAGGGGCTTGTGGCTACGCCAGTGGAGTGCTGACGCGGACTCCAGGAAAGGCGTGGAAGGCCTACCATTCACAGGAGAGGCCTTGTTTAGAGATGAATTAGACAAATGGATCTCCACAGTTACTGTGGGTAAGTCTACGTATCTTCCTTCCGCAGCCCCCCCCCCCCAATCAAGAAGACTTAGCTTCTAAGTTACAGTCCTTTTCGGAAGTTCAAGGGCAAATCCAGAGGTGCCTCTACATCCTCCAGCAGTGTAAGAGGTATACCACGCAAACCAGCAACAGCAGGTGCTCAGGAACAGAGCTCAGGCTCTGCTTCCTCAAAGACTTCAGCATGATGGTGGACCGCAATGCCGGGAAGGCTGTAAGGTGGGAACCCGACTACAATTCTTCAGTCAAATCTGGTCACATTCGTGCCAGGATTCCTGAGTCATAGATCTTTTTTCCCAGGGCTACAGACTGGAGTTCCAAAAGCTCCCTCCTCACAGATTCTTCAAATCAGGCTTGCCAGTTTCACAAGAGGCAAGTATAACTTTACAGCATGCCATCCAAAAACGAGTACAGACTCAGGTCATTGTTCCAGTTCCACCTAATCTACTAAACAAGGGGTACTATTCCAACTTGTTCGTAGTACCGAAGCCGGACGTTTCGGTAAGACCAATTCTGAACCTCAAGTCTTTGAACCCGTACTTACGAGTGTTGAAATTCAAGATGGAGTCTCTGAGAGGGGGGATCTCAGGACTGGAGTAGGGGGAATTCCTAGTGTCTCTGGATATCAAGGATGCGTACCTTCATATTCCGATCTGGCCGCCTCATCAGGCTTATCTCCGGTTTGCACTGCTGGACTGTCACTACCAGTTCCAGGCCCGGCCATTTGGTCTCTCCACGGCACCGAGGGTGTTCACCAAGGTGATGGCAGAGATGATGTTTCTACTCTGCAAACGGAGTGAACATAATTCCGTACCTGGACGATCTCCTGATAAAAGCGCTGTCCAGGGAAAGGTTGCTGGACAGCATTGCTCTCTCAACCAAACTCCTCCAGGATCACGGAGGGATTCTGAACCATCCGAAATCTCACCTAGAGCCAACACGGAGGCTCCCATTCCTGGGAATGATACTGGACATGGAGTCACAAAAGGTGTTCCTTCCATTGGAAAAGGCATTGGTAATCCATTCGATGGTTCGGGATGTCCTGAAGCCAACCCTGGTGTCGGTGCATCTGTGCACTTGCCTTCTGGGGAAAATGGCGGCCTCTTACGAGGCACTTCAATATGGAAGGTTTCACAAAAGACCCTTCCCTGCACATCCAACCTCCCTTTGTGCTTCCCATGGCATCTGTTGGACAAATGGTGCAGATCGCATCTTCACATGCACCAGAGGATCCGTCTGTTGTCAAAGGCCAGGATCTCCCTTTTGTGGTGGCTACAGTCTTCTCACCTCGTCGTAGGACGGAGGTTCAGAATGTAGAACTGGATTCTGTTAACCACAGACGCAAGCCTCAGAGGTTGGGGAGCAGTCACTCAGGGGGTGCAGTTTCATGGAAGATGGTCAAGTCAGGAAGTCATCCTTCAACATTTTGGATCTCAGGGCCATATACAACGCCCTTCTGTAGTCCTCACATCATCTTCAAGATGGGGCAATTCAGGTCCAGTCAGACAATGTGACGGCAGTAACGTACATAAACCGACAGAGCGGAACGAAAAGCAGAGCAGCAATGTCAGAGGTGTCAAGAATTCTTCTCTGGGCAGAAAAAAACTCTGTGGTGTTGTCAGCGGTCTTCATTCCAGGAGTAGACAACTGGGAAGCAGACTTCCTCAGCAGACACGACCTGCACCCGGGGGAGTGGGGCCTTCACCCGGAAGTGTTCAGGTGCTTGACAAGTCGTTTGGGATATCCACAGATCGACATGATGGCCTCTCGTCTCAACATGAAACTCAGGTGGTATTGTTCCAGGTCGAGAGGCCCACAGGCGGTGGCGATAGACGCCCTGACAACTCCAATGGTCTATCAGATGGTGTACGTGTTTCCTCCACTTCCTCTGATCCCAAGAATTCTAAAAAGAATAAAAAGGGAAAAGGTTCAAGCAATACTCATTGCTCCAGACTGGCCAAGAAGGGCCTGGTACGTGGACCTTCTGGAGATGCTCCTCGAAGATTTGTGGCCTCTACCTCTTCGCGAGGATCCTCTGCAACAGGGCCCGTTCGTCTATCAAGACTTACCGTGGCTACGTTTGACGGCATGGAAGTTGAACGGCTGATTCTAGCCAGGAGAGAGATCCCCAACAAGTTTATCCCGACTATGATCCAAGCCAGGAAGGGGGTAACGTCTAAGCATTACCATCGTATTTGGAACAAATACGTCTCTTGGTGTGAATTCATCTGGGACGTTTCCTGCAGTTTCTGCAGGCAGGCGTGGATGTGGGCCTGCGTCTGGGCTCCATAAAAGTCCAGATTTCGGCCTTGTCCATTTTCTTTCTGAAACAATAGACTTCTCTCCCTGTGGTCCAGACATTCTTGAAAGGTGTTCTGCACATCCAGCCTCCCACGGCACCTTGGGATCTCGATGTGGTTCTTCCTCCAATCGGACTGGTTTTAACCGTTACGGGAGGTGGACGTAAAATATCTTACGTGGAAGACCGTCACACTGTTGGCCTTTACTTCAGCAAGGCGTGTGTTGGAGCTGGGGACTTTGTCTCACAAAAGTCCTTATTTAATTTTCCATGAGGACGGAGCTGAACTCAGAACTCGTCAGCAATTTCTTCCTAAAGTGGTGTCCGCATTTCACATCAACCAACCTATTGTGGTTCCGGTTGTCACCGACACCTCTGCTACTTCAAAGTCTTTGGATGTTGTGAGGGTTTTGAAGGTATATGTGTAAAGAACAGCTCGTCACAGAGAGACGGACTCGCTGTTTGTTCTTTAAGATCCCATTAAGATTGGGTGTCCTGCTTCAAAGCAGACAATTGCACGCTGGATCAGACTTACTATCCAACTTGCTTATTCCACGGCCGTGTCCAAAATCTGTACAGGCCCACTCTACTAGGTCGGTGGGTTCTTCCTGGGCGCTGCCCGGGGTGTCTCGGCTTTACAGCTCTGCCGAGCAGCAACTTGGCCAGGTTCGAACACGTTTGCTAAGTTCTACAAGTTTGATACTTTGGCCTCTGAGGGCCTTCAGTTTGGTCAATTAGTTCTGCAGGAACCTCAGCACTCTCCCACCCGGTTTGGGAGCTTTGGTACATCCCCATGGTACTAAATGGACCCCAGTATCCTCTAGGACATAAGAGAAAATAGGATTTTAATTACCTACCGTTAATTCCTTTTCTCGTAGTCCGTAGAGGATACTGGGCACCCGCCCAGTGCTTCGTTCTTCCTGCACTGTTACTTGGCTAAGTAATGTTGGTTCAGCCGTTGCTGTTCCTGTTTCAAGTTTGGTTAGCTTGGCTTTCCTCTTGTTGTGTGTGCTGGTTCGGAATATCACCACTATCCTTATCTATCCTTCTCTCAAAGCATGTCCGTTTCCTTGGGCACAGTTTCATAGACTGAGTCTGGTAGGTGGGGCATAGAGGGAGGAGCCAGCCCACACTATCAAAGTTTTAAAGTGCCCATGGCTCCTAGTGGACCCTTCTATACCCAAGGTACTAAATGGACCCCAGTATCCTCTACAGACTACGAGTAAAGGATTTACCGGTAGGCAATTAAAATACTATTTGTTTATGTCACAGTTGTACTATATGAGTCTGTCAAACTGTGTTTTGTTGTTGTAGTGTTTTTCATGTTAAGAGAAATTTCAGCATGTATAATTCTATATATTGTCGCTGAAACATAAGGACGTAAATTATTCTGCACAACAGATGCATAATTTCTGTTAAGGGATAAGTAAAAATCATCCATATACCATTCCTAACCTACTGTACAGAGATTTCCCTCAGGTGTCCAGCTTCTGAAGGTGTATGCAGCAATTGTTCTAACTGAATCTAATGCAGTGATCTAAATTGCTTACTGAACCAGACAGTGGGCCTAATTCAGAGGGTCATTCAGATCTGATAGTTAGGCAGCGATTTTTGCTGTCCTGTGTTCAGATTATTACCGCCTACAGGGGGAGTGTATTTTCGCTGTGCAAGTGTGCGAACGCATGTGTAGTCTCTGCGCAGCCCAGGACTTACTCAGCCACTGCGATCACTTCAGGCTGTTCGGGATCGGATTTGATGTCAGAAACCCTCCTTGAAAACGTTTGATCCCGTCTGCGTTTTTCCGGACACTCCCTGAAAACGGTCAGTTGCCACCCACAAATGGCCTCTTCCTGTCAATCTCCTTGTGAATGCCCGCACAATCCCGTCACAGGACGCCAATGCCCGTTGCAGCTGTGCGATACGCCGGCGCAGTGCTTGCGCAGCTCGGATCTGATTGGCCGCTGTGGGAAAACGCACAGCAGCGATCAGATCTGAATGACCCCATCAGACCTGATCGCAGCAGCAAATTTGTTAACTAATGGGCAAAACTATGTGCACTGCAGGTGGGGCAGATATAACATTTGCAGAGAGGGTTAGATTTGGGTGGATTATATTGTTTCTGTGCACGGTAAATACTGGCTGCTTTATTTTTACACTGCAATTTAGATTTCAGTTTGAACACACCTCACCCAAATCTAAAGGGGTGTACACACGGAGCGACGTTTACTTAATTTCTAAGCAATGTTACTAGATTGCTTAGAAATTAAGATCACATTGCTCCATGTGTAGCGGTGCCGGCAACAGCGATGCGCTGTCCCGGGTGTCACTGTCGCCGGTGCTAGATTGGCCTGCATACAGGCACAATGTAGCAGGTCGCTCATTTCACCCGCTGGGTGAAATGAGCGGTCCCCGTGTCCTCCTCCCCCCCCCCCCCCTTTCCCCCACTGCTCAGCACATCACGCTGTACTGAGCGGTTCTTCGCTCAGCACACATCTCCCTCCACATCTCCTGTCTGTAAGGCCCTTAGCTCTCTCTGCACATGTTATATCTGCCCCTGCTGCAGTGCACATGGTTTTGACAAGTAGCTAACAACTTTGCTGCTGCGATCAGGTCTGAATTACCCCCAGTGTCCGCTAAGCATCTATTCATAGAAATGTAAGACAGTCCAGTTTTATTTCCGTTTATCGAGAGGTTGGTTTAGAAGTTGGCACTGGAGTATATCGGGGGGGGCGCTGATGAACCTCTTTCCTGTATGAGACATTATCTAAAGCCGTACGTATACAGTATAGGGGTGGATATTACGGGAATAATACTTATCCAAGATAGGTTGATATATCCCTCTTGTAGCCTCCTTGTATCTGTGATGATATCAGTGTTCTCTCCCTGTGTCGTCACAGCACCCATCCGATACTCCTATATACTCATAACTCCAGCGCCAACTTCCACACCAATCTCTCTATACACTCCAATTTCTCTTAGATCCCCTTGGGATTGATCCATAGGTGTTGGTAAGAAGCAGCAGGAATATACCCCAAAAAAATACTGTTCCTCAATTTTATTTTAAGCTTAAATGCAAATCTGCTTGGAAGTAAACTAATGTGTACACAATTACGTACAGATGTGTCCTTACATCTTTGCCTCATGCGCTACAAATCGCTTTACACAGAACACATGAGTGCCATGTGATATGGTAGTGCCGAGTGTCTTTTTCCGAAGAAATGTGTCTTAGATGCACAGTAATGTAATAGGACGCACCAGCAGCTTCTGCTGATTAAAATTATATGCAGCATGCCTGTATTTTATGTGTAACTGCGACTATATCTGCATACAAAATGCCATGCTACAGTATTTACATGGAAAACACTGTAGCATGGCATTTCGGATGTAGATAGAGCTGCATATCATTTTAATCAGCAGAAGCTGCTTGTGTGTCCTATTACACTACTGTGCGTCTAAGACACATTTTTGCGGGGGAAAAAGACGTTTGGCACCTCCAAGTCTCGCCACGGCATGGTGCGACTTCGAGGACTATTTAGCGTTATTTCAGAAAGGATGTATGGGGACACATCTGTACATCTGTATTCTTGCATATTATCCTACTACCAGCTGCTTGTTACAGAATGATGGACTCTGTGCTAACCCTCAATGGGAATGTATCGTCCCCTCAATAACTCCCTGTCTTGTTGTTTGCAGAGTCAGTACAGATTTGTGTGTGAAGCAATTTTAAAGGTATATGAAGAAGGGATTGTGAAACCTTTACAAACATCTCTTCATTAACGGAGGGTACCAATGAATGCAAGAGCCAGCTGGGATAGAACAATCCCCGGCCAAATGCCTGCTCCTCCCTAGATCCAGGATTTGGGGATTGAGGCTGAGGCGGTACAGAAGGACTTCGTAAAAAAAATTCAGCACTGTTGCACTTTATGTTGAAACAAACAGAAAGTTTCTGAAACTCGACATTTCTCATCAGAAGACTTTTTTTTTTCTTTTTTTTTTAAGAAAGACAGTTTAACAACCGCTTTGCTTGAAATGGTTTGACTTTATTTATGTAATTGCTTTGGATCCACAACACCCCTATATGTTCACTGCCAGAGAGTTATAACATATACATTTCAAAACCGGATACCACAGGCCTCTTCGGGAATATGTAGATCATACAACGTATCCTATACAGTGACCTACTGCCAGCAAGCCAGGCCGGAAATTGCCGATGTGCACGAGTTGCCTCTGTTCCCCTCTGATACATAGTATTGCAGAGTGAATGAATATAACAGAAACAATCACCAGATATGCTGGGAAAAATTCATCTTATACATATTTATATGCTGTTTATCCTTCATCAGGTTTGAGGAACTTGGGCATATTCAGTAACTTAGTGCAACCATACGCTGTTACCCGTGACAACCAGAGACCAGCGCATATTCACAAGTGACGTGGATTAGTCAAAGGGAAAGCAGCATACTCTGTACTTTTTTGCACCTTGTCAATCAGTCTTACACATATTTTTATTATATGGTGTCAAAATCTGGATAACTGTAGAATATTTATTAATTGTGTTCTCCAATCAGTGCTTAAGGGGTGGGACAGAAGTCACCATGTTTTTTCCTTGTTTATCAATGAGTTAATTGGATGTCATTATTTTCATGACTTCACCTATGTTTTAGGTTAAGGACTTAAAGGGAATCTCCTACCTAAAAGCAGAATAGAGGCATATGTATCATCAGAGGCATGAGGTGTATTGTGCCTCATACCTTTTGTTATTCAAGTTCCTAGTGAAATAATTGGCTAGATATTGAGGCTTCCACTGTATGTAGGTAACTAGTACAGTATAAGGGATTTCCCCCAAAATAGTTTGTTTCTGGAGTCCTAACAGTCGCTTAGTTTAGAACCAAGTAAGTGGATACATTGTGATTTATAGTTCAGACGGTGGTGTCACAAGAGATGTAATCTCATTGCCACCAGTCACTTTCAATGTACAATATGTACTGCCATCTCTTGTTTAAAATTATGCTGACACCCATCCAAAGAACCTGCTGACGTACCTGGCATCACTCCTTACAGGGCAGAGAAGTCTGGAGCATGCTTTAATGCCTAAGGAAACAAACACTGGTAGATTTTTAAAAACTGGTGCAAGTCCTACTGTATATCCTATAGCATTAAATCACATTGCAGTGCTTATTTCTCTAGCATGCTTTGGGTTACAGCACCTTTTGTTACACAGTTATTAACAAATCAGTAATAAATAACATCATTGAATTCTTTAGTATCGAAAGGAAAATTTTCAAAACTTTAATAATGTTAAAATCAAAACTGAACAGGTACGCAGACTCTAGGTCATTGTCATTTCTCTGAGGAGGTGTCAGGACTGTGCAAATGTTTCTACGCCTGTACTTTTCAAGTCTTGTTTCATCTGCGTCAGACATGGTTGTCACTGGCTTTCGATGTCCGAATGTTTGGCATGTCGGTGTTCTGGAACCTCTAGCTCCCAGCTTCTGTTTACCCTGTATTAGCTTTGTTTCCTTTGCAGCCTGGCAGAGTTGCCAGTTGGTGCGTGTCTTTGAAAATCCCAGATCTGTATTTCAGCATTCATCTAAAATAACCTATGTACTTGTGATCTTAAGGAGGGCCCATTACCTACACACAACAAGGATGTCATTTTGTGACCTGAGCCAAAATCCAGAAGAATTTAGGGGGTCATTCAGACCTGATCGCTCGCTAGCAGTTTTTTGCAGCACTGCGATCAGATAGTCGCCGCCTACAGGGGAGTGTATTTTAGCTGTGCAAGTGTGCAAACGCTTGTGCAGCCAAGTGGTACAAAAAGATCTTTTGCAGTTTCTGAGTAGCCCAGGACTTACTCAGCCGCTGCGATCACTTCAGCCTGTCCGGGACCGAAATTGACGTCAGACACCCACCCTGCAACCACTTGGACACGCCTGCGTTTTTCCAACCTCTCCCTGAAAACGGTCAGTTGTCACCCACAAACACCTTCTTCTTGTCAATCTCCTTGCGATAGGCTGTGCGAATGGATTCTTCATAAAACCCATTGCACAGCAACGATCCGCTTTGTACCCGTGCGACGCGCCTGCGCATTGCAGTGCATGCGCAGTTCTGACCAGATAGCAGAGCAGCGAAAAACCTACCATGCGATCAGGTCTGAATGTGAAAACGCAGATCGGTTGTTTAACGGCCCTTTGCGCTTGCGCAGCATCGCTTGCTGCAGTTTCTCGCAGCGATCGGGTCGGAACTGCGCCGGTGCCGCAGTGCGCTGGCGCATGCCAGCCGTCGTTGCCTAGCGATCGCCTCTGAGGCAGAGGTGGTTGCTGAGCGGGAGGGGGCTGGACGGCGGAATTAAGCCGCCATTTAGGGGACGCGGTCCGGCCAACGCAGACGTGACCGGACCGCTGGGGGGGGCGGGCTGCGGCGGCTGCGTGACATCACACGCAGCCGCTGTGGGCCGGAGAGCGACGAGTAGCTCCCGGCCAGCACGCTAAAGCTGCGCTGGACGGGAGCTACTCTTGAAGTGCATAGGCATCGCAGCTGTGCGACGCCTTTGCACTTCTGCAGGGAGGGGGCCAGCACTGACATGCGGGGCGGACTAGCCCTGTGCTGGGCGTCCCTACCGCATGTCAGTGTGAATTATCGTAGCTGTGCTAAATTTAGCACAGCTACGATCAACTCGGAATGACCCCCTTAGTCCATGTGTTTACTTGGAACATGTGCCTCAGTGGTGTCACCAGTTCCAGGTGAATTGATAGTCTGAATATTGGTTCACCTCACAGGAGTACCGCCACCACAGTGTGCAGAAAATGGGTAGACTTTATTATGGATCACACATCAGGCAAGTGTGGTGATGTAACTTGTGCCAGTCCTTTTATAAACCACTCAATGTTTACCAGCGAGCCCTTTGCCAGTCCTGGTGAGAACCATGACTCTGCTGGTAATAGGGGTCAATGTTACTACCAATCTGCAGCTTCCAAATCACACCACATCTTCCAAATTCACTTGCTTCTGATCTGAGAGGTCACGGACATTGAGACCCTCATTCTGGTGTTTGCATTAATGTTCCTGCTGTTTGTGTATTTAGATTCTAGCGAGCTGCTCCCGTCCGTGCACACTGCCTTCTATCTCCCTGGTCACAGATTGTCCAGGAATCCCAATCAGTCTCTGCTTGAAAAGACAAAATGTGAATTTTTATGAAATAAAAAAGGATGTGTTTTATATGTACAGCCTTCTAAACCATTGACATGTGGATATACTTCTGATTAAAAAATATTAAAGTGTGCGTAGGAGAATTCTTGCTTTAAATTAATTTCTGTGTACCCTTGTGGCCGACATATTTCATTTTTTTTATATAATTTAAGTATTCTTAAGCTGCTTTATAATAAGATTTTACTTACCGATAAATCTATTTCTCGGAGTCCGTAGTGGATGCTGGGGTTCCTGAAAGGACCATGGGGAATAGCGGCTCCGCAGGAGATAGGGCACAAAAAGTAAAGCTTTTTCCGATCAGGTGGTGTGCACTGGCTCCTCCCCCTATGACCCTCCTCCAGACTCCAGTTAGGTACTGTGCCCGGACGAGCGTACACAATAAGGGAGGATTTTGAATCCCGGGTAAGACTCATACCAGCCACACCAATCACACCGTACAACTTGTGATCTAAACCCAGTTAACAGTATGATAACAGCGGAGCCTCTGAAAGATGGCTTCCTACAACAATAACCCGAATTAGTTAACAATAACTATGTACAATTTATGCAGATAATCCGCACTTGGGATGGGCGCCCAGCATCCACTACGGACTCCGAGAAATAGATTTATCGGTAAGTAAAATCTTATTTTCTCTATCGTCCTAGTGGATGCTGGGGTTCCTGAAAGGACCATGGGGATTATACCAAAGCTCCCAAACGGGCGGGAGAGTGCGGATGACTCTGCAGCACCGAATGAGAGAACTCCAGGTCCTCCTTAGCCAGAGTATCAAATTTGTAAAATTTTACAAACGTGTTCTCCCCTGACCACGTAGCTGCTCGGCAAAGTTGTAATGCCGAGACCCCTCGGGCAGCCGCCCAAGATGAGCCCACCTTCCTTGTGGAGTGGGCCTTTACAGATTTAGGCTGTGGCAGGCCTGCCACAGAATGTGCCAGTTGGATTGTGCTACAGATCCAACGAGCCAATCGTCTGCTTAGACGCAGGAGCACCCATCTTGTTGGGTGCATACAATATAAACAACGAGTCAGATTTTCTGACTCCAGCTGTTCTTGCAATATATATTTTTAATGCTCTGACAACGTCCAGTAACTTGGAGTCCTCCAAGTCACTTGTAGCCGCAGGCACTACAATAGGCTGGTTCAGATGAAATGCTGACACCACCTTAGGGAGAAAATGCGGACGAGTCCGCAGTTCTGCCCTGTCCGAATGGAAAATCAGATATGGGCTTTTGTAAGATAAAGCTGCCAATTCTGACACTCTCCTGGCAGAAGCCAGGGCTAAAAGCATGGTCACTTTCCAAGTGAGATATTTCAAATCCACCTTATTTAGTGGTTCAAACCAATGAGATTTTAGAAAATCCAAAACTACATTGAGATCCCACGGTGCCACTGGAGGCACCACAGGGGGCTGTATATGCAGCACTCCCTTAACAAAGGTCTGGACTTCAGGGACTGAAGCCAATTCTTTTTGAAAGAAAATCGACAGGGCCGAAATTTGAACCTTAATAGATCCCAATTTGAGACCCATAGACAATCCTGATTGCAGGAAATGTAGGAATCGACCCAGTTGAAATTCCTCCGTCGGAGCACTCCGATCTTCGCACCACGCAACATATTTTCGCCAAATTCGGTGATAATGTTGCACGGTTACTTCTTTCCTTGCTTTAATCAAAGTAGGAATGACTTCTTCCGGCATGCCTTTTTCCATTAGGATCCGGCGTTCAACCGCCATGCCGTCAAACGCAGCCGCGGTAAGTCTTGAAACAGACAGGGACCCTGCTGAAGCAAGTCCCTCCTTAGAGGTAGAGGCCACGGATCTTCCGTGATCATCTCTTGAAGTTCCGGGTACCAAGTCCTTCTTGGCCAATCCGGAACCACTAGTATCGTTCTTACTCCTCTTTGCCGTATAATTCTCATTACTTTTGGTATGAGAGGCAGAGGAGGAAACACATACACCGACTGGTACACCCAAGGCGTTACCAGCGCGTCCACAGCTATTGCCTGCGGATCTCTTGACCTGGCGCAATACCTGTCCAGTTTTTTGTTGAGGCGAGACGCCATCATGTCCACCATTGGTCTTTCCCAACGGGTTACCAGCATGTGGAAGACTTCTGGATGAAGTCCCCACTCTCCCGGGTGAAGATCGTGTCTGCTGAGGAAGTCTGCTTCCCAGTTGTCCACTCCCGGGATGAACACTGCTGACAGTGCTATCACATGATTCTCTGCCCAGCGAAGAATCCTTGCAGCTTCTGCCATTGCACTCCTGCTTCTTGTGCCGCCCTGTCTGTTCACATGGGCGACTGCCGTGATGTTGTCCGACTGGATCAACACCGGTTTTCCCTGAAGCAGAGGTTCTGCCTGGCTTAGAGCATTGTATATTGCTCTTAGTTCCAGAATGTTTATGTGAAGAGACGTTTCCAGGCTTGTCCATACTCCCTGGAAGTTTCTTCCTTGTGTGACTGCTCCCCAGCCTCTCAGGCTGGCGTCCGTGGTCACCAGGATCCAATCCTGTATGCCGAATCTGCGGCCCTCCAATAGATGAGGACTCTGCAACCACCACAGAAGAGACACCCTTGTCCTTGGAGACAGGGTTATCCGTAGGTGCATCTGAAGATGCGACCCTGACCATTTGTCCAACAGATCCCTTTGGAAAATTCTTGCGTGGAATCTGCCGAATGGAATTGCTTCGTAAGAAGCCACCATTTTTCCCAGGACTCTTGTGCATTGATGTACAGACACCTTTCCTGGTTTTAGGAGGTTCCTGACAAGCTCGGATAACTCCTTGGCTTTTTCCTCCGGGAGAAAAACCTTTTTCTGAATCGTGTCCAGAATCATCCCTAGGAACAGCAGACGAGTTGTCGGCATTAACTGGGATTTTGGAATATTCAGAATCCACCCGTGCTGTTTTAGCACTTCTTGAGACAGTGCTAATCCCATCTCTAGCTGTTCTCTGGACCTCGCCCTTATTAGGAGATCGTCCAAGTATGGGATAATTAATACGCCTTTTCTTCGAAGAAGAATCATCATCTCGGCCATTACCTTTGTAAAGATCCGAGGTGCCGTGGACAATCCGAACGGCAGCGTCTGAAACTGATAGTGACAGTTTTGTACAACGAACCTGAGGTACCCCTGGTGTGAGGGGTAAATTGGAACGTGGAGATACGCATCCTTGATGTCCAAGGATACCATAAAGTCCCCCTCTTCCAGGTTCGCTATCACTGCTCTGAGTGACTCCATTTTGAACTTGAACTTCTTTATGTACAGGTTCAAGGACTTCAGATTTAGAATAGGCCTTACCGAGCCATCCGGCTTCGGTACCACAAAAAGAGTGGAATAATACCCCTTCCCTTGTTGTAGAAGAGGTACCTTGACTATCACCTGCTGAGAGTACAGCTTGTGAATGGCTTCCAAAACCGTCTCCCTTTCGGAGGGGGACGTTGGTAAAGCAGACTTCAGGAAACGGCGAGGTGGATCCGTCTCTAATTCCAACCTGTACCCTTGAGATATTATCTGCAGGATCCAGGGATCTACCTGCGAGTGAGCCCACTGCGCGCTGTAATTTTTGAGACGACCGCCCACCGTCCCCGAGTCCGCTTGAGAAGCCCCAGCGTCATGCTGAGGCTTTTGTAGAAGCCGGGGAGGGCTTCTGTTCCTGGGAAGGAGCTGCGTGTTGCTGTCTCTTCCCTCGACCTTTGCCTCGTGGCAGATATGAATAGCCCTTTGCTCTCTTATTTTTAAAGGAACGAAAGGGCTGCGGTTGAAAAGTCGGTGCCTTTTTCTGTTGGGGAGTGACTTGAGGTAGAAAGGTGGATTTCCCGGCTGTAGCCGTGGCCACCAAATCTGATAGACCGACTCCAAATAACTCCTCCCCTTTATACGGCAAAACTTCCATATGCCGTTTTGAATCCGCATCGCCTGTCCACTGTCGCGTCCATAAAGCTCTTCTGGCCGAAATGGACATAGCACTTACCCGTGATGCCAGTGTGCAGATATCCCTCTGTGCATCACGCATATAAAGAAATGCATCCTTTATTTGTTCTAACGACCGTAAAATATTGTCCCTGTCCAGGGTATCAATATTTTCAATCAGGGACTCTGACCAAACTACCCCAGCACTGCCCATCCAGGCAGTCGCTACAGCTGGTCGTAGTATAACACCTGCATGTGTGTATATACTTTTTTGGATATTTTCCATCCTCCTATCTGATGGATCTTTAAGTGCGGCCGTCTCAGGAGAGGGTAACGCCACTTGTTTAGATAAGCGTGTTAGCGCCTTGTCCACCCTAGGAGGTGTTTCCCAGCGCTCCCTAACCTCTGGCGGGAAAGGGTATAATGCCAATAATTTCTTTGAAATTATCAGCTTTTTATCAGGGGCAACCCACGCTTCATTACACACGTCATTTAATTCTTCTGATTCAGGAAAAACTATAGGTAGTTTTTTCATACCCCACATAATACCCTGTTTAGTGGTACCTGTAGTATCAGCTAAATGTAACGCCTCCTTCATTGCCAAAATCATATAACGTGTGGCCCTACTGGAAAATACGGTTGATTCGTCACCGTCACCACTGGAGTCATCGCCTGTGTCTGGGTCTGTGTCGACCGACTGAGGCAAAGGGCGTTTCACAGCCCCTGACGGTGTTTGAGTCGCCTGGACAGGCACGAATTGATTGTCCGGCCGCCTCATGTCGTCAAACGACTGCTTTAGCGTGTTGACACTATCCCGTAGTTCCATAAATAAAGGCATCCATTCTGGTGTCGACTCCCTAGGGGGTGACATCCTCATATTTGGCAATTGCTCCGCCTCCACACCAATATCGTCCTCATACATGTCGACACACACGTACCGACACACAGCAGACACACAGGGAATGCTCCTAACGAAGACAGGACCCACTAGCCCTTTGGGGAGACAGAGGGAGAGTTTGCCAGCACACACCAAAAGCGCTATATATATATCAGGGATAGCCTTATAATAAGTGCTCCCTTATAGCTGCTTTGTTATATCAAAATATCGCCATAAATGTGCCCCCCCCCTCTCTGTTTTACCCTGTTTCTGTAGTGCAGTGCAGGGGAGAGACTTGGGAGCCGTCCTGACCAGCGGAGCTGTGAGAGGAAATGGCGCCGTGTGCTGAGATAGGCCCCGCCCCTTTTCTGGCGGGCTCGTCTCCCGCTATTTAGAAAAATTAGGCAGGGGTTAAATATCTCCATATAGCCTCTAGGGCTATATGTGAGGTATTTTTAGCCTTTATAGGTAATCATTTGCCTCCCAGGGCGCCCCCCTCCCAGCGCCCTGCACCCTCAGTGACTGCCGTGTGAAGTGTGCTGAGAGGAAAATGGCGCACAGCTGCAGTGCTGTGCGCTACCTTTAGAAGACTGCAGGAGTCTTCAGCCGCCGATTCTGGACCTCTTCTGACTTCAGCATCTGCAAGGGGGCCGGCGGCGTGGCTCCGGTGACCATCCAGGCTGTACCTGTGATCGTCCCTCTGGAGCTTGATGTCCAGTAGCCAAGAAGCCAATCCATCCTGCACGCAGGTGAGTTGACTCCTTCTCCCCTCAGTCCCTCGCTGCAGTGATCCTGTTGCCAGCAGGAATCACTGTAAAATAAAAAACCTAGCTAAACTTTTTCTAAGCAGCTCTTTAGGAGAGCCACCTAGATTGCACCCTTCTCGGCCGGGCACAAAAATCTAACTGGAGTCTGGAGGAGGGTCATAGGGGGAGGAGCCAGTGCACACCACCTGATCGGAAAAAGCTTTACTTTTTGTGCCCTATCTCCTGCGGAGCCGCTATTCCCCATGGTCCTTTCAGGAACCCCAGCATCCACTAGGACGATAGAGAAATTTATTTACAAAGAAACAATTATTAACATCTTGTGCTGTCAATAACCATTAATACCATTGCCATACTAAATAGTATATTGTCAGAGAGAAGAGGAGTAAAACTCCTTATTACATTTGTTTAACTGTGTAAGCGTCACCTGTCACCTGGACTGTCACAGTGACCTCAGTAAGCAATCTCTCTGTGATAAATACTAGTTTATAATGTGGTAACAGGCTGCGTTCTCCTGAATAGTAGGCATCAGTAGCCTATTGGATGGCGCCCTACACTGTCAGGGTAGTAACAAACTGCAGAAAGATACAATATGTCATTTCTCTTTAGTTGCACAAATTCCCCTATTTGGACTGTAGTGCATTCCCATGGCCACTTAGTGGTCAATCTATGAGACCAACTGGCTGGCTTTGAAGATACACCTATGCAATATACATGGCATAAAGAGTGAAGCGTCATATTATAACTCACCCTCTGGCCACTGAAGGACTACCTCCTTCATTCATTTCAAATGTGTGTTTTCTCTCTTCAAATACTACTTACATAGCTCTAACAGTGAGGGGTACTGAACTGTCTATTGTATATGGCCTTTGTGTGTTTCAAACTTTTGATGTTATTAAAATGACTACACTGATTGTTGGCTTATACTGTAGGTGGAGGAGAAGTACCCTTTTTTGCAGAAAATCTGTGAACACCCCTGTACATGCGCCATCTGTACCCCTTTCTCTTAGTTAATCTCATCCTGCAAAAACTAAACACTTGTGCACTTCCATCTAGTCTGCACTCGGCGAGTTGCACTATTAATGCACCCTTCTCTTCATAGCATCCTGAAATGTATTAAGTGTAGAAGTTGCCCATACTTGTCATTTTATACAATGTACTTGATAAATGCGAGAATGAAGATGATTGGTCCATTTGGTGGGCAACAGGTGACCCTGGGGTCGCATTCAGCAAGTCAAACCTTCACTTGCTATTCCTATTCAATTTACTATGGTTATTAAGAGTAATGTGCAGCCCTTTAAATGATTATAGGGGCTGCCTAATGTGGCCCCAAGTGTATCCGGTTCCCTGTCACCGAGTTATCCATTCATTCACTTCTCCACTCTTTAGGAGGCATAATAAATAAAAATATACTTCTAATAATAGATTACATGTCCGTAAAGACACCAACAACCATTCCCTTCTCCTTCAACCCACCACCCTCAAACCACCATTTCTCAACAGAGATTTTACAGTATGACTAACTCATTTACAGAAATCTGCATAAGCAGCATAATGTTAAATAATATATGATATGAAAGCAAGTGGTCAATACATTAAGGGCTCATTCACACAAGCGCAGTTACCGTGCAGATTTCACACAGTATTGGTTAAAAACCTAATTAACTTAAGTCTATGAAAGTAATTGGGGTTTACGCACACCTATGTTTATCAGCATTGTAAAATAAAATAAAAATACTGTAGCATGCAAAAATAAACCTGAAATTGAACTCCTGTAAAGAAGCATTGGATATATGACGGTACAAGGCTGAGGTAGAACAGATGACTGTGTGTGTTTATGGGAATACCCTATGAGCATGTTTTAAAAACATACCGTAATATGTTTGCAATACATTTATAGTTGGAAATATACTTTGTGAATGTAAAGGTCATTTAACAATATATTTTTAAAGGAAAATTATGATTTCAGATTATTTTTTAAATTATTATGTTTTCTGTTAAATAGGATTTTAATTACCTACTGGTAAATCCTTTTCTCGTAGTCTGTAGAGGATGCTGGGGTCCACATTAGTACCATGGTGTATAGACTGGTCCCTTGGGAGCCATGGGCACTTTAAGAGTTTAGTAGTGTGGGTGGCTCCTCCCTCTATGCCCCACGTACCAGACTCAGTCTAGAAACTGTGCCTGAGGAGACGGACATACTTCGAGAGAAGGAAATACACAGATAGTGGTGAGAGTCACACCAGCTCACACTTAACAACAGATAACCAAGCTAACCAGCTTGAAACAAGTCAGCAACGGCTGAACAACTTAACCAAGTAACAACGCAGTACTTAACTAAGTAACAAATGCAGGAAAACAAAGCGCTGGGCGGGCGCCCAGCATCCTCTACGGACTACGAGAAAAGGATTTACCGGTAGGTAATTAAAATCCTATTTTCTCTTACGTCCTAGAGGATGCTGGGGTCCACATTAGTACCATGGGGATGTACCAAAGCTCCCAGTAAGGGAGGGAGACCGTGGAGGCTCCTGCACTGATTGACCAAACTTAAGGTCCTCGGAGGCCAAAGTAGCAAACGTGTTCGACCCAGACCAAGTAGCTGCTCGGTAAAGCCGAGACACCCCGGGCAGCTGCCCAGGAAGAACCCACTGTACGAGTAGAGTGGGCCTTAACAGATTTAGGACACAGCAATCCTGCCGTAGCATAAGCATGCTGGATAGTAAACCTGATCCAGCGAGAAATCGTCTGCTTAGAAGCAGGACACCCAACCTTGTTGGGATCATAAAGGACAAACAAAGCGTTCCGACTTCCTGTGACAAGAAGTTCTCTTCACATAAATCTTTAAAGCCCTCACAATATCCAAGCACTTTGAGGTAATTGAGGAGTCATTAGCCACTGGCACCACAATAAGTTGGTTGATAGGAAAAGCTGACGTGTCCTGAGCTCAGCTCTATCTTCATGGAAAATCAAGTAGGGGCTCTTGCAGGACAATGCCCCCAATTCTGACACACGTCTAGCAGATGCTAATGCCAATAGTGTGACCGCCTTCCAAGTAAGAAACTTGACATCAACCTCCTGTAAAGGTTCGAACCAATCTGACTGCAAGAACTGCAGCACCACATTAAGATCCCAAGGTGCCGTAGGAGGCACATAGGGAGGCTGGATGTGCAGAATCCCTTTCAAGAAAGTCTGAACCTCAGGGAGGGCAGCCAATTGTTTCTGGAAGAAAAGGGACAAGGCCGAAATCTGGACTTTTATGGAGCCCAAACGCAGTCCCACATCCACACCTGCTTGCAGAAAGAGGAGAAACCGCCCAAGTTGAAACTCCACCGTATGAAACTTCTTGGATTCACACCAAGACACGTACTTTTTCCAAATTCAGTGGTAGTGTTTAGACATTACGCCTTTCCCAGGCTGTATCAGGGTAAGAATAACCTTGTTCGGAATGCCCTTCCGAGCTAAGATCTGGTGTTCAACCTCCATGCCATCAAACATAGCCGTGGTAAGTCTTGATAACCAAACAGCCCCTGTTGTAGAAGGTCCTCACGAAGAGGAAGAGGCCTCGGCTCTTCCAGCAGTAACTCCAGAAGATCCGCGTACCAAGCCCTTCTTGGCCACTCCGGAGCAATGGGGATTGCCTGAACTCTTGTTCTTTTTATTAGTTTGAGAATCCTTGGGATGAGTGGAAGTGGAGGGAACATATACACTGACTTGAACACCCACGGAGTCACCAGGGCATCCACTGCCTGTTGGTCTCTCGACCTGGAACAGTACCTCCGAAGCGTCTTGTTGAGGTGGGAGGCCATCATGTCTATTTGAGGTACACCCAACAGACCTGTGTCACCTCCATGAACACCTCCGGTTGGAGGCCCCACTCTCTTGGATGAAGATCATGTCTGCTGAGGAAATCCGCTTCCCAGTTGTCCACTCCTGGAATGAAGATAGCTGACAGCGCCACCGCGTGCTTTTCTGCCCAGAGGATGATTCTTGTTACCTCTGACATTGCAGCTCTGCTCTTCGTTCCGCCTTGTCGGTTTATGTAGGCCACCGTCGTTACATTGTCCGACAACCTGAATGGCCTGATCTTTTAGAAGATGTGCCGCTTGTAGAAGACCGTTGTACACAGCCCTTCGTTCCAGAATGTTTATCGGAAAGGATGGATTCCAGACTTGACCACCTTCCTTGGAAGTTTTCCCCTTGGGTGACTGCTCCCCAACCTCTGAGACTTGCATCCGTGGTTAGAAGGATCTAATTCTGCATCCCGAACCTGCAGCCCTCTAGTAGGTGAGAAGTTTGCAGCCACCAGAGGAGTGAGATTCTGGCTTTCGGCGACAGAGGTATCCCCTGGTGCATGTGAAGATGAGATCCCGACCATTTTGTCTTGGAGATCCACTTGGAAGGACCGTGCATTAAATCTTCCATACTGCAGAGACTCGTATGCGGCAACCATCTTTCCCAGAAGACAAATGCACTGATGAAGCGATACCCGGGCTGGCTTCAGGACATCCTGGACCATTGTTTGTATCACCAATGCTTTCTCCGCCAGCAGAAACACCCTCTGTACTTCCATGTCGAGGATCATCCCCAGGAAGGACAGTCGCCTTGTCGGCTCCAAATGCGACTTTGGAAGATTCAGGTTCCATCCATGATCCTGGAGTAGTTGAGTTGAGAGAGCAATGCTCTGCAACAGATTCTCCCTGGAAGATGCTTTTATCAGCAGATCGTCCAGATAAGGAATTATGTTCACACCCTGCTTGCGGAGGAGGAGCATGATCTCCACCATGACCTTGGTGAACACCCTCGGTGCCGTGGAGAGGCCAAACGGCAGTGCCTGGAACTGATAGTGACAGTCCAACAGCGCAAATCTTAGATAAGCCTGGTGGGGCGGCCAGATCGGAATGTGAAGGTATGCATCCTTGATATCTAGAGATACAAAAAATTCCCCCTCCTCCAGACCTGAGGTCACCGCTCTCAGAGACTCCATCTTGAATTTGAATTCCCTTAAATAAGCGTTCAAGGACTTTAGGTTCAATATTGGCATGACCGAACCATCCGGTTTTGGTACCACAAACAGGTTTGAGTAATAACCCTTGTTTGTGAGGTGAGGTGGAACTGGAACAATGACATTTGCCTTTAGCAATTTTTAAATGGCTTCCTGTAGGATAGCACTTTCTGTCAGCGAAGCTGACAAGCCTGATTTGAAGAATCTGTGAGGTGGGAGTTCTTGAAACTCCAGTCTCTACCCCTGGGTAACAATATCTTGTACCCATGGGTCTAGTCATGATGACGTCCAGACATGACAGAAATTTCTGAGTCTTGTTCCCACCTGCCCAATCTGCAGGCTGCGAGGTCCACCGTCATACCGAGGATTTTGAGGAAGCAGAACCAGGTTTCTGTTCCTAGGAACCTGTTGGAGCTGGTTTTCTGGATTTCCCCCGACCTCCTCTAAAGAAAGTGGAAGGGGGTTTGGACTTTTTAACTTTCGCAGTCCGAAAGGACTGCATAGTAGACGTAGGATAAGATTTCCTAGACGGCGGTGTTGCTGAGGGAAGGAAGGTTGACTTATCCGCAGTTGCCGTGGAGATCCACGCATCTAATGCTTCCCCAACAGAGCGGTTCTCCACACTTTTCTTGGATTCCGCATCCGCAGACCATTGGTTCAGCCAGAGTCCCCTGCGTGCCGAGACAGCCATGGAAGAAGCCCTCGCATTAAGATGACCAAAGTCCTTCATGGCCTCCACCATGAAACCTGCAGAATCCTGCATGTGACGTAAAAACAATTCAATGTCACTTCTATCCATAGAATCCAATTCCTCTAGTAATGTGCCTGACCACTTTACTATGTCTTTAGAAATCCACGCACAGGCAATAGTGGGTCTTAAAGCTATGCCAGTAGCTGTGTATAGTGATTTGAGCGTAGTCTCAATCTTGCGGTCAGCCGGCTCTTTTAAAGCGGTGGACCCAGGGACAGGTAAAACCACCTTTTTGACAACCTAGATACAGAAGCGTCTACTACAGGCGGGATTTCCCACTTTTTCATGTCCTCAAGGAAAGGAAAAGCAATAAGAACCCTTTTTGGGATCTGGAATTTTTTCTCAGCGTTTTCCCAGGATTTTTCAAACAATGCGTTTAATTCCTTAGACGCAGGGAATGTAAGGGAGGATTTCTTATTGCCAATAAAGTAAGCCTCCTCTACTTGCTCAGGTACCTTATCAGTAATGTGTAATATGTCCCTAATAGCCTCAATCGTGAATTGCACCATCTTAGCAAGGGATGCATCTCCCCCCTGTATATCCCCATCACCGTCCCCTGTATCAGTCGGTATCCATGTCAGCTTGCATTATCTGGGCAAGAGCACGCTTCTTAGGGTATACAATTGGGGTCTTTGATGAGGTAGTGGGAGCTGAATACGACCAAACTGTCAAAGTCGAAAAATATTCCAGTACACACATTACGTACTAACCACACACACATGCCCGCTGCGCGTGCACTTGTTCCGCCGTGCGTGCACATATCCACAATTTGCGTATGGTCGCTCCCGTGGTCCTGCGCGTGGTATGGGTATTTACGGCGGAGTTTGTGAGCGCATAGAGGGTTATCAAAACATTACATATTTAATCCAAATAGTGCACATTGTACACATAGCCCCCCTGCACCACATCAGCAAGTATCAACAGTTTAAATGATTCCAGGACTAAGGGATTCGCCTTTGCATGATAGGAAGGGACAGACTAAGGTTATAAGGTGATGTCTGGTATCCAGCTGTAGGGTATTTTAAGGGTAACATTTCGGTGTTGGTTAGAGTAAGATCGCATGTTCCTGCGTATAGTTATGTGCAGAAGCAGAATATAGATATAAACTGTATTTACTGTATATTATGTATGCGGCGGGAATCCAGAGGAGACCACCCACAAGAGCAGTTGAGAAAGACATCGCCCACCTTTTCAAATCAACCTATGACCTCTCCTGTAATGTAAAGATGCATCTCTGTGTCCAATGGACAAAGGGATTACAGTATCCATTGTATTGCTTTTGGAAGTAGTGTATAAAAAGCCTGTTGCTGCCTGGCCGGTCAGAAGACTCTTAACGCTATCTACCTGATTAGCGGAGGACTGGACCAGGAAGCGCATGCGAATATTCTCACGTATGTACATTGACTGTAGCCATTTACTCTGCTGTATTGTAGTGTATAAATTGTATTGTTATTGTCCCCTTCCAGATATATACGCTGAGGTGTCGGAGCCCATTGTTTAACTACAAATCGGTGTTGTGTCCTCTTTTCCCTGCTAGGGTTTAAAGCGTATTACATTACCTAACTGTATAAGGTGTAAAAGTGTATTGATAAGGTGTACGCGCTGCGGGTACTTTGTACCGTCAGCGCTGCATAAGGTTTAAAGTGTAATAACATCATTGCATTGCATTACTCATAAGGTTTAAAGTATAACTCTGGGTGCGTACGTGCTGTGTATACTTTGTATCCCCAGCGCGGCGTTTGTACGCTAAGTCCGTACAAGGTACGGGACTCTGTACGCAAATAGCATACAGAGTACGTAGCATGTGTACTAAGTCTAAAGGCCGCAGCGGCTCCATGGTAAAAGTGTGTTTAAAGGTATAGCTTTATGGTTTAAGATAATATCGACATTATCAATTGGGGGCATCGTCCGGTTTTTCCTAATACCCGCAGCCTAGCAGGTTAAAGCAGGCTTTATCTATCATCTAAGGGCGGACAGGTATCCTACGTGAACCTTTTCCTGGCCGTAGAATACACTGGAAACCCTAAGTTATTGCTGATTAGATGGTGTCTGCTCTGCATGGTTTGTAGGGATGCTGGTGGGACCCGTAAAGTAAATACGCAAAGCTATTTTAAAAAATCTGTGAATTTCTATTTGGCGCCAAATGCGCACACAACACAAGCATACACCTGTACTTTGTATTTGTATACCTGCTCGTATTGTTGCCATAAATACTGATTACTAGATTCATTTAGACCTGTACGGAGAAATGTGTTGCTATTTAGTTAAAATATAGACTAAATATTAAGGAAGTAAACGTAAAACACAAATACAGTCAGGCCTAGTTAAACAGGTTTATACAGGAAGAAACTGTGTTGTGTTAAGTAAACGATTATAGGTAATATCGCTTACATTTATAGAATTGTGGGATTTGTACTATTGCGGACGTACGGTTTTTTTTACACGTGTCTCGGACAAACTACGGGACTGCGTACGCAACGTAAAGACATACGCACGGTCGCGTGTTTACGCAACGTGCGTAAGGGTACGACCGCCAAGAACAAATTACACAATAGCATTGTTTAGTTTAGGGGCGTAACAGTAGCCACGCTACAATAGCACAAATTGCTCGGTTTCCAAAAATGTAGTTTAAATAAAACCTTTTTATACTGTATTACCTCTGGTACTAAGGCTGTTTATCTGAATGAAAGTTAATTTTCTGTACAGAAAAACCAAAGTGTATTTGAGTGAACGAACGTGAGTGTGCAAACATAATAAAGGTTTTGTGGACCCAGGGAATTCGGGATCCCGTAGGAGATCACACCAGGTGAGTGGAGACTTGGTGGCGTGAGAATAGCTGGCTCACGTTAATATAGATTGAAGTACAAAGGAGCAAGGTAGCAGAGTACCGCGGCCCAAGAGGTCAGCGAGGTTTAGAGTACCGCAGCCCAGGGGGTTAGCGAGGTTGACCCATGTAGGCCAGTTTTTTTATACGCTCCGGCTGAGGTTTCGCAGGCTGAAAAATCGATTCCATTGGTCGTACGGCGGATAAGTAACAATTACCTATACGCTGTGCGATTGGACCGCACGTTCGTGGGTGCAATAGTTAGCGCAACGTGATACTCTTTACTAGCTTTGCGTAAAAATCACGGGATCATTATCGCTGGATATAGCACACGCAAGCGTGATTTGTGTATAATAAAGGTTTAGGGAGTTTTCGCTGGTCTCTCTCAGGAACTCTCCAACGACCAATATTTACTGGAAAGGGTAAGTCACTCCCAGATACTTCCAGTAAATAGAGGTTACGTAGGGTCCCTAGGTTGGGTAAATTGCCTGCGCTATCAACAGTGTATGGTAGTACTGGCCAACGGTGGCGTGAGTGGGTGAAAGCACTCAGAGGACTTTCACCGTTGCCTTATATTGAGTATTTTGGTTATTTTTGTGGGATTAGCCAAAAGGACTATACCTGCAAAATATGGGGGCCAGTTGCTCAATTAAGGGACGGTCAACCAGGGTTCAGGTTGACATTCCGTGGCCCAGGGGGTCGGCGAGGTACATAATGTGTGAGAAGCATGGACCACACACACAAGTTTTTTGCAATGAATGGGAACGTATGATTGCG